>NC_047113.1:92817850-93131779 GCF_902500255.1 Thalassophryne amazonica | reverse complement strand
CTCTTCTTATTTCTAGTAGTTCCTTGTATAAAACTAAAAAGTTCAAAGCCAGGCCAGGGTGGAATGAGTATGCAGAAGAGCTTCATGCTGAAGCTAGAAGGGCTTTTAAACTGTGGGTTGAATCAGGCAAACCTAGACATGGTCCTGTGTTTGATTATAAGAAACGGGCAAATGCTCATTTTAAATATGCCTTACACTTTATTAAGAGGAATGAAAACACTTTGAAATCGGAGTCACGAATAGTCCTACCGAATTCTGGAAAGAAATAAAAACAATGAACAATTTAAAAACATCCTTGCCAACTAATATAGATTGTGCAAATGGACCTGATGAAATTATTCAGTTATGGTGGAACTGTTTAACTGTATTAAAAGTAACTCATTTGTGATGAACAATAAAGACAACTATCGGCCTATAGCTCTAGCCAGTATTGTATCAAAAGTCTTGGAGAGGGCTATACTTAATAGAATTGAGACGTTCACGGTGACATCTGACAATCAATTTGGTTTTAAGCCAAAACTTGGCACTGATATGTGCATTTTTGCTCTCAAGGAGATCTTAGACTCTTATAATCGTCACAATACCACCATTTTTATGTGTTTTATTGATGCCTCAAAAGCATTTGACCATGTAAATCATGAAAAATTGTTTCATAAACTGTACAATAGAGGAGTTCCAAAATATTTATTGAGAATTTTAGTGTATTGGTATGCTCACCAGTCGATGTGTGTGAAATGGGGAAACTATGTATCTTCTCCCTTTCGTGTGAGGAATATGGTAAGACAAGGTAGCATTCTCTCGCCTTGCCTTTTTAATGTGTATATGGACGATCTGTCTAATCTGTTGAATCAATGTAGGACTGGCTGAGGGGTTGGCCATACAACCATAAACCACCTAATGTATGCCAATGACCTAGTAATTTTCTGTCCGTGTAGCGCTGGGTTGCAGCAGTTGTTAAAGGTTTGCTCTCAGTACGGTATAGACTGTGATATTAAATACAATGCAAAAAAGAGCATCATGATTGTCAGAAGTAAAGAGGACTCTAAATTGTGTTTTCCTGACTTCTCTCTGTCGGACAGCATCCTCCAAGTGTGTGATGAAGTGAAATATTTGGGACATTACATAACCGCTGATCTGTCTGATGATAGAGACATTCACAGGCAGCGTTGTACTCAATATGTACAAGCTAATATGCTTGTTCATAAGTTCTCTATGTGCTCTGTACCTGTTAAAATTGCACTTTTTATAGCATATTGCACTTCAATGTATACTGCCCACCTGTGGCGGCATTACAAACAAAGTAGTATGCACAAATTTCAGGTTGCATACAATGACGGCATGAGAATGCTGCTTAAGGTGCCGCGTTGGAGTAGTGCCAGTCAGATGTTTGTAAATGTCAATGTCCCAACCTGTGCTGCTGTGCTCAGAAACCTCATGTACAGATGCATGTGCAGACTCACAGATTGTGTAAACAGCATCATTCACACCCTGACCAGCCCTGCACAGAGCTCGGTCAGGTTCTTTTCTAGACTGTGGAAACACTGGCGCCTCAGCTTACAAGGCAATGGATGAAATTGGTCTTTTATTGTCTTTTTTTGTTGTTGTTTTTGTATATTCCTCTGTGCTACTATGGACTATGTGTCTGAAATAAAGTTTGATGATGATGATGATACATTGAGCATCAACTAATGGTTTATTAATGCTTAGTAAAGGCTTAATAATTTTTGAGGAAAAATGTAAAGACAATAAAAATATGATCTGTAAAGTATTTTTATCACTAATGAATACTGTCTGATTTTACATTTGTAAATGATAAACTATTAATGATCAGCTTTTCTTAAATGGTTTACAGATAATTAATAAAAATCATTTATAAATGTTTTATAAAGACATTACATATTTTGTTTTTAATAATTATTAAGCCATATATTTATGTTCTTACCAATGAGTAAGCTAATAAAAAAGAATGCTTGGTTTTAGTGAGCACAGCATGTGCTCACTTAAACTGTAAAAATTAGTGCATTACTTTAAAACTAAAACATATATCTAATATTTTCACTTTATAAAACTTCAGATGTGACAGTAATTTTAAATAACTTGCCTGGAATTAATTTGGTTAAAATTTGAACCATAAGTTAAAAATGTATGCCTCTGGATGACTTGGGTGATATTGCCAGTGTATCAGTATGGTATTAAAAGAAATGATTTTTTTTTTTTTTTTTTTTTTTGTGACCAGTTCTTCTTTGCCTGCAGAGGATAGAGTGGTTTCTCCGAGAAGCAGCTCTCTTCTGTTTGCAGAGGGTAGAACTACACATCTGTTATGAAATGTTTAACAGGTAGGTGCTCAACTGATTTTAAATTTTAAAAATGTTTGTAGCTGTTTACTACGTTAATGGTCTAAAAATTACGGATGGAAATTTATCTGAAGATAATTAGTCCAATATTGGTTTTTAAAGTTATCTAAAAAGATAATCCGATAATGAAAACATTATCTTCGATAATTATCAGTTATCAGATTATCAGAACTGTGCTCATCACTGCTTATGCATTCCAGTTTCTCCTTGCGGTCATGTGTGTGTGGATGGGTTTGTTCCTCATCAGGTCTCTCTTTCATGTCAGTCATCTGTGTTCCTGTCTTCATGTGTCCCCGGTTCTTATTTGGTTCTAGGTTTGTCCAGCCTTTATTTTCACTGTGTGCATTTTCATGAATGTTAGGTCATTTTCACATTCGATTGTATGTCTTGGTATTTGCTGCCCCCTTGTGTTTCCTTTCTGTAAGTACATGTTTATTTCTGTCTAGTCAGTACACATGTTTGTGTTATTCCTTGGTGTTTGTTCCTTCATGTGATCCCTGTCAGCAATTCCTAGTCCTGCTTCCTGTTCCATCTTCTGGAGTTTGTGAGAGTTGTTATCACTGTCACTTTTAACAGTTGACCTTTTGTCATCAGTTTTCACATTGACTGCTTTTCACTGATTGGATTTTTGTCTTTTGCTGAGTTCATTCTCACTGTTACTTTTAACAGTTGTCTTTTGTTACCAGTTTTTTCTGTTTGTTTTTTAATATCGTTGTTTTTGCCTAAGAAAACAACAACTGAGGGGCTACAATTATCCTTCAGCCGTGTGTGTGTGTGTGTGTGTTTGTGTGTGTATGCATAACGCTGCATGGGCCACTAAGTGCACACGCACGCACGTGTGACTCACGTGTGCGCTTTGCACACTTCAGGAGCACAACGCAACTCTGGATGCTGCAATGGTTGGATTATCACATGGGATTAATATTTTTCTTTTGGCTGAGAGGATTTTAACCACAGGCTGCTGTTCTGGCTTCAGGTCTATGTCCACGTTCTGAAACACTCCTGGACTGCGCTTGGAGGTGAGATTCATGTTTATTAGTGGTGCAATGCCCTGGCACAAGTTCCATGTCATATCACCTACAGAGTTGTAGAAGGTGATCTGTCCAGCCCTGAGCCTGACGCGTGCAATGACACGTTACTGCGCACCATGGAGAGGGGCAGCTGCCCATGAGAAGGAATGAACAAATATCTCTACTGTAAGGTGTATTATGGATATAACAGCCTGTTCAGATTTGTGGCGGCATGTACACAATAGCGCATGGTGCTTTCAGTTTGATAGCTGCTGTTCACATTCACTGTACTTGATAATAATTCATAATTATTATCGTGATCAAGCATGCCACATACATTTGTAGCGCATGGCCTGGATTTGCCGTAATTAAATAAATACATTTATGCTTTCTCAACAAAAACCTGAGGTTTTGAACTGAGAACAGAGACTGTTGTGTTTTTACTCCTAAATGGGAAATTCCTGGTTCCATCTGGAGATAAGTGTTCAAAACCCCCCCATGGACCTCCATTCTGGCCCCACATCACAACAGAACTGTACTCAGTTTTTTCAAAGGAGCCCTTGTTTATCAGTTCAATTTCGGTCACGATGAATTACATGACACTATAAATGCTTCACATCCAAATCTGAACTTCCCCAGACCAGGAGAATCAACCTTTTATAGCCTCACGCCAAAGCCAGAAACTTTCCAGATGTGGAAAAGGAACTTTTCTATGATAAGACGTGGCCATAAACTTTGAGCCTTGACAACCAGCTATTATCTCTAGGTCTAAGTGAAGGAAAAGACCTTTGCTTAAAATAAAAAATGCATCAGTATTATTTTATTCATATATAAAAACTTCTAATGTTGTCTGTGTTGCTCATTCAAGCAAATGCTTTCCATGTATTCCATTTAATTGACATGTGTTCCTTGTAAACTGATGTCTGTTAAATGTGATGTTTCTGACTTACCCATGTTTTGATAACAGTGGAATATTCTGTTTATCCAAAGGATGTGTTTAAGCCTTTAATAATACTACATCCATTCAAAAGTGTCTTAGAACAAATAGTATACCAAGAATAGTTAATGTGTTTAAATAGTTGAATAATTTCTTTGTCTTTCTCTAACACATGAATTTTTCTGCAAAGTTACCCATCTACGTAGTGGGGTTTAATGACATTAGCCCCTTTAAAAGGTTTCAAAAAAGAGCTCTTCACCCCCTTCTGCGGGCCTCTTCTGCCCCTCTCTCTCTTCCTTTCTTTCAAATGCTTAACTTTAGTTTGGGGTCAAGGCCGCCATGCTATAGCTCGCTAAGCTATCACGTGGCTTCATTCATTGTTTCATTCTTTGATTAACTTTTAAACAAATTAATAGCCTGATGTTTTAAGGTTCATCAAGTCTTTAATTTTTTAAGAGAACTTCTGAGCTGAACTTTTCAAAATATAGCGAATTTACAGAAAAGCGACTTTCCTTTTCTGTACTTTACAATGCTGCTCTTAAAGATTTAAACTTTTTTCTAAATTCACAAAGATTTTTAATACTGGCTCCAACAAACTTTGTTAAAAGCTACCAGAACCCATTTTCAACAAAACACGTTCCATTTTTGGGGTCAAGCATACTGACGACGGACCTGACTGCAAGCATCAGCCATCCTCTTGGTAAAACCAGCCAACAATGAAGCCTTGGGATCACGGGGGAGATCGCGAGTTTAAACCCCTGACACCAAGTGAGCTTCACGCTGGAAAGAGCCTAACACAGCAACGACTGATGGTTCATCTGAACCATCTTCATCAATGGTCAGCTAAGTAACCCATTAAAATTAGGTCTAGGGCCAATTTAATTCAATTTGGGAAGTTAACAATACTGTCTCGCTACATATTTTTTGGTGCTCTCTGTGAGGCCAATCACACATTGCGAGGCTTAACTACTCATTCAGTACATTAAATTGGGGGCCGTCCGTGTTAGGTTGGCAATTCATTCCAAAATAAGTAAATGAAATAAACTTCATTAAACAGTTCAACAGTTCCGTTGCCCTTGGGTGTGGGGTGAGGAACAATTATTATTATATGTGGTACATGCAAGGGCATAAGCGGCAGGCTTGGCAGTGCCAGATCCATCTTGAGGGTCCCTCATATGCACTCAAATTCATTTCAGATGCCTGTTTTTCCGCCATTGAATATTTAAATTGGCGGTCAGATGGTCCTCAGACTGTACATGGACCGCTGTCAGAAAGGTGTCTCCATCTCGACCTGTGGCCCGTAGATTTTTGAACATGTGCATCACACTCGGGGGCTGCTGGCCGATCTGACCAACTGTGGTCAACTTCTGCAGATGGCTATCATATATTTTAGAACTGAAATCCGACACTTTTTGGATGTGCGCTGAGTCATAATTCCAGTGCCACTCTGCATGATTCCAGCTATGTGTGACAGGAGGTATAAAAGGTCCTACCACTTTTTGTTCCATCCTCCCACTGAACCAGATGATTCTAATTACGTAAGCTCTTCAGGCAGGTGCACAGGTTGAAGCCATATATACACTCAACTTGCATTTGTGCATTTTTATGAAACCACCAGTAAGAACAAATGTAAAGGGTTTTTGTGTGTCTGTGGTTGGGGGGTGAGGAATGGAACAAATGTTCAACAGAGTTTAGAATGAGTAGTACCTTAGTAAGATTTAAGAAACTACTCAAAAAGAACATCATGTCTAAGTATCATAAAGAAGCAAATGTAATTTGATTTATATGGAATGTTCAATTTATAAGTGGGACGTATTGTATATTTGAATGTGTGGGTATGTATATGCGTATGTAGATATAGAGATATGGGTAGGTGTATATGTATATAAGTGACTGTGTATATGTATGTATATATTTATGTTTGTAAAGTATATACGTATGTATATAGGTATATATGGCACAGCCCAAGCAGAGGGTCACCCCCAAGAGCCTGGTCTGCTTGAGGTTTCTTCCTTATAGGGAGTTTTGGTAAGGTTAGTCCTTACTGGCGTAAAGTGCCTTGATTCGACTTTCTTGTGATCTGGTACTACATATATACGGTGATAGATGGATTTACAAGATGTACTGTATCATTCCAAGATTTAACGCCATGATATCTGATGTAATGCTGATAACGAGTTGCTCTATGCAAAGGTAAATGCAAATGTGCAGCTTCCCTGGTTGGATAATTATGAATTTGATGGTTATGCACAAAATAATATTTAATGAAGGAAGGCCACTTAATATCATAGAGAGCTCTGAAAACAAACATACAGGTCAAGAAGATATTTATATGGAAGACATTTAAACGCTGCAATTTATAAAACAGAGGTGCACTTGGAGCACAAGGTTTGAACGAGTAGCTATTCAAGCAGTTTTTTTTTTCTGTAGAAGAACTATTTTGTTTATATAAGTTATAAAGGTACTTCCCCATACAATATTACAATAACTTAAATATGGATAAACTAAACTATAATATAATGTTAAAAGACATTTGTGATGTACTAAATGTCTTATTTTGCTTATGATTCCTATTGACTTGGTTATTTTTTACAAACATGATCAATATGTTCTTTCCAAGACAGTTTTTCATCTATCCACACACTCAAAAAACATGTAGATGAGACCCTTGATATTATTTGACAAGATTAGGAATGAACATATCAGAGGGACAGCTCAGGTGGGACGGTTTGGAGACAAAGTCAGAGAGGCGAGATTGAGATGGTTTGGACATGTGCAGAGGAGGGACCCAGGGTATATAGGGAGAAGGATGCTGAGGATGGAGCCACCAGGCAGGAGGAGAAGAGGGAGACCAAAGAGGAGGTTCATGGATGTGCTGAGAGAGGACATGCAGGTGGTTGGTGTGACAGAGGAAGATACAGAGGACAGGGTGAGATGGAAACGATTGATCTGCTGTGGCGACCCCTAATGGGAACAGCCGAAAGACAAAGAAGAAGAAGAAGAAGAAGAAGATCAAATAACATAAAATTAGACTTTTTTATATTTAACGATAATCTACTGGCTTTGAACCAGGTTGAATAATTCAAAAGATCATCATTTAAAGTACTGACCAAACTATCAATATCTTTGCTGGAAATAAAAAAAAAAAGATTAGTATCATCAACAAACAACAAAGAGAATGTAGTAGTAGAAACAGATGCAAAATCATTAATATATATTGTAAACAATAACGGTCCCAAAATTAAACCTTGGGGTACTCCACACTCTATACAATTGACATCTGAGTCGAGATTTAGAGAAACATACTGTTTTCTCTCAGATAAATAATTACTAAGCCATGTATGTACAGTTGCCTTAAATCCATATTTGTTTAACTCTGAAAGCAAAATTTCATGATTTACTGTATCAAATGGTTTTGAAATATCTAAAAACACACCAATACCAAACTCATTATTTTCCAAAGCTCAATTAATTCTATCCAATAGTTTGATCAAAACAATATAAGTTGAATGATTTTTCTGAAATCCATAATGATAATTATATAAAATTGAGTTCTTAAGCAAATGATTATTTAATCTTTTATAAACAAGTTTCTCCAAGATCTTTGAAAAATATGGTAAGACTGAAATAGGGTGATAGTTTGAAAAAAGATGCAGGATCACCATTTTTAAACAAATGTATGCTTTTAGCAATCTTTAAATCAGAAGGTACTATGCCCCTTTTCAAAGACAAAGAAAAAATATGTGTAAGTGGTTCAGAAATTTCATGTATAACAGATTTAACAACAGATGTACTTATTCTATCATGGCCAGCTGCAGGTGGATGCAGCCCAGCAATGATTTCACAAACCTCATTGGAATTTGTGGGTTCAAATTCACCCACAGAAGGAAATGAACCTTAAAGGTAATCAACCAGATTTATATTTGTGGAGTCAATTTTCTTAGCAAGAGAAGCAGCAACATTTGAAAAGAAATTATTAAACTTGCAAGCAATATCAAAAGGATCAGAGAAACCTCTAGGTCCATCTGAAAAAGTTGACAGATATTTTGATAAACCTGTTTTCTTGTTAAGAATTCACTGGTTTTCCAGGTCCCTTTAATATTGTTTATTGATTTTTGAAAATTATCACTGAAGTAGTTCTTCTTTGCAGCCCTAAGAAGAGTAGTGTATTTATTTTTATAGGTTGATACATTTAAAGGTGAAGGATATGATAAATATTTTTTATACAGCTTGTTTTTTCTGAATAAGGATTTTTGTAGTCCCCTAGAAAACCATTGGTTTTGCTTTTTGGACATGTCACCAGATAATTTAATGATTGGAAATGATGTTCATAAGCTTCCTTGAACATTTGCATGAACACCTTGTAGGCTAAACTGGGATCTATTTCTATATATTTTTTTTCAAAGGATATGTGTTATGTGTCGACGCGGGTTGAGGAGCGGACCTGCGTCAGACGGAACCCAGCGCTACAAATAACCAGAAAAGCGGTTCCAAAAACAATATATTGCCGACGTGATTGTAATTCACGTCGGCAGTAATGACACCCGGTTACGCCAATCGGAGGTCACTAAATTAACATTAATCGTGGTGTACTTTGCAAAAACATGTCGGACTCTGTAGTTTCTCTCTGGGCCCCTCCCAATCGACCGGAGTGACATGTTAGCCGCATGTCTCTTGAATTGCTGGCTGTCTGAGTGGTGTCCAAAAAATGAGGTGGGCTTCATAGATAATTGGCAAAGCTTCTGGGGAAAGCCTGGTCTTGTTAGGAGAGACGGCATCCATCCACTTTGGATGGAGCAGCTCTCATTTCTAGAAATCTGGCCAATTTTCTTAAATCCTCCAACCGTGACTATCCAGGGTTGGGACCAGGAAGCAGAGTTGTAGTCTTACACACCTCTCTGCAGCTTCTCTCCCCCTGCCATCCCCTCATTACCCCATCCCGTAGAGACGGTGCCTGCTCCCGACTACCAATAACCAGCAAAAAATCTATTTAAGCATAAAAATTCAAAAAGAAAAAATAATATAGCACCTTCAACTGCACCACAAGACGAAAGACAGTTAAATGGTGTCTATTAAACATTAGGTCTCTCTCTTCTAAGTCCCTGTTGGGTAAATGATATAATAATTGATCAACATATTGATTTTTTCTGCCTAACAGAAACCTGGTTACAGCAGGATGAATATGTTAGTTTAAATGAGTCAACACCACCCCGAGTCACACTAACTGTCAGAATGCTCGGAGCAACGGGCCGGGGCGGAGGATTAGCAGCAATCTTCCATTCCAGCTTATTATTAATCAAAACCCAGACCAGAGCTTTAATTCATTTGAAAGCTTGTCTCTTAGTCTTGTCCATAGCCAAATTGGAAGTCCCAAAAACCAGTTTTAATTTGTTATTATCTATCGTCCACCTGGTCGTTACTGTGAGTTTCTCTGTGAATTTTCAGACCTTTTGTCTGACTTAGTGCTTAGCTCAGATAAGATAATTATAGTGGGCGATTTTAACATCCACACAGATGCTGAGAATGACAGCCTCAACACTGCATTTAATCTATTATTAGACTCTATTGGCTTTGCTCAAAAAGTAAATGAGTCCACCCACCACTTTAATCATATCTTGTTCTGACTTATGGTATGGAAATAGAAGACTTAACAGTATTCCCTGAAAACTCCCTTCTGTCTGATCACTTCTTACCCTGCAGTGGGGAATAAGTTTCATTACACTAGAAGTCTTTCAGAAAGCGCTGTAACTAGGTTTAAGGATATGATTCCTTCTTTATGTTCTCTAATGTCATATACCAACACAGAGCAGAGTAGCTACCTAAACTCTGTAAGGGAGCTAGAGTATCTCGTCAATAGTTTTACATCCTCATTGAAGACAACTTTGGATGCTGTAGCTCCTCTGAAAAAGAGAGCTTTAAATCAGAAGTGTCTGACTCCGTGGTATAACTCACAAACTCGTAGCTTAAAGCAGATAACCCGTAAGTTGGAGAGGAAATGGTGTCTCACTAATTTAGAAGATCTTCACTTAGCCTGGAAAAAGAGTTTGTTGCTCTATAAGAAAGCCCTCCATGAAGCTAGGACATCTTTCTACTCATCACTAATTGAAGAAAATAAGAACAACCCCAGGTTTCTTTTCAGCACTGTAGCCAGGCTGACAAAGAGTCAGAGCTCTATTGAGCTGAGTATTCCATTAACTTTAACTAGTGATGACTTCATGACTTTCTTTGCTAACAAAATTTTGACTATTAGAGAAAAAATTACTCATAACCATCCCAAAGATGTATCGTTATCTTTGGCTGCTTTCAGTGATGCCGGTATTTGGTTAGACTCTTTCTCTCCGATTGTTCTGTCTGAGTTATTTTCATTAGTTACTTCATCCAAACCATCAACATGCTTATTAGACCCCATTCCTGCCAGGCTGCTCAAGGAAGTCCTACCATTATTTAATGCTTCAATCTTAAATATGATCAATCTATCTTTGTTAGTTGGTTATGTACCACAGGCCTTTAAGGTGGCAGTAATTAAACCATTACTTAAAAAGCCATCACTTGACCCAGCTATCTTAGCTAATTATAGGCCATCTCCAACCTTCCTTTTCTCTCAAAGATTCTTGAGAGGGTAGTTGTAAAACAGCTAACTGATCACCTGCAGAGGAATGGTCTATTTGAAGAGTTTCAGTCAGGTTTTAGAATTCATCATAGTACAGAAACAGCATTAGTGAAGGTTACAAATGATCTTCTTATGTCTTCGGACAGTGGACTTATCTCTGTGCTTGTTCTGTTGGACCTCAGTGCTGCTTTTGATACTGTTGACCATAAAATTTTATTACAGAGATTAGAGCATGTCATAGGTATTAAAGGCACTGCGCTGCGGTGGTTTGAATCATATTTGTCTAATAGATTACAGTTTGTTCATGTAAATGGGGAATCTTCTTCACAGACTAAAGTTAATTATGGAGTTCCACAAGGTTCTGTGCTAGGACCAATTTTATTCACTTTATACATGCTTCCCTTGGGCAGTATTATTAGACGGTATTGCTTAAATTTTCATTGTTACGCAGATGATACCCAGCTTTATCTATCCATGAAGCCAGAGGATACACACCAATTAGCTAAACTGCAGGATTGTCTTACAGACCAAAAGACATGGATGACCTCTAATTTCCTGCTTTTAAACTCAGATAAAACTGAAGTTATTGTACTTGGCCCCACAAATCTTAGAAGCATGGTGTCTAACCAGATCGTTACTCTGGATGGCATTTCCCTGATCTCTGGTAATACTGTGAGAAATCTTGGAGTTATTTTTGATCAGGATATGTCATTCAAAGCGCATATTAAACAAATATGTAGGACTGCCTTTTTTCATTTACGCAATATCTCTAAAATCAGAAAGGTCTTGTCTCAGAGTGATGCTGAAAAACTAATTCATGCATTTATTTCCTCTAGGCTGGACTATTGTAATTCATTATTATCAGGTTGTCCTAAAAGTTCCCTAAAAAGCCTTCAGTTGGTTCAGAATGCTGCAGCTAGAGTACTGACGGGGACTAGCAGGAGAGAGCATATCTCACCCGTGTTGGCCTCTCTTCATTGGCTTCCTGTTAATTCTAGAATAGAATTTAAAATTCTTCTTCTTACTTATAAGGTTTTGAATAATCAGGTCCCATCTTATCTTAGGGACCTCGTAGTACCATATTACCCCATTAGAGCGCTTCGCTCTCAGACTGCGGGCTTACTTGTAGTTCCTAGGGTTTGTAAGAGTAGAATGGGAGGCAGAGCCTTCAGCTTTCAGGCTCCTCTCCTGTGGAACCAGCTCCCAATTCAGATCAGGGAGACAGTTACCCTCTCTACTTTTAAGATTAGGCTTAAAACTTTCCTTTTCGCTAAGGCTTATAGTTAGGGCTGGATCGGGTGACCCTGGACCATCCCTTGGTTATGTTGCTTTAGACGTAGACTGTGGGGGGGTTCCCATGATGCACTGTTTCTTTCTTTTTTTGCTCCGTATGCATCACTCTGCATTTAATCATTAGTGATCGATCTCTGCCCCCCTTCTCGGCATGTCTTTTTCCTGGTTCTTTCCCTCAGCCCCAACCAGTCTCAGCAGAAGACTGCCCCTCCCTGAGCCTGGTTCTGCTGGAGGTTTCTTCCTGTTAAAAGGGAGTTTTTCCTTCCCACTGTGGCCAAGTGCTTGCTCATAGGGGGTCGTTTTGACCGTTGGGGTTTTTCATGGTTATTGTATGGCCTTGCCTTGCAATATGGAGCGCCCTGGGGCAACTGTTTGTTGTGATTTGGCGCTATATAAGAAAAAAGTTGATTGATTGATTGATTGAGTAACCTCAAAGGAAAAACCCATATGGGTTGAGGTCTGGGGAATGAGCTGCCCATTGATTGTCCTTTCTTTGAGAAATCACTCTATCACCAAATGTCTGTTCGAGCATTACGTTTGCAGCAAGAGAGGTGGCACCATCTTGCATAAACCATTGCCAATTGATAAGAGTCCATCAACGACAACTGGCAGATGCATAAAATGTTAGAAGATAAGTCTCCTGGTTCACTGTAATTGTCCTTTCCTCCATCTTCAAACCAATAAGGTCCAAATATGGTTTTCAAATTTATTGCACACCAAGCTGTAGCCTTTGAGCTGTGCAAACTCCGTTGCAAAACACATTGTGTTGGTTCAGTTCCCTAGAAAACACAGTTCTTTGAATTTACATAACCATCAAGATGGAAGTGAGCCTCATCACTGAACAAAACATTGTCTGTCCAGTCCTAGTCTTCCTCCATTTTGTCATTAAACCAATTGCAGATTTATACTTGAGCCCGTTCATCTCATGCAGTCAAGTTTTGTTTAACTTGAATATGATATGAGAAAAGGGTAAAGTCCAGTTAAAAATACCACCTATGGTAATCTGACTCAGACCCAAGTCTTTGGAGCATCATCAACAAGACGTTTTTTGGATTTGGAGCAGCAGACAGGTGGACAGCATCAATCTTCTCTGGAGATCTGGCTCATCTGATGTTGTGTCGTTAACATTGTGAACAGTTCTATCACTTTGAAAATTCTTTACAGTCCTCCATATTGTCTTTCTGTCTGGAGCATTTCTAATTGCAAAATGACATTGATATTGTCATACTGATATTGTTTGCACGATTGATTTGGTCTCAAGTAGAATTCCACCAGTTTCCCTTTTTGCTCGATCATAAGCGACATCCTCATTGGATCAGTCTCAAGCTACATCAGAAGAAATTCCTCACATATATCTTGATGTCTGGAAAAACAAAGAACAGAATTCAGATTACCCATTGCAGAATTAGAGTTAAATGTTTTGTGGCACTTTGTTGGGACACACTGTACACTATCACACTGTTTGTATTGCATAACTGAAGTCCAAGTTCAGGTAAAAAATTTGGAATTTTTCCTGTTAAAAAGTTTGTTGCATATGTTCTGTTTGGTTTTGGTAATTTACTACAGAGATTGGATCAAGTACTTGAACTCTTAAGTTGACCTCTGCTGGATTTAAAACTTTAAAGCAAGTGGGACTAAAATAATTTGTCGCTAACAATCTACCAGCCACTAAGCTAATGCTGAATGGCTGCTAATGAGCTGAGCTTGCAATCAGCTGATGCAACCGAAACCAGCAAGCAAGTAAATACAGCATGGGACCAACGAAGATACCATCAGCTGAGCAGGTGGATGACATTAGAAAATGACTTGACTTTCTGTCGGAGGAAGTCTCTGCTGTCAGACTGCAGCAGAAAGGCATCTTGCAGTTGGTTAAGGAAATGAAAGTCTCTGCCTCCAAAGTGTTGAGAAGGACAAGAGGATTGTCTTTTGGTAGACGAGTTAGTCTCGAGCAGTACAAAAGGGTGAATGATTTTATCACCAGACCCAAATTAAATCGTATGAATGGGATTGGCTTTGACGATGAGGGTGAGCCCAGGGAGTTGGACATTAACTCCATAGAATGGAGGTGGCTAAGTTTCCTGCAGTCCTGTGTTCACCTTCTCTGCCCTCATCTGCTCTGTGTGCCTCAGTTCCTGATTCTTCTGGTTCTCTTTATCTCCCTCTGGTGTTCTGAGTCCCTTACATGTCTGTTCCTCTAATGCTGGTTGACACGCAGGATTTTCAAATTATCTGTAGGTTTCCAAAACCTGAGAGACCACACATGTGGAGATTAAAAAAAAATCATAAATCAAGCAGATTTTGTTGTGTGGGCCGCCGGAAGAGGAGGTACTGCTGGCCCACCACCAGATGGCGTCCTGCCATGCTGGCACCTTTGGGCCTCTGAAGGGTGCTCAGGCCCTTCTGTCACACCTGGAGGCTGTCATCAGCTGGGGATCATCATCATCATCACCTTTTCCATAAAAGCCTGGGTAGGACTCCACAACCCTGACGAGTTATCAACTTACCATACAGGTAAACCAACTCAGCCGTTGTGTGCCGTACGCACATTCATTGTTACTGAAGTCTTTGCAGTTGTGATTTATACTTGCACCTTGTAGCTAAGTTTGTGGAAGTTGGAGGAATTGGCGTTTCCACTCCTCACTTCTGACTTTCTGAGTATAACCATTGACACTGCACGTTCCCCAGTTTTCCTCTGCACTCTGGGAGTATCTGGATTTATTCCTTCAGGAGGATTTCTGTGTTCTGTGAGTTGCTGACTGTTTGCTGGGTGTACACACACCCACCTTAACCTGTTTTTGCTCCTGCCAGCAGTACCGGGTCTGACAGCCTCGAGCAGTGGCCACCTGGGGAATCAGGACTTGGCGGCTCTGGGGTATTGCAGGCCTCCGTTGGTGGTGGAACTTCATGGGTCCTGCCTCTTCTCTGGATAGGCGTCTCCTACCCTCGGGCCTGCCCACGCGTCACCATTTTGTTGTTAATTGGACTCAGCATATTTGGTTTTGTGTTGCACTTTTGCATAATAAATTGTCATTTATTTGTAATCCTATTGACCGTTCATTTACGCCCCCTAGCATGGGTCCGTGCATTCACTTTCCCAACAGGTTTGGTCGTACAGTGTGTGGTGTTCAGCCACATGGTAAAGTCAACAAACCACTCACAAAACAGATTTCACACACGAGCATTCCCAGGTCAGACAGGAAATCTCGCAAAATCTCTCAAGATTAAACGTGACTTCAGCGTAAACAGATGGAGATAGTTTGTGGACTATTTAAAACAGAGGGGAAAAAACAATACAAAAAGAATATGCGTTCTTTAAAAGAGTGGAGACAGCGCGACCACCGGACTTTCTGGTAAGTCAGAACAGCTGTTTTGATTTTATTTTCCGCTCTGTACATCTGTCACCTCACTTTCTGATTGGTGACACGTCACATTCAGCAGAGTGTGTGCTCGTTTGTGGTTGGGGGACACAACACACACTGCAATATCGGACAACACTCAATAAGCGTTTGAGAACTGAGGACACTAATTGTTGAAGCTCCCATTCTTGCTTGATGTACAGCATCAGTTGTTAAACAGTCCAGGGTCTCCGTTGTCGTATTTTGCAAGTGCAAAATATGACAGCATTCATAATGCGCCACACATTTTCAATGGGCGACAGGTCTGGACTGCAGGCAGGCCAGTCTAGTATCCGCACTCTTTTACTATGAAGCCACGCGTTGTAACACATGCAGAATGTGGCTTAGCATTATCTTGCTGAAATAAGCAGGGACGTCTATGAAAAAGACATTGTTTGGAAGACAGCATGTGTTGCTCCAAAACCTGGATGTACCTTTCACAATTGTTGGTGCCATCACAGATGTGTAAGTTGCCCATGCCCATGCCACACCCCCATACCATCACAGGTGCTGGCTTTTGAACTTTGCGCTGGTAACAATCTGGATGGTCTTTTTCCTCTTTTGTCCAGAGGACATGACAGCCATGATTTTCAAAAACAATTTGAAATGTGGACTCATCAGATCACAGCACACTTTTCCACTTTCCGTCCATTTCAAATGAGCTCAGGCACAGGGAATAACCCTGTGGTGTCTGATGATTTGCGGATGTTCATGCTGTTATATGGTCGCAAATCAACCTTTACGACCGTATAACAGCATGAACATCCACAAATCAGGCACAAGGTGTTACTCCCATTCTAATTAAATTCCATTGTTTGCACGGTTTATTTTTCTGTAGGTAATTCTGTCACTGAGGCTTACCGTCGAGCCGAGGCAGCGTTGTTCCAACAGCGGTCAGGGCACAGTGTAAATGTGAAATGTAATTCTGTATCAGAATCCACATCAATACTCTCGTGTGGTAGCTAAATTCATCCATTTTGGCAGCGGTACATGACTTTCTCTCGCTATCAGCTAACAGCGCACGTAACTGGTGTTCTGTTGAATTGTGTGACTCGTTGCATAAATTGACAGTTCCGCGTCCCGACAGTTACGGAGGACAGGAATGACATCTTGTCAAAACACCGGTCAACTTCCTCAAAGGATAGTTCATCCAAAAACCAGACACTCTTTTCAGAAAGGAGTGTATAATAGTGCAGCGGATAAGAGAATACTGAGAGGGAAATCCTGCAAATGGTGATAAAAGCATCAAATTCAGCAGAAATACTCCTCAGACAATCCTCTTTTGAAAAAAACCTGTTGGCCACTTGAATTTTCAATCGGTGGTCAGGTAGGGGTCAATTGAAGAATTACACAGAGGTCAAAATTAAAAGATGCTCCAATCATATTGAAAAATATTCCACATTATTTGCCTGATCATAAAGATTCCAAAAAGGTATAGATTGGACTATCTGTGACTGAATTTTATGGGTTACAGGCTAAAAACAGCAAGAATGGTGACAAAGGTGAGTTTCATTTTGTACAGGGGTCAAAAGTTAAAGTTGCTCCAATTTGTTAAAAACTGATGCAAATTACTAGTTGAGTCAACACGGTTTAAAAAGGAATAGTTTTGGACCATGTATCATCCTTACTTATCACGTTATGGGGGTAACATATGTCACATGTCATGGAATCCAATAGACGTAGACCTTGTCTGACCTTTACTTTGGAGACCAAGCATTCAACACTGTCAACCCTATTCCATTTATTAATCCTATTAGCTTAATCTGACTGTTTTATTGGCACAGGGAGATTATTCCACAGAACAGGGGCATGATAAAAGAAACCTCTGTGACCCACAGACTTTTTATTCACCCGAGGAACACTAAGTAGTCCTACACCTTGAGAACGCAAAGCCCAGGACAGGACGTACAGTTTAATTAGGTCAGCTAAGTAGGGAGGTGCCAGTTCATGAACAATTTTATAGGTTAGTAGCAGAACCTTAAAATCTGATCTCACAGGGACAGGAAGACAGTGAAGAGATTCCAAAATCAATGTAATGTAGTCAAACTTTCCGCTTCCTGTCAAAAGTCTGGCAGCAGCATTTTGAACCAATTGGAGACCCCTAATGCTGGACTGTGGTAAACCAGAAAACAGAACATTCAAGTAGTCCAATCTAGAAGAAACAAACACATGAATCAGGGTTTCAGCATCAGCCACAGACAGGATGGGATGAATCTTGGCTATATTTCACAGGTGAAAGAAAGCAGTCCTCATAATATTTCTAATGTGGAGGTCAAAGGACAACATAGGATCAAAAATTACCCCAGGGTTCCTCACTTTGTCAGTGTGATGTATGACACACAAGCCTAGGCTAAGCGTTTGCTGGTCAAATTGATGCTGATGTCTCACTGGACCAAGAAACGTTTCAATCTTGTCAGAGTTTAAAAATAGGACATCCAGCTTCTCACTGATGCAAGGCAATCTTCTAAGGATTTTATGTGAATGAGATTACCAGCAGTTATTGGCATGGATAACTGAGTATCATCAGCATAGCAGTGAAAGGTAATCCCAGAACGTCGTAATATGTGCTATATAAAGGGAGAAAAGCAGGGGGCCTAAGATGGACCCATATGGAACCCTAAATTTGTCATTAAGGTTGGAGGTAGAGTTATTGTACAAAACACAGTGAGAACAACTGGTCCGGTATGATGTCAACCATGCAATGGCATTCCCAGTAATTCCAAAAAGATTTTCCAGCCTATTGAGCAGAATATGATGGTCCATGGTATCAAATGTAGCACTGAGATCAAACAGCACCAGAACTGTAGTGGTGTCTGAATCCATTGCAAGCAGAAGATCATTCACCACTTTAGTGAGAGCTGTCTCTGTGGAATGATAATTTCTAAAGACAGACTGCAGTGGCTCAAAAAGATTATTCTCAATAAGGTGGTCCATGAGCTGCTGTGAAACCACCTTTTCTAAAATTTTAGAGTAAAATGATACATTTGATTTCAGCCAATAGTTTTTCAATACACTAGGGTCAAGATTAGATTTCTTAAGTAATGGTTTAATCACTGCAGATTTGAAACATTTAGGAACACATCCAGAAGTTAATGAGATTAATCATTCACAGCACATTCAGCCCAAGAGAGGGCCACAGGTCCTTAAACAGTTTTGTTGGTATAGGATCAAATAAGCAGGTTGTGCTTTTTGTCGACTTTACAGCTTTTGTCTGCAAGCCAATGAGATACTATCAAATTCTGTAAATCTGTGTAATACCTCAGTAATGGCACTCAACTCAATAGCAGGGTGTAGTGGGTGGGTTAAGGCATGCTGGGATATATTTGTGTTGTCTGTAAAAGGAGAGCGACTTACAGGTGGTTGTCCATGAATAAGTGTTGCCACCATGTCAAACAAGAACTTTGAGTTATGCTTGCTTTTGTTGATCAAATCAGTAATAGGTACACTTTGTTGGCAGTACTGCATGCTTATAGTCTAAGATGGCATCACGCCACATGAGGTGGAATACTTTTAATTTTGAACTACACTATTTCCCTTCTAGACTTCCAGCCTTATGCTTGAGGTCACGCAAGTAATCACTGAACCAAGGTGATTGTGTTTTGGAGGGCCTGGTTTTAATAAAGATGGCACAATCATGTCAAGTGTAGTTTGGAGCGCTGAGTTTAACTCTCTGGAGTCTTGGCTATTTTTGGGTGTTTTTGACTACTTTTGGTTTTACCTTCATAATTTACCTTAAAAAAAACGTTTACCTGGCCTTGTTTAGGGTCATTTTTTTTCATCACAACCTCACCTGTGTGACTCTACAGTTTTTCTTTCATTCTGTCATACTGCATTAAAACAGTGGTCGTATATTCACCCCAAAACCTAAAATTTGAATCTAATATATATATATATATATATATATATATATATATATATATATATATATATATACAAGGTCTGTCCAAAAAGTATCGTACCTTTTTATTTTTTTCAAAAACTATATGGATTTGATTCATATGTTTTTACGTCAGCCAAGCTTGAACCTTCGTGCGCATGCGTGAGTTCCACGCCTGTCGGTTGTGTCATTCGCCTGTGAGCACACCTTGTGGGAGGAGTGGTCCAGCCCCCTCATTGGATTTTCAATGTCAGGAAATGGCGGAATGATTTGGGCTTTTTTTCCATCAGAATTTTTTCAGAAACTGTTAAGAGACAAGCAGCTGGAAACCATTCGAAAAATTTATCTGACTTTCGGTGAAAATTTTACGGGCTTCACAGAGAATAAGGAGTCTTACTACAGCTCTAAGGACGCCCCACAATGGTGCACGGCACACCGCGCTCCGAGCCACCATCGAGAGGCAGAAAACACCACATCATTTCTAAACGGATGGCTGTGTGGAACTGGGACCGTCGTGAGCAATTTCTCTGGTTATCACAAGAGCTGGACATCAGCCATTTTCTGGCAGATTTCACCTTTAACAAGAGATTTTGTCATGGAAAGCCGCGCGGAGGCTTCGCGCGTCACGACCGATTCGCTGATCGAGCGAGACAAAGGAACACCTCTGTTTCGGAGTGCCAGGGGACAAGTTGGGACAAGCCCAGCTCTCCACAATTTCTCTTATACTCACTGGGCTGGTAAGCATTGAAAGCCGAGATAGGCATGTCCCCTGGCACTCCGAAACGAAGGTGTTCCTTTATATATATATATATATATATATATATATATATATATATATATATATATATATATATATATATATATATATATATATATATATATATATATATTTTTTTTTTACTGTGAAAATGTAACTAAACAAAGTTATATACAACAATTCACATTAAAATGCAAGAAATGCTTCAGCCATTTTTTGTGGCTATTTGCATGTAATAAGATGCCAAACAAATTATATTTGTGCCACTCAGAAAAACAAATCCTATCCAGTGCACATCAGAAGCTCCAAATATTTGTACAGCCATTCCACCTCTATAGCATGTGTATTTTTCCCTAATTCCGGGTTTTTATAGCCCTTTTTTTAATTGGTATTGGTACAGACTGTCTTGACTGTGTTTGTGGCCAAAAAAAAAAAAATGAAAAAGGTGCTTTGGACTTTGGGGACAGAGTCTCCACCTGAACTTCTGTGTTCTCCACCCCTGGAGCCTGCTGACTGCTGGGACAGTGTGTGTCTCCACCCTGCTGTGCTCCAGGACTCGGCACTGGAGCAGAAGTGCATGACTCCTGCAGAAGATGGAACAAGAAACGTGGTCCGATCCACAGAGCAGCTCTGTGCGCACAGATCGGTGAATCCACCTGCTCTGGTTCATCCAGGTCAATAAAGTCCACTTCATCATCAGAGTGATCATGCTTTGGTTCAGACTCTGATGACGTGCTTCGATCATTTTCATGCATTTAACAAGAAAGACAGACTTGATGCGCTGTTCTAAGACTGATTGTTTTGATGCACTAAGTAAATTCAAAAACTACACCACACACTAACTACACACACTAAAACACTCCAAGCACGTCAAATATCACAGCTTTTAAAACTGTTTGCGTCTGCTTTTCACTCCACACGAAACCACAATTTTCTTCTCTCAGCAAGCAAATTGAGTGCATTGGGAATCATTGTTTATTTGGTAATATATTTTATGCCAGTGATAAAGAAAAAAATTGTGTATTTTTTTTTACTTGTTTGCTCGCGACAAAGACAGAAGAAAAAGTCCTGACAGTGAAAGACAGAAGAAAATGCGTGCACACACAAAGCCACCCATGTGGGGTCTTTGTGTTGTCATCAAACCTATGTGAAGTTGGGGAGAGTGATTGGTTAGCTTCTGAGTTTTCCACCAATAGTAACACCCCTTTCTCCTGCTGCAGTTGAGGGAGTCCTGTTTCATTCCAGCCATCTGCTGCGACTGCAAAAAACGCAATGAATATGAGAATATCATCCACCCAAAAAACTTGCGTAAATTTTTAATCATAATTCAAGTTATACTTGGCCTATTAACAAAATTTAAAAAAAAGTGGTGTGGAAATTGAAGTCTCCACATTCAAACAGACACTCCGAGTGGAATAGATTGTGTGCTACATCTGCTTAATTAGGTCATGTGACTTTTGATGTGAGGGCACATCATTCGACTCCAGAGGGTTAAACTTTCCACAAGACTGTCTACTGATTGGGCATTTTCCATATGTGAAGCTAAGATATCAGGCAGTCTAGCTTTGAGTTCAGTCATAGTTGAGGAGTTGATGTGTTGCCGCAGTGATAAATAAGGTTGTTGTTACACTAAACACGGCAGCGAAACTGTAAAACTCCTAAGTGGGTGATCAGAGACCACTGCTGCAAGAGATTTACACAGGAGTAAAATAATGAGCTAAAATTCACAGCAGTGACATTGAACAAACTAACCGAAGTATTAGACTGGTAAAAACAGTAAAAAAAAGAAATGGGGGGAGTCGACCTAGATAATGCAAGCTAAAAGCTAGTGAAAGCGAACCGCTAGCGATTCACAACAGGAAGACTGTATTTATATAAGATTCACAATAGATACACTTAAAAACCAAAAGAAGTGTTAAACAGAAATAAAAGAAACAAATACCACCGTGTAGAGATTGGAAGAGCGTCACAACAGCAAACAAAGGTAGGAATCCATCACATCGACAATGCAATGGCGTGTCATTTATTTCACAATCAAGGCTAAAACTAAACAGTGATTGGAATAAAGCTTGGCACCACCCATAAAAACAACAGTCCAAAAACAGTGATGTGTGCAACATGCACCTCAGCACATTGTCAAACTTACAACACAGAACACACTAACCACACATGACTACAGAGCTTGGTGAATTATGTCCACTACAGGATAATTAAATAAAATTATAGTTGGTGCCGAAGAAAATTTAGTTTTATGTTGCAGTATGCCTTTAATCATATTCATATTTATGGCTTCCCAAACCCTAACTGACCTGATTTTGAAGCGAGAACCCCAAAATAACAAGTTATGTCATAGCATAGACTTAGATGTTGCTTGAAAAAATATATAGCTTCACATCCCACTTTTTTTTCAGAATTCTTAAATTAGTTATATTTACTAAGTTAAATTAAGTATATTTGCTAAGATGAATTAAATGGATATGTAAGTTGCTATATAAAGTTTATATAGTTCATCAATTCCATTTCATGTGGAATTTATGAAAACTAAACCAGAGTAATATTGATGAAACAGTTCAGTTGTTAAAAATGTACATCCACTTTCTACAACCCCAATTCCAATTAAGTTGGGACATTGTGTAAAATGTAAATAAAAACAGAATACAATGATTTGCAAATCCTCTTCAACCTATATTTAATTGAATACACCACAAAGACAAGATATTTAATGTTCAAACTGATAAACGTTATTGTTTTTGTGCAAATATTTGCTCATTTTGAAATGGATGCCTGCAACACATTTCAAAAAAGCTGGGACAGTGGTATGTTTACCTCTGTATTAGATCACCTTTCCTTCTACCAACACTCAATAAGCATTTGGGAACTGAGGACAACCATGATTGGGTATAAAAGGAGCATCCCCAAAAGTCTCAGCCATTCACAAGCAAAGATGGGGTGAGAATCAGCTCTTTGTGAACAACTGCATGAAAAAATAGTCCAACAGTTTAAGAACAATATTTCTCAACATTCAATTGCAAGGTATTTAGGGATTCCATCATCTACAGTCCATAATTTAGTCATAAAATTCAGAGAATCTGGAGAACTTTCAACATGTAAGCGGCACGTCTGAAAACCAACACTGAATGCCCGTGACCTTCGATCCCTCAGGCGGCACTGCATTAAAAACTGACATCATTGTGTAAAGGATCTTACCACTTGGGCTCAGGAACACTTCAGCAAACCATTGTCAGTTAACACAGTCCATCGCTACATCTACAAGTGCAAGTTAAAACTCTACCATGCAAAGTGAAAGCCATACATCAACAACATCCAGAATTGTCGCCACCTTCTCTGGGCCTGAACTCATTTGAAATGGACAGATGCAAAGTGGAAAAGTGTGCTGTGGTCTGATGAGTCCACATTTCAAATTGTTTTTGGAAATTATGGACGTCATTCATTTGGGGAGCAAATGCCCAGTCCCTCGGAAATAAAATGGATGAACTACGCCTGGATTTTGCAACCTGGGCAACAACACGGGACAGCTCTGTGATGATTATCACATAAAGTTGGTTAAATCCAAGGATACTGGATGCAGCAATTGAGCTAGCAGGTCACTCACTTTACCGGAGCAACAGAACAGAAGACTCTGGTAAGAGCCGTGGTGGCGGACTTTGTACATACATTAATAAGAACTGGTGCACAATTTCTGCCGTTATCGATAAATTCTGTTCACCTGACTTGGAACTCTTAGCAGTTAAATGCAGACCTTTTTATCTGCCACCTGAATTTTCTGCCATGGTGACTGCAGTCTATATCCCACCAGATGCTAATGCTAAATCAGCACTCAGCTATGTGCTAGCAGCTATAGAAAAACAGCAGAGTGCTTATCCGGAGGGCATTTTCATCCTGGCTGGTGATTTCAATCATGCTAACTTACAGACTGTGTTACCCAGATTTCACCAGCATGTTAAATGTGAAACTCAAAGGAATAATAGACTGGGCTGTGTCTACTCTAACATCACAAAGGGATACACAGTCTCTGCTCTTGCACATCTGGGCCAGTCTGATTATCTGTCGCTACTCCTGATTCCTGCATATCACCTCATTGTTAAAAGGCAGAAACCTACTGTCAGAACTGCTAAGAGGTGGCCTGTGGATGCATCTATGCAGCTACACAGGACAGTTTTGAATGGACTAACTGGACTCTTTTTTTTTAAATGATGACATAAATGACTATGCCATCACTGTGCTCTGTTACATCAGAACCTGTGCTAAAAATATTGCCATCAATACACTTATCTGGACATTCCCTAACAGGAAACCCTAGATGAATATGGAGGTCCAGGCTCTATTGAGGGAGTGTGATAGACCTTTTAAATCTGGTCACACAGTATTGTACAGCACAGCCAAACACAATTTGAAAAAAGGCATTCGGAAGGCTAAAGCTGTATACAAAGCAAAGATTGAAGACCACTTTATCAACAGGGATCTGATACGCGTATGGCAGGGCATCCAGCAGATCACAAATCACAGAGGCAGCCATGGCAGGCAGCCACCTGTAAACTTCAGTGTGTCCTTGGCTGAGGAGCTCAATCAGTTTTATGCCTGTTTTGAAACAATAGGGTTTAACAACGGAGCTATTCCCCACCCCTCTGCTGACACAGACTACCCACTCACTGTTTCGGCAGAGGAGATGAGACACATCTTTGTCTGTGAACACCAGAAAGGCAGAGGAGCCTGATGGAATTCCAGGGAAGTTGGTCAAAGACTGCGCCCAGCAGCTGGCAGATGTCTTTGCGGACATTTTTAACAGATCTCTGTCAAAGCCACCGTACTGACTTGCTTCAAAACAGCCACCATCATTCCAGTGCCCAAGCAAAGCAACACCAGCACCCTGAATGACTACAGACCTGTGGTGCTTACTCCTATTGTGGCTAAGTGCTTTGAGAAGCATTTAATGCTTTATTGTGTTATCGAAAGCAACTCGGAAAAGAGGTGGCCATTCCCACACATGGAAGAGACTTCCAGAGGATCCCGGGCCTGGCCAGTGGAAGATGGTATATAGGCAAGGCTCATATACTGGTCATTCCCAGGGGGAAAGGACTGTGGAGCCAGTGAGGACAAAAAATAGTATTGTTATTATTGATTAGACACAGCTGCTTTACCATCATTCTGCACGTCGATGAGTGCACTGTCCAAATTTTGCTTCCATTTTTTTTAAATGCTGTTTATTTATTTATTTTTTTATTTACTTTATTTTATTTTATTATTATTCATTGGGTTGTGCCTTGTGACCATATGGCACTGCACATCCGTGAGAGTGCCGCTCGGCATTTCTCCACAAATCCTTGCACCAGCAAAGGCTGCACAAGTGGCACTCAACATTCATGAGTGCCATATGGCATTCAAGTGCCACTCTCACACAATGTATGTGCACTGCTAACAATTTTTGAGCCTGTTTTGGCCTCCAGTCCATGAGACATGCAGTCCACATTCGGGCAACATGCACAAACATCTTAGTACAAATTCAATGACATTCCAACTGAAAAATTCTCCCCAATTCACATGTTTTGTCAAGATTTTGTGTCTGCAACTACTCCCCATCAGTCACAGCCAAGTGAGATAATACCCTTAGTTACAGTCTTGCTGCAGAAGTTTCCAGGTAAACAGCAGTTCTTTAAAAATGTTGAAGGTCTGAAACAAGAATTATAAACTGTGAGAAAGTATTGTGACTTAAAAATGTAGAGGACAACATATTTTTACTTTTTATCCTGGAGCTGATTCACCAAGAAAAAAGAAAAAGATACAGAAGGATGTGCCCGGCAACAATCCCAGAATAAACACTAAACACTGGCAGACACAAAATCAATAGAGGGCCCGATAAGGTTGTAGTGGTTCACATTTAGCAAAAATACGTATTCAGTTCAGTTTAAACTCACACAAGCACTACAGGATAGTGATCAAAGTTGAAACTTCAGATTAATTAAAATAGATGTGAAAGCAAACTTTGGTCCTACACTTTATTGTACACACAGAGGCAGCAAAAAAAAAGAAAAGAAAGAAAGCAAGAAAGAAGCCTAAGTGTGAAGTGACTAAGACATTAGTAAATTACCTTTATTTTTTGCTGTTTTAAAGCAGTAAGGAAACAGCAGAGTAGTGTTATTCAGTTGACTTTCTACAGAATTAATGCTGTGGCATTTCTACAACTAAAATTTTATACCTGGCCAATGATACATTGTGAAATATTTTAGGGAATATATAATGTCTGGATGGAGGTCAATTAAGAGGAGGGGCGTGGCAGAGCAAGCGCTGAGGTCTATTGGAGATCCTTTGGAAACCTGCCATGTGTCTGTGCTGGATGTCACTGTCGCTCACCCCCCTCACTCTGCCTCTCACACCGTTCTGCACTCCAGATATACCTCTTTATATAATGGCTGTGTGGATTCTTGTCATTTCATTGGTGCTTTGTATGTCACATGACATGGATTAATTCATCCCATTTGTGTTGCATTGCATTTAGAGTGCAGCTTGGTTACATGTAGAGTGCAAATTTGGTTCCATACATTTGGTACCATTGCACTCTGCATGCACGCACACGCGCGCACACACACACACAAAACAAATCCACTGTGCTGTCTGGAGGGTGTTAGCAAGAAGTTGGAAAGAAAGGCTGGACTCATTTCTGGCATGATTTTTTTTTTTTTTTTTGCTGCACTTCGGATGTACACAGTCTTTTTTTGGTAGTACATGCTATTTTTGGAGCGGCTCTCTTCTTGCGCACACAATTCCACCTGCTCTGTGCGCTGGACTCTATATAAAATAATTATTTTGTAGCAGATTAATCATTTTCTGTCAAACCTTGGATGCTGAAAACACCTCTAATCACTTCTGGAATTAATGGATCACATGAGCTCCGCTGTGTGTGCGCACTGAGGCAGTGACTCATCATCACTCTTCAAACGAGAATTTAGGCAGAACACCAGCTCACAAAAGAGTGATTTTGATTTTTCAGTCAATATTGGATGAACACAAATTTAAAATTTGGGTGACTGCGTGAAAGTGGATGTGTGTTTAAAGCCATGGAAGATAATAACTCCAGTGGAGCAACTAAGAGCAGAAGCTGTGCGGCAACACAGGTGGAGAGCGTGCAAAAGACCGATTTTGAAGACATAACACAGAGTTAAAAGTTGTATCATGTGACTTGTAAGCTGCGGAAGAAATAAAGTTTTATATATATATATATATATATATATATATATATATATATTGAAAATGATCCACAGGTGTATATAATAAAGCGGCCACCTCATTCTGTATGCAGAAAGGCACCGCGTGCAAAAGAGCACTTTTGCAGAATTAAACGGACGAACACAAAGTTGAAAGTGGAATCACGTTGTAAAAATGACTGTGTTTAAAGCCAGGGAAAAAATAAAGCGAGCAAGCCACGGATGGAAAGGAAGCCACTTAGAAAGAGCACAGAGACAGCTCTCCAGGAACCCGTGGTTCGGGTCTAGCTGGTCTGGTGCACAGGTGGACAGCAGCCTGGGGCACCGCGCACAACTGCGGAACTGTGATGGAGTGTCTATTTTTGGACTGCGTTTAAAAAAAAAAGAAGGGACATCTGCTGTGAATCTGTGAATTGAAAACCCACACTTTGAAGGGACCAGGTGTGGGAGGGCTGGAGGTTTGGACCAATCTCATGCCTAAACGTGCGCCAACATGGCGTTATCATGGCACTAATAAACAGACACACCCAGAACACAATGTGCGTGCTCTCCCTTTGCAGTGCTGCGACTGGCTGCTTGATGAGGATGCAGAACACAATGCACTGTAAAAAAAAAAAAAAAAGCAGGCAAAATTAGACTAAAAAAATCCGTGAAACTGCGAGGCTGCGAAAGGTGAACCGTGTTATAGTGAGGGACCACTGTATTATGTTTGAGGCAGCTGAACAAAATCCCGGACGATTTTGAAATTCCCCCCGGACATTTTTTTAGGTCTCAAAAGTAGGACATGTCCGGGAAAAAGAGAAAGTCTGGTCACTCTACTGTTAGCAGGAAGAAAGAAAAAAAAGCTGGACTAATTTCTGACATGATTTTTTTTTTCCGCTGCACTTAGGATGTACACAGTCTTTTTTTGGTAGTACACGCAAGCACAAGCGCCGACCAGGTTGTGTGTGTGCGTGCGCACGTGAGAGACTATGACTCTTCTGAGACATAATTTGATTGAGCTAACTTACGCTGCTTGTAAGACACACATAGACATACACACACACACACACACACAAAACAAATCCACTGTACTGTCTGGAGGCTGTTAGCAGGAAGAAAGAAAAAAAGCTGGACTCATTTCTGACGTGATTTTTTTTTTCACTGCACTGAGGACGTACACAGTTGACTGACCCGATTGTGTGTCGGGGGACAACCACACAATGATTTGATTGAGCTAACTGAAGCTGCTAATTGTATCACACACACACACACACACAAAATCCACTCTGCTGTAAGCCATCTGGATGCATGACGACCTGTTCACATGAAACGCTGACATGATTTTTGGCTGGACGGATGAACAACACAGTCTTTTTTTTAATGGAAGTCCGAAGTCAGTGCACAGCATCACCTGACTACACATTACAGTGTAAAATGTAAGTCCCTTTTCTGTTGCTTATAAATTAATAAAATATCAAATGACAAGGATCTATTTTAGCCGTTATATAAAACAAATAATGAATGTTTTAACATTCTTTCAATGGAAAGAATATTTAATTAAACCATTTAAATATTTAATATTTAACCATTCAGCTTGGCTTCGCCTCATTGAATGGTATGTTCCAGCTTTCACCTCATGAAATATTCATACCATTGAACTCATAAACATTTATTATTTGTATAATGAACTGATCACACTGTGGTCCATGCGTGTGTGTCATGCCAGTCAGACAATACTGCACATGATGGACTCTGTGAACATGAGATCGGGTGTCATGTGCCATGACGCACAGCGGACAATCCCACATCCCTGGAATCCCTGGAAATTCCCTGACAAATTGGTGTTTTGGACACAACTCTTTAGATCCCTAATGCTGGGAGAGATGAGGCTGGAGTTCAGACACATGTGGCGGGAGCATGTGTGGTGGTTGCATGCCTGGCCAGCACATGTGTGGAGGCTGCATGTATAAAATCTGGCCCGATCTGAACCGACAGTAAGGATCCAAAGGGTCATGTTTAAAAGCTGCGATTCATCAAGGTTCTCCCACCCAGAACCATCCACCCTTATTGCCGCTTGAGCACTGCCTGGAAGTGGCATCATATAGAATAATTATTTTGTAGTGGACGACGCATCTGCCCTTGGATCATGGCGGATGTCCCCGCCCCACTTCTCACGCATGTCACATGTGGCTGGTGGTTATTGTGCAGTGGGAGGCATGTCTGTAGCCATTCTAAAGGTGATGACTTTATTTACATTGTAATGTCCTGGGAAATGGTTGCAACATCAGTCCGTGTAATGGTTTAGATGATGTATCATCATTATACAGTATGTTAGCTGTGACACCCGTTCAGAAGCGCTGTGCAGCACCACGCCAGCCCACTGAAAAACAAAGGCTCAATGTGGGGCAGCAGCGTGGCGCAGCTTGTCTGAACCAGGTATTACAGCCATGATAACAGAATATTACAAATGCATCTTCTAAATCATGAGGTGGACTGACATTGTATCTGTAATATCATGCTCATTATAGATGTAACACCCTGTCAGCTGCGTGCGCTGCTCCACCGGTCAGAGACACATTGACTCACAGTGACACACAGCATTTTTGGTTTGATTGAGCAATGTTCACAAAAGTTCATAAAATTAATGTGTGTCACAGACACTGTACATTGCAATATTTCCTTTGTGCACCCCAAATGGGATTGACTGGTGGTGCTGTCCAGCAGCTCCATGTAACATTTGGCACGTGCCAACAGGAGTCGATATGCCTGACCATGGCGAATGTCTCTTGAGTGTGATCAGATTGTTACGAATGCTGTGGGAGTATTTAGACCGCAGTCAGACTGCAGTTAGTGTCCACCTCGACTATTGTTTGATATCTTTCCACTTTTCTGTGCCACAAGTGTTTTGAACATGATCAAAACATTCTGGGCAGCCGCATGACCATACTCGACAGTTTAGACTGAGAATACTGTCCGATGTTTCCAAATGCACCTCGACACTTCGGGAATGCGGGTTGAATTTTCATTCTGAGAGGATTCAGGCTCATTCAGCCTCAAGTGTGATGGAGGTATCAAGGGCCCTTTCACACATAACACGAGTGAAGCCAACTGGCACACAAAGGAGGAATCGTATGCCATTTGTGAAACATCGGAGCTGCCTCGTACAGCAGTTATCACAACCAGTCAGGTACAGCACATGCACTCTACATTCATTTCCCACTCATGGCGGAAACCCATTCAAAGGAGTATAAGATGAGGTCGCACTGATATCTGATCGTGTTTGTAGCATTCTCATGGCAAGCCGAACATATGTCGGAAATATTGTGCCCTGGCCGAGGAGCTGAACGAAATCATCGGCCATATCAAACATGGGCAAATGTCGAGTTCGAGGCAGCCTTCACACCAGCAGCCAAATGTCTGTGAATCCTTGATGAGTGGCCATTCAACCCACTCTTGACTGGAGTGTGCCAAAGTCCAGGTACCACCCACAAACATCCAACACCACTCACATGGCTATTTGCACAGCCAGCATGAGAGTAGAATGCAGGGGACCACTTTTGAGCTGGCTGTGCAAATGTCTGCACATTTTCTTAGTGCCCCACGAGTGTGCCGGTACCAAGCAACACAAATGGCATGCAAGTGTTCCCCCAAACCCAAGCTGCATGCGAGTGTGTTGCCCCAACATACCAGGATCCAACATTGTCAGGTGTGGCTGAGGTGGCCAGAGTGCCATCACTGTCCAGCGCAGGGCACATCTGGATAGCTGTCATGTCCAGCTGGAACAGCTGAAAGCTGTGTACTTGCAGCTCAGCTGCAGAACACATAGCGTGCCATGAATAACACTTCACGCAGTGCACATGTGTGGGTGGGCTCTCATTCTCTCATGACATGCTGATAATTATGTAAAGACAAGATCACATGGGGACTGTCCAGCCATATCTGAATCTGCATGGCATGGTGTGAACTTTTATCAGCCAGCAGCCAGGCTAATGAACCTTCCACCACTTAAATTGTAGTCCACATTACAGAGAGAGTGGAAAATAAATAAAACACATATACGATAAGCGGAACGGCATGAATTCATTCATGTGTGATCGCTTTTTTCATAGCGCTGTGGACATGTGCATTTCAGCTGATTGCCGGCCAGCGACTCACTGTCAGCTGGAACTGACATCAAGTCAGTGCACATGATGTGCCAAATTAAAAACACAGAACACAGAGAGGCAGGAGAAATAAATACAACAATAACTACATACATATTTACTAGGGCTGGGCAAGTTAATGCGTTATTATCGCGTTAACACATTAATTATTTAACACCGATAGTGTTTTTATCGCATGTTAACGCAGTTGTTTTTTTTATTGTAAGAGTCTGTTGCTCACAGTCTTTTGTTTTGGAAGGCTGTCACACTCACAGGAACTGGTGTGACGAGTCCCTGACCGGAAAAGAAAAGAATTGGCAGAAAAAACAACCAACGTGGAGATGGGCATGGAACATTTACATGGACTTTTCCATTTTAAAGTGCTTCCAGACGGCGTAGTCGACAGAACCAAAGATATTTGCTGCCACTGCAAAGTTGTATTTTCTTATCAGCAGCGTACTTCAAATCTTAAATATCACCTGAATGCAGCACACACAGCTGGTACCAGCAAATCATTCAACGAAACAAACTGCGGTGCAAGGCTTCGGCAGACTACGTTAGATGCAGCGTGTGGGAGAACTATTGATAAACAAAGGCAAGAAAGGCTCCCAAATGCAACAGCGAAATAGATTGTTACAGAAGAGATTCCCTCACGATGCACCATAAGAGAGGACTGCAAAAGCCACAACTTTTCAACGTGCACCCACTGTTGCTCTCACTGTGGACTACTGGACATCACTGGATAACCATAATTTTTTTTTATTTAATTGTAACTGCATAAAAAATGTTAAATGTGTGCAGAACAAATGTTATGGCACTTTTGTTCATATGGTAGAACATTTCAAATAAAATTGCGCTATGCACTACTTAGATCGCGATTAAAATTTTAATCATTGCCCATCTCTAATATTTACATAACAAATACATAAAATAATGACAGAACAAAGGAACAGAGAGTGCGACTTTTTTTCTGTGAGCTGATCCACAGAGGTGGATGTATCCGTTCTACAACCCCTGGCAAAAATTATGGAATCACTGGCCTCGGATGATGTTCATTCAGTTGTTTAATTTTGTAGAAAAAAAGCAGATCACAGACATGACACAAAACTAAAGTCATTTCAAATGGCAACTTTCTGGCTTTAAGAAACACTATAAGAAATCAAGAAAAAAAGATTGTGACAGTCAGTAACGGTTACTTTTTTAGACCAAGCAGAGGAAAAAAATATGGAATCACTCAATTCTGAGGAATAAATTATGGAATCACCCTGTAAATTTTCATCCCCCAAACTAACACCTGCATCAAATCAGATCTGCTCGTTGACATTGACCCTATGCCATGACATTGACCCTATGTGTCTTTTTGCAAGGAATGTTTTCACAGTTTTTGCTCTATGGCAAGATGCATTATCATCTTGAAAAATAATTGAATCATCCCCAAACATCCTTTCAATTGTCCAAAATATCAACATAAACTTGTGCATTTATTGATGATGTAATGACAGCCATCTCCCCAGTGCCTTTACCTGACATGCAGCCCCATATCATCAATGACTGTGGAAATTTACATGTTCTCTTCAGGCAGTCATCAAACAAAAGTTCCAGCATCATCACCTTGCCCAATGCAGATTCGAGATTCATCACTGAATATGACTTTCATCCAGTCATCCACAGTCCACGATTGCTTTTCCTTAGCCCATTGTAACCTTGTTTTTTTTCTGTTTAGGTGTTAATGATGGCTTTTGTTTAGCTTTTCTGTATGTAAATCCCATTTCCTTTAGGTGGTTTCTTACAGTTCGGTCACACACGTTGACTCCAGTTTCCTCCCATTCGTTCCTCATTTGTTTTGTTGTGCATTTTTCGATTTTTGAGACATATTGCTTTAAGTTTTCTGTCTTGACGCTTTGATGTCTTCCTTGGTCTACCAGTATGTTTGCCTTTAACAACCTTCCCATGTTGTTTGTATTTGGTCCAGAGTTTAGACACAGCTGACTGTGAACAACCAACATCTTTTGCAACATTGCGTGATGATTTACCCTCTTTTAAGAGTTTGATAATCCTCTCCTTTGTTTCAATTGACATCTCTCGTGTTGGAGCCATGATTCATGTTAGTCCACTTGGTGAAACAGCTCTCCAAGATGTGATCACTCCTTTTTAGATGCAGACTAACGAGCAGATCTGATATGATGCAGGTGTTAGTTTTGGGGATGAAAATTTACAGGGTGATTCCATAATAGTTTCCTCAGAATTGAGTGATTCCATATTTTTTTCCTCTGCTTGGTCTAAAAAAGTAACTGTTACTGACTGCCACAATCTTTTTTCTTGATTTCTTATAGTGTTTCTTAAAGCCAGAAAGTTGCCATTTGAAATGACTTTAGTTTTGTGTCATGTCTGTGATCTGCTTTTTTTCTACAAAATTAAACAACTGAATGAACATCCTCCGAGGCCGGTGATTCCATAATTTTTGCCAGGGGTTGTAGTAGCAGCTGTTGAGAACTGTGACCTCACAAGTCACAGCTGGAGAACACATATCGTGCCATTCAGAATATGACCTCACAACACTCCACTGTGAGGCACGTGCATTGGCATGCTGTCCTCATGTGGAATTACATAAAAACACATATCCCCTTTGCAACACCAGGCAGGAGCAACCACATCAGCATGCACATCAGGCAGGCTGCCCCATGTGAGAAGATCTGTCTGATCATGTGAACACTCAGCTGGTGATGCGAATGTCACATCCACCACGTGAGTTATGGTCCACATGACACTGCATCCTTCTGTGTGCCGCTCACTGGACACGTGGCTCAGTTTAGTGTCAATGTCTGTTGTTTGACTATAGTCCAAGTCTGGGTGTCCATGACAACTGCCACAGAAAATTTCAGGCCTCTAAGTCCATTATTTGCTGAGACATTCTACCTTGAACATGGCTCCAGAAATGATGGCCATAATTTTTGCCTAAAAATGGCAGACCCCATGCACACTAAATTGGCCATATCTCAGAAACTACTTTGCCTACAGGTCTCAAACCTCAGATTTGTTCTGAATAGTCTGGGAATATTTGATTAAAATTTGAAGAAAATCTGAGACAACGTGCATGAGGCCTTCATTGAATTGACATGGAATGGCCCTTTTATCACTGTTTTTCAGACGGTTTCTGCTTCTTTCACCCAGCTTCATGTGATGTGTGAAGGGGCCATAAGGAGGAGAAATGGCAAACCCACTTCACTTTAAAGATTAGAATAGCCCATTATTAAACAGATCCTGGATGTATGTGTCCTTTGAGTTACTTGAGACATGATTACAATGCAGAGAAAATTACTTACATCTAAAACATAGGTGTTTTTTTATCAAGTCTTCTCACACGACTGGATGAAGTGTTTAACCTGCAGTTTAGTCAATCTGTGCACTTTCCAGTGAGTAATTATATTATCCATTTGAATTTGTATACGTTCCCTGATATTGTAGAAGAGGTACTTGAGAGCATAACATGTTGGGCATCCAATAGCTAGTCTTGGGTTTGTTTCCCAGTTACACCAACTGTCTGTGTCCTTGGACAAAACTCTTCATCATCTCAACCCATCCAGATGTCACTGAGTATTGGCCTTGGCTTGGGAAATGACCCGTGTCAGACTGGTGTCTCTTCCAGAATAAGTTGTAGACCCATCCACTTCATGTGATGGCAATTTACAGTTAAACACTGACACCAAGAATCATTAGGGACAAAAAGAGTTCATGGAGATCACAGACCTGTGACTAAGTAATAGGATCTGTCTGAATAATATGAGAAAATCAGCACACAATCATCTCTATTTTGGTCACAACATGTGTGCAAATGGGTTAACATGGTGGGCTTCACATACAAAACTCCCATAACCCACTTTGGACAGTACCTCCTGTCAATCCAAAACAGGGGGCCTGCAGTGGGTCCTCCATGGGATGAGTTACATTTGAGCACCATAGTCTCATTTGAGGGTGGGTGCTCTGGCTTAAAATATGACAGATATGATGCAATAATCCTACATCCAGGACAGCTCTCATATGTCCCCATCAGAAACATGGCACTTTCTCTGAGTTTTTGGGCAAATTACACTGCAAACAAACTGAAAATGCAAAGTAAAAGTGACGATGGGGCAGAAAGTGGACATGTGTTTGGTTTTGTTTATGATCCGGAGCTCAAACATGTCGAGGCGGGTGTGCAGGCAAGAGAACACAGCTACTCTGTCAAGGTGTGTAGACTAAAATGTACCGACACAACTTTTCCCATTTGCCTTGTCTTCCCATCTCCACTGATGAAAAAACTCCAGTTTTCATGACTGCGTTGGTGATTGCAGCCAAAATCAAAACAGTACACCATTTTTCCATGTGATGTGATGCTGTGTTTGTGTTGCGTAATGGCAGGTTGTCCCCAGAAGTGGACAAATCCCACGATATCATGCAGGGGTTCAAACAAGACTGTACTGCCCCATTCAATGCAGTCGCCACCCTTTGGTAATGTAAAACACAAATAAATAATGAGGAATTCATTGAATGAACAAACATTTAAAGGGACACACTAAAGTGACTCATTTGCTCCGTTATTTCAATGAAACTCTGTCTGCTTTGTACCTCTTGCTCATTCCAATGCACTCCTCCTACTGTATTTTATATCACTTGCAAAAAACCAAAAACAAAAAACCCACAAAAAAAAAAAAAAAAAAAAAAAAAAGACAGAGGGCTTGGAATTTGCAAGGTCCTTCTAAAATGAAAAAAAAAAAAAAAAAAAGTACTTAATATTAATCCAGATAAGTGTACCTAGAAAGTATTCACAGAAATTCACTTTTTTCCCACATTTTCTTATGCCACACTGTTGCGTTAACTTTTCCCGGGTTGACAAGAGCGACTTGAAACATGAAAGAAAATGGACTTCCGTTTTAGATGTATTATATACAGTAGTGTTCAGAATAATAGTAGTGCTATGTGACTAAAAAGATTAATCCAGGTTTTGAGTATATTTATTATTGTTACATGGGAAACAACGTACCAGTAGATTCAGTAGATTCTCACAAATCCAACAAGACCAAGCATTCATGATATGCACACTCTTAAGGCTATTAAATTGGGCTATTATTAAAAAAAAAAGTAGAAAAGGGGGTGTTCACAATAATAGTAGCATCTGCTGTTGATGCTACAAACTCAAACCTATTATGTTCAAACTGCTTTTTTAGCAATCCTGTGATTCACTAAACTAGTATTTAGTTGTATAACCACAGTTTTTCATGATTTCTTCACATCTGCGATGCATTAATTTTGTTGGTTTGGAACCAAGATTTTGCTCATTTACTAGTGTGCTTGGGGTCATTGTCTTGTTGAAACACCCATTTCAAGGGCATGTCCTCTTCAGCATAAGGCAACATGACCTCTTCAAGTATTTTGACATATCCAAACTGATCCATGATACCTGGTATGCGATATATAGGCCCAACACCATAGTAGGAGAAACATGTCCATATCATGATGCTTGCACCACCATGCTTCACTGTCTTCACTGTGAACTGTGGCTTGAATTCAGAGTTTGGGGGTTGTTTCACAAACTGTCTGCGGCCCTTGGACCCAAAAAGAACAATTTTACTCTCATCAGTGCACAAATTATTCCTCCATTTCTCTTTAGGCCAGTTGATGTGTTCTTCGGCAAATTGTAACCTCTTCTGCACATGTCTTTTATTTAATTGAGGGAATTTGCAGGGGATTCTTGCAAATAAATTAGCTTCACACAGGCGTCTTTTAACTGTCACAGCACTTACAGGTAACTCCAGACTGTCTTTGATCATCCTGGAGTTGATCAGTGGGTGAGTCTTTGCCATTCTGGTTATTCTTCTATCCATTTTGATGGTTGTTTTCCATTTTCTTCCACGCATGTTTTTTTTTTTTTTTTTGTCCATTTTAAAGCATTGGAGATCATTGTAGATGAACAGCCTATAATTTTTTGACCTGCGTATAAGTTTTCCCCTTTCCAATCAACTTTTTAATCAAACTACTCTGTTCTTCTGAACAACATCTTGAACGTCCCATTTTCCTCAGGCTTTCAAAGAGAAAAGCATGTTCAACAAGTGCTGGCTTCATCCTTAAATAGGGGACACCTGATTCACACCTGTTTGTTCCACAAAATTGATGAACTCACTGACTGAATGCCACACTACTATTATTGTGAACACCCCCTTTTCTACTTTTTTTTTTTACTAATAGCCCAATTTCATAGCCTTAAGAGTGTGCTTATCATGAATGCTTGGTCTTGTTGGATTTGTGAGAATCTACTGAATCTACTGGTACCTTGTTTCCCATATAACAATAAGAAATATACTCAAAACCTGGATTAATCTTTTTAGTCACTATTATTCTGAACACTACTGTATACAACCCCAAATCAGAAAAACAGTTAGAAAGGTATGGAATATACAATTTAAAGAAAAAACCCACAGTGATTCATTGCGGATAGTGTGAACCCAAGATACTTCATGTTTTGAGGAATGAAGAAGAATCAGGGTTTTCACTGTCATTGTACATACATGGATACATACGACAAAATTTGTCCCATCCTAATTACAATGAGACACAATCCCACCACAAGTAGTAGTAGCAGGCCAACATTCAAGTGCCCCAGAACCAAACCCAGATGTAGATGCGCTGCTTTGCTAAAGTCCCAAATGTGCATATTTTGATGATGGCAAGAAATCGCAGTGCCTGGAGGAAACCCTTTCAGTCATAAGGAGAACATGCAAAGGCCACAGAGAAATAAAATGGACATGGATGGAATCAAACACCACTATATCTTGCTGTGTGGCAAGACTGCTAAACAATGAACCACCATGCTGCCTTTGTGGGGTCAACCTCATAAAATTTGAAATTATACAACCATTCCTGCATTTCAGGCATCAAACGCATTCCAAAAAAAGTTGGCACAGCGGCAATGTAGGGATATTAATGAGGTCAAAGTAAATAATAATTATATATCTATTGTCACAGCCCTGGCCTGTGTAGGGGTTATTTAGGGGTTTTTGCTGTTTTGTTGTGCCTCCTTTTTGTTCTCTGCACAGGTGCTCCTGCTTAAGCCATTGATTGCAGTGGTGATTATAAAACCTGGGCACAGGTGTGCTCTGGGGGTTCTGAGCTGAAGATATTCCACAGCTCCACGCCACTCTCTCCACTTCTGCCTCCTCCACCGCCATTGACTTGAGCACAAGGGCTGTTGTAGCGTGTCCTGCAGTTAATGCCAGACTTCTTTTATCCTTTTTAAATAAATATTCTTGAAATGTTTGGTCTGTTGTGTGGTCTCTCCTCTTTTGTTGTGACCTCTGGAGCCGGGTTATAACAAAATGGAGGCTCGTCTGTTGTTTAAATAAGCATTTGTTTATGTGTGGCAAGTGTGAGAAGGCTTATTAAGGTACAAATCCGTTTTGGTGATCTTGGTAGAATGCATGTCCTTTGTTGTAATCTGATTTTGTTGAGTGCACTGATGTTCTGTGATGTAATATTTCCTGAATGAGGCTTTTCCCCTTCTTGATTGACGTGTGGCTGGGTAGAACCTCTGATGTCACTGGCCTTATATGGTTTGCTTTGTGCTCTTGGGGGAGACATAAAGGGCTGTACAGTTGGAGGAGAAATTGTTTTGTTTGTTGTATTAGTTAGTAGTTTTTTTGAGGCCTCAAAGGTAAATGTATGTTTGTAATATGCACTTTTGTGAAAAGGTGAGGATTTTCCTTGTTGGCCTTAGGCAGCTTTCTCATAAGGAGATTGAATGCTGGGGGTTTTTTAGGTTCAGAAGTAAGCACGGGTTGCAGCATCCCACACCTTTTCCCCTTTATCGGCTCGGGGTGTGTTCAGAGCCGTTACGGCCGCTGTGAGTAACATGTAAGTCCCACCGCTACGCATCCAGAAGACTAGGGAAGAGCTAGTTTAGGGATTTTTTTTTTGGTGGAAGAACAGTGGAGATCCTCTTTTATTTTGGTGTAACATTGCAAAGTATCATTTAAGCTTCTGTGGTTTCAGGTAGGTTTTTTCTCATTTGTGTTACAATGGACAAAGTCGTGGGAGATTTTGTGGAGTTGCCGTCTGTTAGTGGTTTGGATCTTTGCATTAAACAGCAGTTGGCTTCCATTGGGGAATTTATAAAGTGGACATAAGAGATTTAAGGAAGAATTTGGATCATGTTAAAGGGAATTTGAAGGCAGCATTGATTGAGAAGGGTGTGTTGGTAGAGGAGAGTAATGTAGCTGCTGATGAGGTTAATTCTGCTTTAACCTTTGAACAAAAAGAGAGACTGCTTATGTTACAAATGGAGAGGGAAAAATAGCACTTGGGAGGGAAAGACTTCAGTTGGAGCAGATCAGGTTAAAAATGGCTTCTGAAAATTTGAATCCACGGAGGGAGTTTGATTTGGTGTCCAATCTGCGTCCTGTTCCTAAATTTGAGGAGAGTGATCCGGATACATTTTTTGCACTTTCTGAGAGAGTGGCTGACTCGAGGGTTTGGCCTGAGGCTGATCAGGTTGTTATGTTGCAGTCTGTCTTTCCAGGTAAGGCTCAAGCAGCATATTCAGCTTTGAGTGAAGGTGAGAGCCGGGTGTACAAAACTGTCAAGGAGGCTGTGTTCAAAGCTTATGAGTTGGTTCCAGAAGCCTATAGACAGTGTTTTAGGTCCTGGAGGAAAGGTGAAAGGCAGTCCAATGTGGAGTTTGCTAAAGATCTGCACAAACATTTCAGTAGGTGGTGTTCTGCTCTGGATGTCACTACTTATGAAGAGCTTTTTGACCTAATTCTACTTGAACAGTTTATTGACTGTGTTCCACCTGAAGTTGCTACTCACATAACTGAGAGGGGAAAAGCTGCTGTATCTGAGGCAGCTACTATTGCTGATGAGTATATTTTGGCTCATACAGGGAAAAGTAGGAGATGTACTCTCACTGATTTTTCCACTACTAAACTTATGAGTGATTCAAAGTTTGCTATGCTGAGCCTAATAGAACTGGTCGGTTTTCTATGTCCATGCATTCTGATCAGTTTTGTAATTATTGCCATGAAAAGGATAATTGGAAGAGTGAATGTCCTGTTTTGAGAAGCAAAGTTGTCAGTTTTCCTAAAAATGTTAAACCTGCTGCATTTACAACCTGAAGGGAAGACTCCAGTTTCATGTGCTAAGTCTAAAATCTGTCCTCGTTCACATAAAATCCTTAAACGATTGCCTTGCAACAGTGAGAAGTTGGATGTCTAGAAACTTCCTACTTTTAAACTCTGATAAGTCTGAAATGATGGTTCTTGGTCCAGTGAGACATCGGCATCAATTTGACGAGTTAACGCTCAGCCAAAGTTCGTGTGTCATACATCACATTGACAAAGTGAGGAACCTTGGGGTAATTTTTGATCCTTCATTTTCCTTTGGTTTCCACATTAGAAATATTACGAGGACTGCTTTCTTCCACCTGCGAAATATAGCGAAGATTCCCATCCTGTCTATGGCTGATGCTGAGACCCTGATCCATGCGTTTATCTCTTCTAGACTGGACTACTGCAATGTTCTATTTTCTGGTTTACCGCAGTCTAGCATTAGGGTCTCCAAATGGTTCAAAATGCTGCTGCCAGATTTTTGACACGAAGCAGAAAGTTTAACCACATTACACCCATTTTGGCATCCCTTCACTGGCTTCCTGTCCCAGTGAGATCAGATTTAAAGGTTCTGCTATTAACCTATAAAATTATTCATGGACTGGCACCTCTCTACCTAGCTGACCTAATTAAACCTCACGTACCGGCTTGGGCTTTACGTTCTCAGGGTGCAGGACTACTTTGTGTCCCAGGGTGAATAAGACATCTGCGGGTCACAGAACTTTCTCTTATCATGCCCCTGTTCTGTGGAATGATCTCCCTGCGTCAATAAAACAGTCAGATTCTGTGGAGACTTTCAAGTCCAGACTTAAGACGCACTTCTTTTCCCTTTCATATGGCTAGCATACTGGTACAGTTTTGTTTTAGGCTTTTTGCTCTTTTAATTCATTTTAATAGTAATTGGAGCAGGCCGCAGCCTCAACTTTACGTAAATTCTGGGTCTTTTCTTGAAGCTTAGGGCTAGTGGCTGGCGATCACCTTAGTATTTCTTCTGTTTTTCTTGTTAATGCTGGCAAATTATACAGTATTTTTGTCTTTCTGATGCCTGATTCTGTTTTTTCTCTCTGTTTAAGGTGCAGTTCCATCCAAAGATGGGAGCTGTATTTGGGATGGTGACCCTCCTGTCCTGTGCGCCAACAGCATTTCTTGTATATTCGTCCGTGAATTGTTCTGTGAACTGTTCTGTACTTTATGTTTGTAGCATGGCCCAAGCAGAGGGTCACCTCTTTGAGTCTGGTCTGCTTGAGGTTTCTTCCTCAGAAGGAGCTTTTCCTTACCACTGTTGCTCTGGGGGTTGGTAAGGTTAGACCTTACCTGCATGAAGCGCCTTGAGGCAACTCTGTTGTGATGTGGAGCTGTATAAATTAAAATAAATTGAAATTGTTCTGCTTTGGAGGCATTTGTTTCAAATGGTCTTGTGTCACTTTGTGGTAGTGGTTGTAAAGTGCCAGTGAAGATTTTGAGAGATACTGGAGCAACTGATTCCTTCATTCGAGCTTCAGTTTTACCATTTTCAGAGGAGACTTTTACAGGTATCCTCCTCGAACTGCCACCTTATCGTGGTGGGGGAGTTTGCGTACCTGGATGATCCTAGGAGCTATGTTGTCGGGGGCTTCGTGCCCCTGGTAGGGTCCCCCATGGCAAACAGGTCCTAGGGGATGGGTCAGACTAAGGGCAGTTCAGAAGCTCCCATGACCAGTATAATATCAAGGACTGAGATGTCGCCCGGTACGGCGGAGCCGGGGCCCCACCCTGGAGCCAGGCCTGGGGTTGAGGCTCGCGCTTTTCTGGCCCAGCCCGAAAGAGCAACGTGGGCCCGCCCTCCTGTGGGTTCAGCACCTGCAAAGGGGGCCATGGAGGTTGTGTGCAGAGAGGACTGGGTGGCTGTTGAAGGCGGGTGGCCCTGCGGCCCGATCCGTGCTCACAACCTCTGGCTGTCAGGACGTGGAATGTCACCTTGCTGGGGGGGAGCCTGAGCTTGTGAGGGAGGTTGAGAGGTACCGACTAGAGATAGTCGGGCTCACCTCCATGCACAGCTTGGGCTCTGGCACCCAACTCCTGGAGAGGGGCTGGGTGCTCCACTTTCTGGCGTTGCCCATGGGGAGAGGTGGCGGGTGGGGGTAGCATTGCTCATTGCTCCCCAGCTCAGTCGCCATGTGTTGGAGTTCACCTCAGTGAACAAGAGGGTCGCATCCCTACGCCTTCGGGTTGGGGGCAGGTCTGTTACTGTTGTCTCGGCCTATGGGCCGAGCAGCAGTGCAGAGTACCCAACCTTCTTGGAGTCCCTGGGAGGGGTACTAGCTAGTGCTCCAATTGGGGACTCCATTGTTCTCCTGGGGGACTTCAACGCTCATGTGGGCGGTGACAGTGAGACCTGGAGGGGGGTGATCAGGAAGCATGGCCTCCCCGATCTGAACCAGAGTGGTGTTCAGTTGTTGGGCTTCTGTGCTAGCCAGTTTGTCCACCACAAACACTATGTTCGAGCACTAGGGTGTCCATAAGTGCATGTGGCACCAGGACACCCTGAGCCGGAGGTCGATGATCGACTTTGTAATCGTATCATCTGATCTTCAGCCACATGTCCCGGACACTCAGGTGAAGAGAGGGGCTGAGCTGTCTACCCATCACCACCTGGTGGTGAGTTGGATGCACTAGGATAGGAGGAAGCCAGTCAGACCTGGCAGGCCCAGATGTATTGTGAGGGTCTGCTGGGAACAACTGGCGAAACCCTCTGTCAGTGATATCTTCACCTCCCACCTCCGGGAGAGCTTCTCCCAGATCCCAGGGGAGATTGGAGTCTAAGTGGACCATGTTCTCCACCTCCATTGTCGATGCGGCCACTTGCACATGTGGTCGCAGGGTCTCTGGTGCCTGTCGCAGCGGCAATCCCTGAACCAGGTGGTGGACGCCGGAAGTAATGGATGCCATGAAGCTGAAGGAGTCCTACTTGTCTTTGTTGGCAGGTGGGACTCCGGAGGCAGCTGACAGGTACTGGCAGGCCAAGCGTGCTGTAGCCTGTACAGTTGCAGAGGCAACAACTCGGGTCTGGGAGGAGTTCAGGGAGACCATGGAGGAGGACTATCGGTCGGCCTCGAAGAAATTTTGGCAAACTGTCCGATGCATCTGGAGGCAGAAGCAGCTCTCCACCAAGACTTTCTACAGTGCGGGTTGGGAGCTGTTGACCCTGACTGGGGATGTTGTCGGGCAGTGGAAGGAATACTTCAAGGATCTCCTCAATCCCAATGTCATGCCTTCCGAAGAGGAAGCAGAGACTGGGGACTCAGAGACGGACTCATGCATCACCTAGGCCGAAGTCACCGAAGTCTCTGGATGTTGTGGGACTGTTTTGGTTGACACGTCTCTGCAACATTGCGTAGCGGTCGGGGACAGTGCCTCTGGATTGGCAGACTGGGGTGGTGGGCCCTCTGTTTAAGAAGGGGGACCAGAGGGTGTGTTACAACTACAGGGGGAATCACACTCCTCAGCCTCCCCGGTAAGGTCCATTCCAGAGTACTGGAGAGGAGAATTCAACCCATAGTTGAACCTCAGATTCAGGAGGAGCAGTGTGGTTTTTGTCCTGGTCACGGAACACTGGACCAGCTCTACACCCTCCATCAGGTGCTCGAGGGTTCATGGGAGTTTGCCCATCCAGTCCACATGTGTTTTGTGGATCTGGAGAAGGCGTTCGACCATGTCCCTCGAGGCATCCTGTGGGGGGTGTTCCAGGAGTACGGGGTCCGGGGTCCTTTGTTAAGAGCTATCCGGTCTCTGTACGACCGCAGCAGGATCTTGGTTCGCATTGCCAGTAGTAAGTCCGGCCTGTTTCCAGTGCACATCGGCCTCCGCCAGGGCTGCCCTTTGTCACCGGTTCTGTTCATTAGCTTTATGGACAGAATTTCTAGGCATAGTCAGGGTGTAGAGGGGGTTCGGTTTGGGAACCACAGAATCTCGTCTCTGCTGTTTGTGGATGATGTGGTTCTGTTGGCTTCGTCAAATCAGGACCTTCAGCGTGCACTGGAGCAGTTTGCAGCCATGTGTGAAGCGTCCGGGATGAAAATCAGCACCTCCAAATCCGAGGCCATGGTTCTCGACTGGAAAAAGGTGCTTTGCCCTCTTCAGGTCGGTGGAGTGTCCTTGCCTCAAGTGGAGGAGTTTAAGTATCTCGGGGTTTTATTCACGAGAGAGGGACGGATGGAGCGTGAGATCGACAGAGAGATCGGTGCAGCATCTGTAGTGATGCGGTCGCTGTATCGGCCCGTCGTGGTGAAGAGAGAGCTGAGCAAGGGTGCAAAGCTCTCAATTTACCGATCGATCTACGTTCCGACCCTCACCTATGGTCATGAGATTTGGCTCAATGCCGAAACAATGAGATTGCGAGTACAAGCGGCCAAGAGGAGTTTCCTCCGCAGGATGGCTGGACGCTCCCTTAGAGATAGGGTGAGGAGCTCGGTCACTCGGGAAGGAGCTCAGAGTTGAGCCGCTGCTCCTCCACTTCGAAAGGAGTCAGCTGAGGTGGCTCGGGCATCTTTTACGGATGCCCCCTGGATGCCTTGCTGGAGAAGTGTTCCGGGCACGTCCCATCGGGAGGAGGCCCCGGGGAAGACCTAGGACACGCTGGAGGGACATGTCTTGCAGCTGGCTTGGGAATGCCTCGGGGTTCCCGGAGGAGCTAGGGAGGTGTGTGTGGATCGGGAGGTCTGGGCGGCTTTGCTTGAGCTGCTGCCCCTGCGACCGCACCTCGGATGAAGTGGAACAAAATAGATGGATGGATGGAGTTTTACAGGTGACTGTTATTGTTAGAGGTGTCAGTTTGGTTCCACTGAGTGCACCTTTGCACAAAGTTTTTCTGACTTGTGGTCTTGTTGAAGGAGATGTTCACCTTGCAGTACGTCCAGCTCTACCAACAGAGGGCATGCATGTCATTTTGGGTAACAATATGGCTGGTGATAGTTTGGGCTTCTTATTGTCCCGTTAAATTTTCAACTCAAATCAGGAAACTAGAAGAGAAGTTTGTCAGAGTACTTGTTTCAGTCCAAATGATCTGGTCTTTGGTCATAAAGTACGGGGTCCGTGGGCAGTACTTCGTGATAAATGGGCCCTGCTAATTTGGTGGACTATGTGAATAGTTTTCACAATTGCCTCTACATGGCAGGACAATTGGCTAAACAGAAACTGGCAAACACTCAGCACAAAATGAAAACTATGACAGACATCCTGAGAAGTGGCAGTTCAGTGAGGGGGATCAAGCTTTGGTTTTGTTGCTAATTGTTGGGTCTGCATTCCAAGTAAAATTTCATGGTCCTTATAGTTTTGTGAAATGACTTTCAGATCTTAACTATCTTATTGCAACTCCAGACAGAAAAAAAAAAACCTCCGGAAACCCTATATTGTCAGAGAGTCTTTACAGTGTTTGTCTAGTTCTGCAGTTGGGGGTGCAGTTTTGACTGCCTGTGGAGTACCTCAGTCAACGTTTCATGGAGGGGAGGAGGTAAGTATGCCAGCTGAAACTGTACTTTCTAGTCATTTGAAAAATTCAGAAACTTTTGAAAAATTGGAATCCTTTTTTGACCATTTGTCTTGTGAAAGTAGCTGGACAACTGGCAGAGTTAATTAAAGATTACCCATCTTTGTTTGGGGATACGCCGACTAATCTGATTGAACATGATGTAGATGTGGGTGATTCAAAAGCAATCTGTCAGAGATTTTTCTGTGTTTCAGGAGAAAAGCAGAAGGTCATTGATAAGGTGGAATATATGCTTGATAATAATCTGGCTGTTCCTTCTGTTTCTAGTTGGGCGTCTCCCTGTTTGAAAAATCTGACAAGTCTCCGCGAATGTGCACAACCTTTTGTAATGTCAATGCAGTAACAAAACATGATTCATTTCCATTGCCCCACGTTGAGGACTGTGTCGACCAGGTAGGAAGTGCACGATTTGTGAGTAAGCTTGATCTTTTTAAAGGGTATTAGCAAGTCCTTTTAACCCAGAGAGCACAGGAAATATCTTTGTTTATTAATGCTCCAGCAACATTTCAAAGGTTGATGAATTGTGTTGTGAATGGTTTCAAAAGTTCTGTCGTGTATTTAGATGATGTTGTGTACAGTAACACCTGGGACGACCACTTAAAGCAGTTCAATCATTTAGCCCATGGAAATCTTACTTTGAATTTGGCTAAATGTGACTTTGCTAAGGCTACAGTAACCTATTTGGGAAAAGATGTTAGGCAGGATCAGGTTCGGCCTGTGATGGCTAAAGTTACAGCATTTTCAGAGTTTCCTGTTCCTACAGCAAAGAGAGCTTATGAGATTTTTGGGTCTTGTGGGTTACTGTCATTGCTTTTTTCGCAACTTTTCCAGCATTCCAACTTGCTCAAATCAAAGTCAAAATTTATCTGGTCAGGACCTTGCCTGGGAGCATTCCTCACATCCATAACCAGGACATGACTGCAGTAAAGGAGATCTTCTCAGATATCCACTTTTTTTGTCTGTTTTCACAACACTACACTCCAAGAGAGAACTGTGATTTTCTGGATCAGGTGTGGGAGCTAGTTGAAGCCAACAGGTGGCTATACGAACTCTTCCCTGAACTAGCAGCTTTAGACAATCGCTTTGCTGTGGAGACACACCCTGACTGGGTAAGGCAGCCCGAGGTGCACCTGTCATCCGACCCTCCACTCTCAGACTGTGACTCTGATTGGTTCGATTTGGATGATGATTCTTCAGAGGCAGAGGAGTTGGCAGTCAAAGAGACAGCAACATTCTGTTTTTAACATTCAGGACTTGATTTTTTGAGTATTGGTACAAGTCAGGTCAACAAAGCAGGCAGCAAGTCTATTCTACCCTTCACAAGATCCTTCAAACCAAGCCTGATGTTGTGACAGCTAATCCTTAGTTAGCTGACATTAAAACCGTATTCAAGGTGGGCCAGTTACCCCCATGTATCAGGGATCCCATAGACTTTTTGTTTAAAATGGACATTTATGCTGCCTGTTTTGATGAATCACACACAATCACTCTGTCGATCCTCGGTGCTAATCAGCGTGGAGGTCCACCACACCATGTCAGCCTGGGGGACCGGCCCTGCAGCCATGTTCAGCACCAAGTCCACATCTCGTCTGCCTCCGGTGCCCACTCCATGAAAGGCCTGAATGCTTCTGCAGCCCACCGCCGGAATCAGTAAAGGCACCTGTGGAGACACCTTCAGCGTCCACACCCCCGGATCAAGCAGAGCCACACATGCCCCTCACACCACCAGCAGAGGCAGGAGGGGAGTTCTCATCTCCGCAGCTCTCCGCAATGTGCATGCCACCTGAATCATCTGCAGAATCCACAGAGTCCTCAGCTGTGCACATGCCTCATGATCAAGAGGACCCGCCCATGCCCCCCATCTTGCCGAAAGGCTTTGAAGGAATACTCACCCCTGCGCAGCTCACCACTCAGCACACGCGTTCTGATTCATTGGCATAACCTCATGATCAGAGAGCACAGTCTGTGTCTTCTGGACCCCCATTAGAAGTACTGGTGAAATCCATATCACTACAGCCATTAGCTGCACACACACTAAGCAAAACAACAGCGGCATGCACATCTCCACGTTCGCCCGCAGTGTCTACTGAATCATCAGCAGAGCCACCTGAAACATGCACAATCCCAAGGTCATCAGCAGGGTAACCCACAGAGGATTTGCTTCCGGATCCGCTGGTGCAGCCCCCATCTCCAGAACCGTCTACTGTGCGTGCATCTTTGAGCTCGCAGGTACTGCCTCTATCTTCTGACCCATCAGCAGATTCCTCGGAGAAGCTCACACTGTCACTGTCCTCAGCAGCCACACCAAAGTTCCTGCCTCCTGCCCAATCATCGGTGCCATTCCCAGAGATGGCCACAGATGTCACAGCTTCCTGGATGGTTAGTTATTTGTTTTCTTCCTCAGCTAATCTTTTCTTTTTTTCTCTCTCTCTACCTGTTGTGCCCACTGGACAAGAATTATTCCATGTTACAAGAATATTCCATTTTCTTGGCCCCCTCATGGAATGCATTTTTTGGTTAAAATGGTTTGGTATCCCATCTCCTTGGTTTAGTGATTTGTCTCCCAGGGCTTTCAGTCTGTCAACTGTTTTTGAGTGCTCTCTGAGTTTATTGTTTTTTGCATCCTGTTAAGCAGTTTATGCCCTGTCTTTTTTTTTTCTTTGTTTTTTGTTTTTGTCTAAGTTTATCCTCATTCAATTCTATCAATAATTAGCTTAATAACTGCTCTTTTCCCTAGATTTCTCAGCCTCATAACAACTCAGTAATAAAACTATGAATTATTATCCATATTCAGAAAATCTCAGTCACATGTGCTTATTACCTGTAAATATGTAAATAAATGTTTAAAAATTATGCGTTTTTCTTGTGTGCAGTTGAAGACAAATGTTTAATCAATCATATTCAGAAATTGATCTCAACATAATTTTACTACTATTCTGGCAGGATGGTCTCCCTTTTGAGGTATTATATTAAATTTAACAATCAAATATTCTATATAAGTTGTATCCGCCGCAGTATGGAACAAATTACTGATTGAATGCATCAAAACTGTCTTCAACTCAACAGGGATAAGATTGAAATAATTATCTTTGTGCCACAAAAAAATGTGTCATCCTGGATCCAGACTGAAATTTCTGCTGCTGCTTCAAATCTGTAGTTTCTTCTGCCTATTACCATTTAAAAGCATTACTGAAATAAAAGGAATGATATCAAAGGAAGACCTTGAAAAGCTCACTCACGGTTTTATTTCAAGTAGATTAGAATACTGCAATGGTCTGTGTGTACAGTGCATCTGGAAAGTATTCACAGCACTACACGTTTTCCATACTTTATGTTACAGCTTTATTTCAAAATGGATTTTTTTTTCTGTATATTTCTACACAGTTTATAATTCTGGAAAGGCTTTTTGAGATTTTTTGCAAATCTATCTATCTATCTATCTATCTATCTATCTATCTATCTATCTATCTATCTATCTATCTATCTATCTATCTATCTATCTATCTATCTATCTATCTATCTATCTATATATATATATATATATATATATATATATATATATATATATATATAGTGTGTCCCAAAAAATATACATTTAAAACACTCAGTTTGACCCTTAAATGCTACAAACTTAATTATGTTTCTTTTTACTTGCAGAGACCCTGAAATTTATGTTGATGCCAAGCATCGATGCACTGAAGGAAAACATCTGCCGAGAAATCCGAAACATTCCTCAGGACACTTTCCCCAAAGCATTTGTAGGCCGTAATTGGCTAACGCGGGGCCTACATTGAACATGTCTAAGAGACTGACAAAATGCAGGGCCAATATTGACATGTCCCTTCCAAGATGGCGCCATGTGAATGCGCCCTGGTATTCTGGTGCTCCCTGTTGTGTCTGTTTTTGTGTGTAAATCATATGTCATCGTGCTCCTACACCCACGAGGAGCTTCTAAACATTAGATCATCAACACCCACGGACATTACGCCAGTTCTTTTAGTGCCTGCAGCTGAACTGGTTCACTTTTTGGCCAAAAGAGTGAGACGCCGGCGGAGAGGAAAACGAGCTGGAGCTCTCGTGCACCTCAGACAAAGGGGCACGCATACGCCCCTACCTGGAATATTTCTCTCCAACGTCCACTCACTCGGCAACAAGATGGATGAGCTGGCACTGCTGATGAAGAAGAATAGAGATTTCTCCTCATTTGTGTACTGTGCTTCACGGAGACGTGGTTAAATGCACAGACACCAGACTGTGCACTCCAACTAGAGGGATTCCAACTCGTTTTTTGTCATGAAAAGATGTGTGGAGGAATTTGCGTGTCGGGACGGAGGCGCAGGGCACAGAACAAAAAGCAACGCCGTGATGAAGCCTCACAGGACATGTTGTGGCATGTCCAGCTCGTCCACAATTTCTTGGATAGTCACACGACTGAAAAGCCACCGAAAGCCGTCTGAATCTTCCGAATGGTGCAAGAGTTGGGCATGTTATAACATGTCCTGTGAGACCAACACTCCTGTGAGCCTGTCGATCACCGCTCGGTGCGCGGCGCGCCCTCAGCCGCTGTGGCCTGTCTTTAATCCAGTTGTAATTGTCCTTAATCTGTGTGATCTCCATAAGATCTTCACCGAAAGCCATCTGAATTTTCCAAATGGTTTCCACCTGGCTGTCTCTCACACTTTCTGAAAAAATTTTGATGACGCAAAGTCGATCAGCCATTTTCCTGACAATGAAAATCCGTCGAGGGGGCTGGACCACTCCTCCCACAAGGCGTGCTCACAGGTGAATGACGCAACTGACAGGTGTGAAAAAACTCACGCATGCGCACGAAGGTTCAAGCTTGGCTGATGCAGTCACACATGATTCAAATCCATATAGTTTTTGCAAAAAATAAAAAGGTCCGTTACTTTTCTAACAGACCTCGTATGAAACTTCTGTGACCTTGAGGACTTCTGAGGTAGCCTACTGGCCCCGCTAAGGGTTAGAATGAACATGGTAAGGGTAGTATCTTGCTGGGCTGTGACAGCTTGCAAGTGGCATCAGGAATTTCAGCTGTTTCACACTGCATTCAAAGTCGATTGCCATCCCCTTGTTTGAGTTGTGGGGTGATTCCCACATTTGGATTGATTTTTGAACAGACCCAAAAATTCACCAGATAGTCAGGTGGGAATCTCGTAAATGGACTGCATTTATATGGCACTTTTCCATCTGCATCAGACACTCAAAGCACTTTACAATAATCCCTCACATTCACCATGATGTCAGGGTGCTGCCATACAAGGCACTCACGACACACCGGGAGCAACTAGGGGATTAAAGACCTTTCCCAAGGGCCCTTAGTGATTTTCCAGCCAGGCTGGGATTTGAACCAAGGATCCTCTGGTCTCAAGCCCAATGCTTAACCACTAGACCATCACCTTATACCCCTCTCTATGTCATCTCTGCAACTCAGCATGTGTGCAACATGTGATTCAACTTGTGATGGGTTGACACACCCTATTCTTTTTATAGGATCAGGGAGAAATAGTGCTTCTGGAAGTGGCCGAGCGAGTACAGCAGCCTCCAGCCACCCTGTGCTGCAGCCAGGTCGGCACCCATCCATTATGTATGCACATCAGCGGCACATCAGCATTATGTATGACCATTGCTGTGACCTGCAATGGTCTTCCCATTGAATCTCTGTGATATTTGTTTATATGTTGTTTGAGAGGAAAACATGGGGAGAGGAGGGGGAGAGCAGTGCTGCCATCTGCCCTACCTCCAAGACCTGCCATGTCAAACTGCTGGACCCTGAATGTCACCCAACGTATGGCCTGTAATGTAATGCAGATCCCCCTGCTGTCTGCATCACTGCGGTGCACGAGAGATCAGTTTATCACGGTCATCACCTCCGTCATCAATAGTGCACACACTTGTTATAACAAGCAGTTGGTGTTGTGGCCTGACATGTAATGTGTAGATGCCCCACATGTGTCCAACTGCTGTTGTCCAACAGCCCACAATGTAAGATAAGAAAGCCTTTATTCATCCCTCAATAGGGAAATTTCAGTGTCACATCGCAGCATAGAACAGTAGGAATAGACAGAAGGGCATGCAATAAAACAGACAAGTATCTCTTAAAAACAAAAACTAAAAAAGTACTGAGTGCCGGGTAAAGCTATGGCTACCATTGTTCAGTTCAATGCTGCACTGCCGGGATGATATACACTGTCGGGATGTGAAAATGATCAGATAAAGTGACTTCAGCGTGAAATGTACGATATGTTACTCTGATATTTACAATATGGACAGGTTAAATACAGTAGGTAAAGTGACTTGAATTTGCACCATAAGTTAAAATTATTGCACCTAATAAATACAGCAGGTAATGACATGAGTAATGTCATGTGTGATATGTGATAAATCTGTCATTTGCCTGCCCCTGACCCTCACTCTCCCACTCACTGTCTGTCAGCAGGACATGTCCCTCAGGATAGACATTTCCTTACCAACACATAAGGGACATTGTGCACTGTGCAATCGGAGTTTAGGAGCCCCCACCCACAGAGCAGCTCTGTGATCAGACCTCAAAGCTCCACGGGGCTGCGTATGATCAAACTCCACAGCTGCACAGGGCTGTGCACAATCAGACATCACAGCCCCACAGGGCTGCGGTGCGGTCCTGCTGTTTGGCTGGAGAGGTAGGGGTAGTCCGCATGTCCAGCATGCTGCAAACACCGCCATGACATATATACAGTGTGTAATATACAGTAAACATTACAGGAGTCAGTGTCACATTCGGCACATGCCAGCAGGATCTGATGTCCCTGACCATGGTGAATTTCCCTGGAACACAATCCGACTGTTTTGAATGCTGGTTTGACACCGTCAGAACATTTAGAATGCCAGATTGTGGTCAGACTGCACATCATACTCATGTCTGTGTTTGTAATTTATTGAACCTTCTTGGATCATTAACAATGCTCCTGTAATTGGAGAGCAATGAACAAACATCTCTGTTTTGCAAACAGACATTTGGAAAAAATTTTTTTTCCTGCAGCTAAAAGCAGTCTGCTCTTTGACATGAGTTCAAACTAAATATTTCAAATATTTACAGGGGATTTTCAAAAGAATTTTTCTGTTCTCCTTTTCTTCTTGTTTTGATTCACTCACTTCATCTTTCTCCTTTCCTCCTGGGAACAACCCAACACTCTACAACCTCTACGTCCCCCACTGCCGAGCCTGAGAGTTGTAAAGTTTAATAAGACTTGAACGCTCTCTGTTTTATCACTCTGGCTTGCTTTATGTCACTCTGACTTCAGAAATGCTTTATATCTACTTTTCTCTTGTCATTTGTATCTGAAGTGTCATAGTATGTTACGATGCTTTCTACCCTTTTAAATTCATTTCATTAGTAAAGAGAGCGGGCCGCGGCCTCTGGACTTGTGGCTGGTGATCACTTTATTTTTTCTTCTGTTTTTCTTGTTGTTAAATGCTGATGAATTATACTGTATTTGTTGTCTTTCTGTCACCTGATTCTGTTTTTTTTCCCTCTCTGTTTAAGGTGCAGCTCCATCCAGAGATGGGAGTGGGTGTTTTCTTCTGCACGGCTCCCATATTGTGCACCAGCATGGACTTCCAAAATCTCCCAAAATTTCCTGTATAATTTCCTATATTGTCTATTGTGTTGGTAGCATGGCCCAGGCAGAGGGTCACCCCTTTGACTCTGGTCTGCTTGAGGTTTCTTCCTCAAATCATCAGAGGGAGTTTTTCCTTACCACTGTCGCCTGTGTGCTTGCTCTAGGGGTTAATAAGGTTAGGTGTGAAGTACCTTGAGGCAGCTTTGTTGTGGTTTGGCACTAGAAGCCTCCTTAACATTTTCCCTTCAGCTACATTCTCGTTCGTCTTTTCATTTACACCTCTGAATCGAAAAAAGAAGGTTCAAGGTGAAGTTGCAAGCCAGCCACATTGGGCTTTCTGACCTAACATTCCTGGATTTAAATCCATTTTTACAGTTGGTCCAAGAACTAGCCTTCTTTGATTGACCTCAGAGGACCTCCGTACTCATGTCTGCACAGAAGGTCAGGTGTCTCACTCAAACGAACATTGAAATCTATCAGAGTGTCACTCATTCATCTTTACTCATGACTTTTTATAAAGTATGGAAGGAAGGTCTGTGCTCTTCAGGCTTACACTTACCAAGGATAAAGTGCCCAGCATTTGAAAGACTGAGAGTAAGTAGGAACACATGTGGAGGCTCAACACCTGCTATCAATCATCCTGGCAGAATATCAACCATGTTCTTTCAAACTGTCCTGGCCAGATTAATAAGTCTATTGTGCAGGACAACTGGCAACATTAACCTGTGTTCCTTGTGGACAAGATTTGCACCTTTTGAACTATGTTTTTAGATTAATTCTAAGAGGTTTTTTTTTTCTTTTTTCTTATCTCCAGAATACTCTTTTGCTACTGCAGCTCCAGTGATGCCCACCTGGACCTGGCAGTGATCAAAATATCATGGTTGGATACCAGTGCTTCTGCCTCCTTCTATGCCTCTTCACTGTTTCCAATTTGCACATTTAAACAAACACATTTGTCATTGTACTCATAATCTGCCACAGTGTATTTGAGACCAACTGTTTCTCCCTGGTTTTTCAAACACTCAGTGGACATAAACTTTGCTGAAACAAACCTTTGCAGGGCAATTTGAGGCTAGACCTTCATATCCAAGCCTTGTGATGGAAATAAGGTGAAGGACCTTTGAGCAGTCTGAGAACACATAGAGGTTTCTCAAATTACAGTGTCATAAGTGAAACATCATAAGCTGACTTAGAACTGGTGCTGACCAGGGGAATCCAACTGTTTAATCAAAGCAAAGCATCATACATGTGATATGTTGACAACAAATAAAATAGGTAATGTAGATGTCTCTCAAGAAGGCAGGGGGTTTGATTCCACCCATGCACAATTCCTTTCTGTGCGGTTTGCATGTTATCCTTGGGCCTTGTCGACAAAGCCTTGTGTGGATTTCCGACTGAAACATGGCATATGCTAAAACCCAGAAACTGTTGCACCCACAAAAATATCAGATATATCAAAGTGTGTATATGCATAGATCCAAGAACGTTCCTTTTGTACATCCCAATCCACGTGGAATTGAGCACACGTGCAGAAGTACCAAACTCCTCTCTTTCAACACCCACATTTAAATATGCACATTTATTGAAATAGGCCCTGGGTCCTGGAATTCCCCTCTCAGTCCGATCATTCAACATGAACAAAGAAAACAAATTTTACAAAGAGAAACTAGTAAATGAATGTGGAGACACCCAGGAATATTTGGTACCCTATCAACCAAGATACATATGAAACAAAAAAAGAAGTGTGTGTGTGTGTGTGTGTGTGTGTGTGTGTGTGTGTGTGTGTGTGTGTGTGTGTGTGTGTGTGTGTGTGTGTGTGTGTGTGTGTGTGTGTGAAAAGATGTGAATGTTGTACACTCAAAGCAGTGTGCACACACACTGAAGTAAAAAAAAAAGGTCAGACTTATAGGTGGAAGTTCTGGCGGACATTCAACATCTAATGGACATAATTCACCATACTGAGTGTGTTTTCTGTTTGGTATGTGGTGAAGCACACACCAAGGTGCCGCCACTAGTCAGTGGTAGGCACAGTTCCGCTAATCCCCTAACTGCTAATTATCAAAGCTAATGTTTTCATTTTTAGATAACTCTGAAAACCACCATCGGACCGATTATCTTCCGATAAGTTTTGGTCCGATAATTTTTAGACCACTATACATACTATACATATTTTTGGAGGTGTGGTGAACAAAGCTTAACAATTACAAACATTCATTAAGTTTTAAATCAGTTGAGTGCCTACCTGTCAAATGTTTTGTAGTGCAGTTCTATCCTGTGCAAACAGGAGAGCTGGAGGGCACTGGAAGCAAGGGAGAGGAACAAACCAACAGTGGGGATAGGGGGCCAGGGAGCCGTAGATGGACGGGCCACCCCGCCCAGAGGTCCCCATACCAGGGAAGGTGCGAGATGGGATCCCGGAGTGGCAGGGGCAGCCGAGGAGCCATAGGGAGACAGGTGGGCCCCACAAACCTGGAGGGAGAGGCAGGGGCACGGAAGGCTGCATACACCCGAGCCCTGGGGAGAGGTACCACCCCTCGCCCAGGTACCAAGACCCCAACCCACCAATAGCAGAGTAGACAGACCCAACGTGAAAAGGAATGATGTCTGCCTAGCCATCACCTTGGTACAGTATGGGAACAAAATGCAAAACCTAAATTTGCTTGTTGTTTAAACCAACAATTTATTGTAACATTATACAAACAGGAAAATGAAATAATTGCAAAGTGCTGCCTGGCAATAAGTTAAATAAAATGTTCTCAAATAATATGTCAACTAATGCTGTCAATTGATTTCCTGAAAGCTGCACTCCTCATGCAATGTGCAGTCACACACACACAGTGTAAATGTAAGGTCTTACTTGTGTGTTTCAGTGAAGAAAAGTTGCTCTGCAGCACTTTGCACTGTCAGATCAGTTAGCGAAGCTGAGGCACCCCCTTCCCTACTGGTTCTCTGTCTTGGCGCAATAAGTCGAAAAAGTCACAGTGCCTCAATAACGTCTCATTTACCACAGCCTCCATGCAATCCTGGCTGCACACACGATGAAATCTCAAGAAAAAGTTATAAAATTACTTAGTTCTCTGTGTGGAGCAGGGACACCGTGTGCTGGATGACGTGCGCGTCAATATTTACATGTAACACTTCAGGGAAAAAAAGCATTTACGGTACGTATTTAATTAAAAGTTAAAAAATGTTTCTGTCTAGCATCTTTCTGTGTAAATATCTCATGTTACAACATGGAGAACCACGGCTTATAGACAAGTGCAGCATATTTATCAATCAATCAATCAATTTTTTTATATAGCGCCAAATCACAACAAACAGTTGCCCCAAGGCGCTTTATATTGTAAGGCAAGGCCATACAATAATTATGTAAAACCCCAACGGTCAAAACGACCCCCTGTGAGCAAGCACTTGGCTACAGTGGGAAGGAAAAACTCCCTTTTAACAGGAAGAAACCTCCAGCAGAACCAGGCTCAGGGAGGGGCAGTCTTCTGCTGGGACTGGTTGGGGCTGAGGGAGAGAACCAGGAAAAAGACATGCTGTGGAGGGGAGCAGAGATCGATCACTAATGATTAAATGCAGAGTGGTGCATACAGAGCAAAAAGAGAAAGAAACAGTGCATCATGGGAACCCCCCAGCAGTCTACGTCTATAGCAGCATAACTAAGGGATGGTTCAGGGTCACCTGATCCAGCCCTAACTATAAGCTTTAGCAAAAGGAAAGTTTTAAGCCTAATCTTAAAAGTAGAGAGGGTGTCTGTCTCCCTGATCTGAATTGGGAGCTGGTTCCACAGGAGAGGAGCCTGAAAGCTGAAGGCTCTGCCTCCCATTCTACTCTTACAAACCCTAGGAACTACAAGTAAGCCTGCAGTCTGAGAGCGAAGCGCTCTATTGGGGTGATATGGTACTACGAGGTCCCTAAGATAAGATGGGACCTGATTATTCAAAACCTTATAAGTAAGAAGAAGAATTTTAAATTCTATTCTAGAATTAACAGGAAGCCAATGAAGAGAGGCCAATATGGGTGAGATATGCTCTCTCCTTCTAGTCCCCGTCAGTACTCTAGCTGCAGCATTTTGAATTAACTGAAGGCTTTTTAGGGAACTTTTAGGACAACCTGATAATAATGAATTACAATAGTCCAGCCTAGAGGAAATAAATGCATGAATTAGTTTTTCAGCATCACTCTGAGACAAGACCTTTCTGATTTTAGAGATATTGCGTAAATGCAAAAAAGCAGTCCTACATATTTGTTTAATATGCACTTTGAATGACATATCCTGATCAAAAATGACTCCAAGATTTCTCACAGTATTACTAGAGGTCAGGGTAATGCCATCCAGAGTAAGGATCTGGTTAGACACCATGTTTCTAAGATTTGTGGGGCCAAGTACAATAACTTCAGTTTTATCTGAGTTTAAAAGCAGGAAATTAGAGGTCATCCATGTCTTTATGTCTGTAAGACAATCCTGCAATTTAGCTAATTGGCGTGTGTCCTCTGGCTTCATGGATAGATAAAGCTGGGTATCATCTGCGTAACAATGAAAATTTAAGCAATACCGTCTAATAATACTGCCTAAGGGAAGCATGTATAAAGTGAATAAAATTGGTCCTAGCACAGAACCTTGTGGAACTCCATAATTAACTTTAGTCTGTGAAGAAGATTCCCCATTTACATGAACAAATTGTAATCTATTAGACAAATATGATTCAAACCACCGCAGCGCAGTGCCTTTAATACCTATGGCATGCTCTAATCTCTGTAATAAAATTTTATGGTCAACAGTATCAAAAGCAGCACTGAGGTCTAACAGAACAAGCACAGAGATGAGTCCACTGTCCGAGGCCATAAGAAGATCATTTGTAACCTTCACTAATGCTGTTTCTGTACTATGATGAATTCTAAAACCTGACTGAAACTCTTCAAATAGACCATTCCTCTGCAGATGATCAGTTAGCTGTTTTACAACTACCCTTTCAAGAATTTTTGAGAGAAAAGGAAGGTTGGAGATTGGCCTATAATTAGCTAAGATAGCTGGGTCAAGTGATGGCTTTTTAAGTAATGGTTTAATTACTGCCACCTTAAAATATTTATGTACAATTTCTTTTTAAAATTGGTGGGTGTGGCTAATATTCAGACGCGCTCTAGTTCAGAAATTACAGTCAAGACACATCGCAAACTCACCCGTGCACAGTCCTGTACCAAACCGAACGTCCCGTACCAAAACTGTTCAGTACAAATACATGTATTGTTATACCCTTAGTAATGTGCTCCCGAAGTAAGAACACATCTTCTGAACCTATCTCTGCCCAACAAAATGGTTGACGAAGGACTCACTGACAACTTGTTCTCTTTCCGTGTTCTGTTGAATCACACACTCTGCTGCTCTGACCACCTTCACTGTTCCCTCTGAGGGGATCATCAGCCCACCATTGTTTTTAAGTTCAAGCAGGTGGTAGCTCTGGTCAAAGGATGAGGGTACAGCCATGACAAGGCTTGCATGGCACACCTCACAGGACAGTTTTTTTTTTTTTTTTTGCAGAATGCTTCTCACAGCAAACATTGAAATGTAGACAAAAAGGCATTTTCCACAAGACCACCAAAGTGGGTGGGCAGGTAACTCTGGTCACATATGACTGCAGAAATGTTTGAAAATGGGGACAGGAGCTCTTCCTCTGCTATTAAAGCATAGTGCATGTCTGCAGCTAATCTGGTTTCTATACAGCACCGGTTATTGCAGCCGTAAGCAGCACAAAATACTGGCATATTTGCTTACTCTCCATTGACTCTGGTTGACTCCGGTGCAAGCCTATTGTGAAGAGACCCATCCAATATAGCGGTGACACTGGATTATATTGCAGCAAGTTATGAGGCATCTACGTATATAATGTCTACTATGCCTGGCACCGGTTCCTGTCCTGGGTTCCAACCTGCATCGTACCCTCCTGTCGGGTAATGTCTGCGCTGCGGCTCCCAACTTCCACAGCCTGGAGCAGGTCCTGTCTCCCCTCTCCAGTGGACTGACTTGTGACTGATATATGCAGTCTTTTCACTGCACTCAACTGTCCCCGCCACTCATTCCCATTGCCACAAACGTATTTGTAAGTGCTGCGATCTCTCTTGTCCCTCCATTTTGACATTTTTTTCTGAATTTGCAGAGTGGTTTGTAAGTTACATACCGAATCCCTGTCTTGACAGCACATGGTGTATGTTCAGAACCTGAAAGGCCATGTCCACTGACACTTTGCCATTTTGCAGTGATACGTCTTGGTGCAAATGGGCTGGATTAAGTTACCTGGCTACCAAAGTGTGTGTTGTTGGCATGACATGAAATTAACCAATTGCAGTGTCACAAGGGATTGACTTTGTGGGCATGCAGCTGGCAAACAAAGCACAGCTTGTTGGAAGTGCTGTGACTGCCATGACAGTCCGACTAAAACTGTTATTTACATCACTATGGGTGAAGACTGCTGACCAGACACCATGTATTAATAAATACATGGACAGTTTAGAAAGTCCAGTTTAGATGCATGGCTTGATGTACAATCCCAATTCCAATGAAGTTGGAATGTTGTGTAAAATGTAATAAAAACAGAATACAATGATTTGCAAATCCACTTCAACCTATATTCAACTGAATACACCACAAAGACAAGATATTTAATGTTCAAACGGATAAACTTGAATGTTTTTGTGCAAATATTTGCTCATTTTGAAATGGATGCCTGCAACGCGTTTCAAAGAAGCTAGGACAGTGGTATGTTTACCAATGTGTTACATCACCTTTCCTTCTAACAACACTCAGTAAGTGTTTTGAAACTGGGGACACTCATGATTGGGTATAAAAGGAGCATCCCCAAAATTTTCAGCTGTTCACAAGCAAAGATGGAGTGAGGATCACCACTTTGTGAACAACTGCATGAAAAAATAGTCCAAAAGTTTAACAATGTTTCTCAGTGTTCAAGGAATTTAGGGATTCCATCTTCTACAGTACATAATATAATCAGAAAATTCAGAGAATCTGGAGATCTTTCTACATGTAGGCGGCAAGGCCGAAAACCAACATTGAATGCCCGTGACCATCAGGCGGCACTGCATTAAAAACTGACATCATTGTGTAAAAGATCTTACCGCGTGGGCTCAGGAACACTTCAGAAAACCATTGTCAGTTAGCACAGTTTGTCACTACATCTGCAAGTGCAAGTTAAAACTCCATGATGCAAAGCGAAAGCCATGTATCAACAACATCCAGAAACACCACCGCCTTCGCTGGGCCTGAGGTCATTTGAAACAGACAGATGCAAAGTGGAAAAGTGTGCTGTGGTCTGATGAGTCCACATTTCAAATTGTCTTTGGAAATCATGGATGTCGTGTCCTCTGGACAAAAGAGGAAAAAGACCATCCAGATTGTTACCAGCGCAAAGTTCAAAAGCCATCGTCTGTGATGGTAAGGGGGTGTGTTCGTGCCAATGATATGGGCAACTTACACATCTGTGATGGCAGCATCAATGCTGAAAGGTACATACTGGTTTTGGAGCAACGCATGCTGCCATCCAAGCAAGTCTTTTTCAGGGATGTCCCTGCTTATTTCAGCAAGACAATGCCAAGCCACACTGTACACGTTACAACCGCGTGGCTTCATAATAAAAGAGTGCTGGTACTAGACTGCCCTGCCTGCAGTCCACACCTGTCACACATCAAAAATGTGGCGCATTATGAAGCGCAAAATACGACAACGGAGACCCCAGACTGTTGAACAACTGAAGTCGTACATCAAGCAAGAATGGGAAAGAATTCCACCTACACAGCTTCAACAATTAGTGTCCAGTTCTCAAACGCTTATTGAGTGTTGTTAGAAGGAAAGGTGATGTAACACAGTGGTAAACATACCACTGTCCCAGCTTTTTTGAAACGTGTTGCAGGCATCCATTTCAAAATGAGCAAATATTTGCACAAAAACAATAAAGTTTATCAGTTTGAACATTAAATATTTTGTCTTTATGGTGTATTCAGTTGAATATAGGTTGAAGGGGATTTGCAAATCACTGTATTCTGTTTGTATTTACATTTTACACAATGTCCCAGTTTCATTGGAATTGGGGTTGTAATATAAAACTTTTCATTTTAAAAGTAAGGTGCACTCTGACTCATCTGGAGGGAGGATTTTTTTTTTCTTCTGTGAAAGCTTGATTGTGTGATTCCTGTTCGTAAAGTGTTTTTTTGTATCAAAGCAGGGGTCATTATACATCTTGATGTGTTGTCAGTTTTCGATTTAAAGTTTACAGTCCAGAAACCTGTGGATTACTTTGATTAAAAGATCTTCAGGAGGAGGACTAAGCTTTTTAAGCATTTTCTCACTTCAGCTTGGTTAAGAGTTGGTTTGAACATAATAACATGAACTTGTATTTAGCAGTTTTATGCAGGAATGGCTTAATTCCTGGTATTTACAATAATGTTCAGTATGTTCAGGTCATTTCATTGCACCACTGACTACACTGGTCCTCATGATGTAGGCTGGATGCTTAGTGCTCCTTGACTTTGTGAAAAGTCTGGGTCATGAGTAATTGAAGCCTAGTTTCAATGTCCAAATGATGCTATATATATTGCATTGTGCACTTCTTTGCATCATGTCTAAGACAGAGCCCAGATTCACATATTGTCAGGAGCTCTCAAGGAGCAACAGCACTCCCTTCTACTCATGAATATGTTAAAATATTTACTTCCTGCACAAGCTGTTGCATCTACAGGCATTCCTTAAACAACTGACATAACTGCAAATATCACTCTAACAGAGCCACTTCACACCCAACAAATGAAGCAGCAGCTGTTTTTGTTGTCCCAGCTGGGAGAAAACTGCCGAATAGGACACTTCTTCAATTCACTGAAGACAACTCTTTTTTTCATGCATCTGTCTTCAGATTTTAAGCCTTTTCTCACTTCAGCTTCGTTAAGAGTTGGTTTGAATATAGTAATATCAGCTTGTATTTAGCAGCTTTATTCAGGAATGGGTTATTTACTGGTATTTCCAATGTTCAGTATGGACTGGTAACACTATCCTGGCCACAGGTAATTTCATTGCTACCACTGGCACTGACAAAGATTGCATTGGTCCTTATGGATCTGGGTCTGGATGCTTAGTGCTCCTTGACTTTGCGAAAAGTCTGGGTCATGAGTAACTGAATCCTCGTTTCATTGTCCAAAGCAATGCTGCTGATGGGTCATTACCAAAACAAGGATGTATTGTTCATCTCGTCAAAGCTTTAGTTATCCCTTGATCCCTTCCGATATTGTCAGCCTTTGAGGTTAGACGGAGTTGGATGAAATGCTGATGTTCTGGAAACTAAGCAAACAATAAGAAACCATCAAGAAAGAAAGCAAATGAAATACGGATGATTTGAGGTTGTTGTCAGTATATGATCAAATTTTTTCAACAGTTTGAAAATCCTGATGAAGCACCAACTGCTGGAATGAAACTGGATTGAAGGTTTAAGGACCCCTTCACACATAGTATGAATAAGTACAAATCAGGGTGAATCATGGCAGAACAGCTCGTATGAGCGAACCACAAAAATATCCAGTTGACAGGTCGGTGTTGTGAACAATCCTGCTACATCAGTTTTGTAGACGCAATGGTATCGTGCATGAGTGTAGACGAAACCATCGCAAGGGAAACACAATGCGAGGGGATGTAAGGTAGACCTTACTTGTGTGAAGCGTCTTGAGGGATTTTGGCGCAATATAAATAAAATAAATTGAAATTGAGCAGCTGGAACATGTGTAACCACATTGCGCAGCTGGTGTGAAAAAAAAAAAAAAACACATGCCACCCACAGGATTCAAACCTGTAATTTACAAAAGCTCTGATTGCCAGCCAGAAACTTTACCACTGCACTACCATTGCTGTCCTGTACAAGGCTGCAGAAAAATGCCTGAAATCAACAAGGACATAAAGCGTGTCCTGTCAGACAGACATGACATCAGATTGCTGCTGTGTGTCCACATGAACTGATGGTCCATTTTCAGCTGTGACAGCTTGTCAGTGTGCACGCTGTGTGTGCTGTGCACGCTCTCCAGCCCTTCGCAAAAGTGATACCTGTTTTTATGTATTCCAAGTAAGGCGTAAGCACACACACACATGACGGCGTTGTCCATCAAAACACGGTACGGTTCTTAGGCTGTGCATCCAGGACCAGAGTTGTCAAACAGCTCCTTCTGTTGGCAGCAGCCCCGCCCCTTGTCCATTCAGCACACAGACCAAGGTGTCACTCTGTGTCAGATGAGACGCACTTCGCCTGCAGGGAGCACGTTAAACCACACACATGCTCGTGTAGGGGGAACAGGGGGATGGCAGGGAATGTGTGAAACATACGCACACGTGTTGTGGGGGGAGCTGACACTCTGGCACGCCACGTGTACTCGGCAACTCCACAGTCGTGGGGGCTCTTAAGCCCCATTTACACATAGACGGTAAGAGCTCCCAGAAGCGTCCCAGAAGAGTTTTTGGCCATCTTAAGGATCAAACGGCATCACTAGGGGGCGTGGCTTAGTTCCGGCTTTACCGGGAATCATCGAAAAAAATTATTCAACATGTCGAATAATTCCAGGAGCGCTCCTGGAGAATTCGTTGTGACGACAGAGACAACGCGAACAACGGCGTTTGATACTTTTAATCGCCGTTTCATCCTGCCCCTTCCTGTAGTGCCACTGTTTACACTGCCGTAATTGGCGGCCAGCGTTGTATCCCTAATCAACGGCGTGTTAAAACGGCGATAGAGCCCCACATCGGCGCCCTCAAGGGTGTTTTAACTGGCGACAGAGGCAGACAAATGGCGGCGCTAGCGGACAGTTATGCCGTTCTAAACGCCACCTCCCGGTTAATGGCGTTCCAAACAGCGATAGGCAGTGGTCAGTATAAAACGCTAGCGCGCTTGCATGCAGGCCTCTCACTCGCGGCCAGCTCCAGATATTTTTGCAGAGAAGCTCCAGTATGCCTCCTAAAAGAAAATGGCCAGCGGCAAGGACTTACCAGGAGGTCTGGTTCCGAAGCAGAGGGCAGGCCTGTGGTGGAGACGGAGCAGCAACACGTTGAGGAGGGGGGAGAAAAGGAAGGAGAAGAAAAGGCTGAAGATGATCTACCTCCCCCTGCAATGACAGAGGCATGTATTACCTGCTGCTTCAGCCTATTATACTCTGGGGGCGGTGCCTATATGCAAGGTTCCTGGAGTAACACAGGATTTGCCTGGATAAAACCAGTGGTACACAGGGCATTATCAGCGGCAGCAGAACACCACCGTTCTCACGCGCGTCTTAACTTGCGATTGTAAAGGCTAGACTGGGTATTAACCCCCATTGCCTGACGTGTGCCGGATGCTACGGCGTCAAAACGCCACTTTATTCGGCGGATTTAGCGGCGTTTTATCCGCATATTTGCGGCTAGTACAGCAGTCAAAACGCCAGCAAAATGCTCCGCCCCTTTCCACCGCAAAAACAGCCGGAAACTACCGTGGACTTCGGTCTACGTACTACCCGCCGACAAAACCGTCTATGTGTAAACGGGCTAGACAAATTTCACCGCCAGCTCAAAGTGATCATCTGCTGACTGTTGTGTAATAGCACAAATGGCCACACATTTTTTAAGTGCCCATGCGAGCAGTGTTAGATGTTTGTGTGTGTCACCTGGAAGTTGACTGACACCTGCCGCGAGAGGGATCAAATGGGCTCTCACAGGGCACACTCTGTTTTTTCAGCCGCTGGTGTGCACAAATCGTTGTAGCAACAGATGTATGAGGCACTGGAGGCAGCTCCGAATTTAACATATTGCATACGATTCCTGCTTCATGCGCCATTTGACCACATTTGTACTTTGTGTAAAGGGGCCAAAACTGTCTCCACCCCAACATGCACAAAAAGTTTGGTTACCATGCAATTTTCTCACTTGTTGTCTGGGATCTTAGTAAATCATGGCCCAAATCTTTATCCACACATTGCAGCAAAAGGGGAAGGAGCTGCTACCTGTGGAATTATCATCACCAAACAAAGCATTTCAGGACTTCGTATTTGTTAACAAAGAGAAAACTTGATACCATTAAAAATGTTTTGTACTCTTAATTAAAAATGTAAACAATAATACTATGGACTAAGCCATTATGGATGGCACTGTTACTCAAGCAGATGCTGCATTCTTGGGAATTCTTTGAACTTGGCACACAAATATAACAACATCCCGGCAGATAATCATTATATCTTCAAATATAACTTGTTGTGCAGTGAAACCCAGAGCAGCATCATTTTCACTCATCCACCATCTCCAGCAACCCTGCACACCCCTTGCAGACCCTGATGTGTTATGTAGAGGAGGCACACAGGGTATCCAGCCACTAAGTCAACAAGAGACACAGCTACTGGGAAGAAAAAAAATAGGCTTGAGAGATACCACCACATTGCCCAGGCTCACAGCTGGCATGTTGGTCTCATATGCCCTCAAAAGGATCCTGGATGTGGTCTTTTCCAAATATCAACAAGACTTTCTCTGCCATCAGCAATTCTTTGGACTGATGCAGCTGATGGTTTTGAGCCCAAAAACTGTCACAATGCACACAAAACTGCCCAACATTTTAGATCTCAATTTTTTCTGTATGTTTACTGTCTTGATTACTTAGAATAGTAGTATATCATAAATGCAATGCAGCTGAAGCTAAATAAATTCAGAACCAGTCAGTCTGGCAACATGCTCAATTGTTACATGCTTGGCAACCGTTTGGGGGTCGAGCATTGAACTAGAGCCGGTGTGCTATGTCATATTTTGACAAATCTCATTTAGGAAAGTACTGGTGACAACTATTGCAGCTGCCAGTGTCGTGTTTAGGCTGATTATTAGAGTGACAAAGGCCTCTCGTATGCTAATATGGAGATCATTTCAAAATTGTGTGCCATGAAGATTATCAACTTAGTATTCAGAGTGAAATGCTTCACCACGATAATGTCCCTTTAGTGCCCCATCACACTCGGACAAAATCATGAAGCAACATACTGTGCTCTGAAAATTCTGGTGAAGAATTGGGAATGTGACCAAAATGGAAAAGATGTGAAAATTTCAAGTCCAATTTCATCCTGATTATATCCATGCCATGTTTTACCAATATCTAACACATTCTCACTAATTTCTGAAAGCACATGTGATGATGGGTGTCGGGCTGCACCTTGTCACCAATATTGCTTGTGACATTCATGGACAGGATATCCAGGCATAGGCTGAGGTGAGGAGGGTCTTCAGTTTGGTGGCTCAGGGTCTCATCACTGCTTTTGGCAGATGATGTGATCCTGTTGGCTTCATCGGCCTGTGACCTAAGACATCAAATAATAGTGAAACATGTTCGGTTTGTGGTGTCATAACGCATCAATCAGTCGCTCCGTGAGGCATTATAACATCCGATCAGTTAGCGGCTCGGTGCGGTGTCATACGCATCAATCAGTTGCTCCGTGAGGTGTCATACATCAAAGTCTGGTTCACATGGCAAAATAATTAGGCTGATATCGGACCCGATCTTCCCCTTCCGACAATCTCAAGGACGCCTCGACAATCGTGATGATATTCCTGCCGTGTGTGGTGTGTTAAGGACGTGAGGAGCTAAATGTGACATGCATCCAATCAGAAAGTGAGCGGAATGTTTGTGTGTGAAATCTGTTTGTGTGTGTTGTTTTACCGTGTGGCTGACACCACACACTATTACAACTAAACCTGTCAGATCTATGATTTGTTTTTATCTCCACGTGTGGGGTCTCTCAGGTTTTGGAGCCTACAGATAATTTTAAAATCCTGCGGTCGAAAACACCGTGATATAACTGGTCGCCAGTGGATGGCAGGGTTCTATGTATTTTGACGCCGGTTATATCACACGGCCTGAATCACAATTTCGGCTTTTGGAAAAGCAATCTGGGCTTCTTCTGGCATTTTTACATAAAACAAACACATTAACAATGTCTATAAACCCAGAGAATATATTCATGAGAGTTTTAGGCACAATATACAAAGAGTTTAATGCTGTTGTCCCTGTGGAGCCTGATCAGAGTGTCTCAAATGCATTTCTCCTGTCATGAACTTTTACCCATAATGCACTGCGCACACACCATGTCCGCACTAACACCTTCAATATTAGTGCATTACTTTAAAACTAAAACATATATCTGATATTTTCACTTTCATAAACTTCAGCCATGATGTTAATTTAAATAATTTGTCTGAAATTAGTTTGGTAAATTCTAACCATAATGTTAATACTCTATGCCTCTGGATGACTTGGGTTGCTATTGCCAGCGTATTAGCATAGGGTCAAAAGAAATGAGTTTTTTTTCTTTTCTATGACCAGTTCTCCTTTGCCTGTAGAGATAGAGCAGTTTATTCTGGAATCAAACTCTTCTCTGTTGTACAGGATAGAACTGCGCATCTACTACAACAAACTACGTCTGCAAAAATGTAGCGGTCTAAAAATTATCGGACCAAAACTTATCGGAAGATAATTGGTCCGATGATGGTTTTCAGAGTTATCTGAAAAGCTAATCTGATAATGAAAACATTATCTTTGATAATTATCGGTTAGTGGAACTGTGCCCACCACTGGGATCAGTGCCTCTAAATCTCAGTCAATGGTTCTTAGAAGGAAATGGATGGATTGCTTATGCAAGTTAGGGAATGAGGTCTTGCCCAAGTGAAGGAATTCAAGTACCTTGGGGTCTTGTTCATGAGTGAGGGGACAATGGAGCGTGACAATGCAGGTACATTATTGCATTCACTCTGCCAGACTGTTGTGATGAAAAGGGAGCTGAGCCAAAGTCAAAGCTTTCAATCTAATAGTCAATCTTTGTACCTACTCTCACCTATGGTCACGAGGGTGGTTCATGACTGAAAGAACTAGATCGTGGGTACAAGTGGCCAAAATTGGTTTCCTCAGGAGGGTGGATAGTGTCTCCCATCACACAGGGTGAGAAGCTCGGCCATTGTGAGGAGTTCAGAGTAGAGCCGCCTCTCCTTCACATTGAGGGGAGGACAGCTGTGGTAGTTCAGGCATCTGGTAAGGGTGCCCCCAGGGTGCCTCATTAGGGAGGTGTTCCAGGCACTTCCATGTGGGTAGTTGACCTCAGGGAAGACCCAGGACTAGACGGACAGATTATACCTCCACACTGGCCTCGGAACACCTCGTATCCCCCAGTCAGAGGTGGTTAATGTGGTCCCGGGAAAGGGAAGTTTGGAGTCCCTTGCTGGAGCTATTGCCCCTGCGACCCCATCCTGGATAAGTGGTTGAAGATGTATTATGTATACATGATCATGCATGTTTCCCATCAATTTATTCTTACAATGTTCTTACTACACAGAATCTCAAATATCAATCAAATCAAATCAATGTTATTTATATAGTGCCAAATCACAACAAACATGCCCCCAAGGCACTTTATATTGCAAGGCAAAGCCATATATAACTATGGAAAAACCCCAACAGTCAAAACGACCCCCTGTGAGCAAGCACTTGGCGAAAGTGGGAAGGAAAAAGTCCCTTTTAACAGGAAGAAACCACCAGCAGAACCAGGCCACAATCTCAAATATGCTTCTTGCACACATGCCAGAAGGTGCACATGCATACACACATGGACAGACTGAAGCGCAGTTTCCCCTAAATGTCCAAGCGCACTAATCACTTGGTAATTGTGCCACCATAAAATACTGTATCGTACTAGAGACATAAATTGTGACATGCTGTTATGACCATTTTACATATTTGAATTTAAATATAAATAAATTGACAAGTTTTATGATGTAAGCCAACAAAGAGCTTCCACTCTTTGACAGACCAGCATACGCCACTGATGGACAGTCATTGATTGTCATCGGACAGGTACTGTGCAAGCCTGTGCTGCATCAATGAAGTTCCAACTAAGTCAGTACAGTTGTTATACATCCTTATTTATAATTTACGCATCCTGATTTGCCCACATCCTTATCGCACATATTTTCACATGTCAAATATTGAACATCTCTATGTCCTGGAGAACACACGTGCCCTTTGCTGTACCCTAGTGGGTTCCTAATAAATTGTGCAGGTTCTGGCTTAGTCCTCAACATTTTTGTGGACGTTGTGGAAACATGGCTTAGGGCCTCTTCACACATAGTGTGAATTTGGTTAATTTGCACATAAAGTGTGCATGAAGCAGAAATCACATGCAAAATGTGTAGTATCGTAGACAGTGAGTGCCCTGCACGTGCTCATTCGATCCCCCTAACGGCAGGTGTCGGCCAAATTCCAGGTGTCACACACAAACATTCAACACGGCTCGCTGGACACTTAGAAAACGTGGGGCTATTCGCACACCTGGTACGAGAGTTGAGAGCAGCTGACCACATTTGAGCTGTTTGTGAAAATTGTCTAAATGCATCACAAGTGTGGTGTCACCAAGCAACACACATGGGTGTGGCTGTGCCGACCCCCCCCCCCCACACACCACACACACACCCACGAACACATGTGGTGTGCCAGTGTGCCGGCTCCCTCAACACATGTGGTGTGCAGGGGGAGTACACTTGCATGACATGCTGATATTGACGTACAGACCAGATCACATGGGGACCGACCAGCCACGTCTGAGCGCACACGGCACAGCAAGGCATCTCTCAGCTGATCACCAGCCAGCCACTCAGTTACAGCTGGAGATGATGTCTCAGTGCACAGAACGTGTTACATTAAAAACACAGAGAACAGAGCCAGGATGAGTATATAAATAAATACTACAATAACTACATACACAATCACATAACAAATAACTAAAATAATTAGTCACAGAACACAGAAACAGAGAGTGGCACTTTTTTCTGTGTACTGAACAAACAGATGGGTGTGGCTGCACAAAGCAGCAGCTGTTGAGCTCTCTGGACCCACGCGTCACAGCTGGAGAACATGTACCGTGTTTTGAAGGACATGACCTTTCAACTCTATGCCGTGAGGTGCTTGCTGTCCTCACATGGAAATACATACAAACATATATCACCTTTGCCATGGGCTGGAGCAGCCACTCATCACGCACATCGGCAGGCTGCTCCATGTGAAAAGTATTGTCTGATCATGTGAACACAGCTGGGGATCTGAATGTTACATTGCCAGCTGGACACACCGGGCCAGCCGATGTGGACATGATAAGTGTGCACTGCTTTAGTTATGTAATTTCATGACTTGACATGTATGACCATGGTCATCTACATAGGAACAGAAGGTTCATACTTGTATTGTCCGCTCGATGAGAGGGATTCAATAAATTGCTGTGTTTGTTATGGTGTGTGTGTTTTTTTTTTTTTTTTTCTTCACAGCAGTGGTGCAATGTAGTGCCACACATTCCAGCTGCTCACACTGTGCGTGCACAAAACCGTTGCTGCTGTATCCAGTAGTATGTGTCTGCAGAGCCGGAGGCTGTTCGTTTATGGCTGCACGTTTACAGCTGCCCGTTTACAGCTGCACTTTAAGGCCACACGCTGCTTCTTCTACATTTCTTTAAAGACATGCGCCACCTACCTGTGATTCAAGAGTGTGACTTGCTAGTTTATATAATCAAATTTGATTTCACTCCAAATATACTTACAATTTAACTAAATCAGTTGGCACGTCTCTAGAGCCTATAAGGCTGCACTTTCAGGAGCACATAGTATTGTACAAAAAAGTATTAACACACACACACACACACAGTCATGTGGGGTCTGTGGGTTGTCATCCAACCCACGTGGAGATGGTGATTTTGATTGGTTAGCTCCTGCGTTTTCCACCAATGGTAAACACCCCTTTCTCCTGCTGCAGTTGAGGGAGTTGTATTTATTTCCAGCCCTCTCGCTCCTGCAGCAGAATGAGGAAATGAGTCATTTTTGCATCTGTCAAATTCTTAGCAAATATGAGAATATTAGTCCCAAAAAACTTGCACAAATGATTAATCATAATTCGTTATACTTGGCCTATTAACAAAATTTAAAAAGTGGTGTGCAGGTTGAATTCCACACACTGAGCACACATTCAAACAGACATTCAGAGTGGAGCTGATTGTGTGCTACGTCCGCTTAATTAGGTCATGTGACTTTATGCGAAGTGGTTCGTCAATCGACTCCAGAGGGTTAATTCAGTCTTTTTCCCCTTTGTATTTTTGCATAATTGGTGTGAGTTACAGTCAGCTCATACCTTTAAGGAAATGTACAATTATATTGTTGCAACAATGATTTCTGTAATGTTATGTTTCAATCTTTTTCTGATGAAATAAGGGGGTAACACACAGAAGAACCATTCAATAAACTAACAGTAACATTAGCCGGGTTTCCATTACAGATTTGCACAAAGGTTTTTGATAACTTTTGCAGTATATCGACAAAACAGCTTTTCCATTAACTGAATGGAATGTGCTGGCTTCTGTGTACTCATGATAACTGCTATTCCAGGCAGACTGTCGCAAGAATTGCAAACCCAATACAAATGGCAACTGAATGGTAGGTCCTGCTAAATGATGACATTTTGTTTTAATTTTATTTATTTTTGTATTGCCACTTTGTGTATTTTAGAATGTCATGGCATGCTTTCATGTGAGCTCAAATAGTTGAAAACCTGTTTCCATTCCTGTTTTTTGAATCACTTTGAAAAAAAAACACCATGTGACCATAAAAATGCTTTTGCAATATTTGTGATTTCAAAAAAAAAAAAAAATGATTTCAACCTACATCAGTGGGATTTTGGACCAGCGTGTTATGTGTGAAGGGGGGCCATTACATTTGTGACTTATATGACACACGCATTATGATATCATCCGAACAACTAACCATTCTGTAACTGAGTGGTCAGAATGAGTTGCACACCTTTAATAATTTTTCATTTTTTAAACTTTTTTTTAGATTAAAATAAATGTTGCAGCCTCCCTCGCTCACTGAGCCAATGGAGACACTGAGTGCACAAATTTCAATATGTAACTCCATAAAATCTCCTGCATATTAAGATCTGAAACTTGTCATTCAAAATGATACAGGTGAGGATCATTGAACCTCCAATTTTGGGCCACACAGACCTCTTTTAACAATATATCATTTTCAGTTATTCATTTATACAGCTTTAAATTTGAAGGCTGACACAGTGGGTGTGTGTAGGCTTTTTCAGGCGGTCACATGTATGCCTTCTGTTTGCATGCACAGTAGAGGTGGGCGATACCGGGAATTTTGGTATTGATCCGATACCAAGTAAATACAGGCCCAGTATCACCGATAATGATACAGATACCGATACTTTCATATTTAAGCTTCATAGATCCAAAGGATCCAAAAGACCTACGATAGAATTTCGTCAAACATTGTATGTGACAACAAAATAATTTATTATCACAATCAACATTTTTGTTTAAAAAAATATCACTCAACACAACTTAAAACAAAATCTCCTGAGGTAGAGGGCTGACTTGATATTATATATATATATATATATATATATATATATATATATATATATATATATATATATTATTTTTTTTTTTTTTTTTTTACTGTGAAAATGTAACTAAACAAAGTTATATACAACAATTCACATTAAAATGCAAGAAATGCTTCAGCCATTTTTTGTGGCTATTTGCATGTAATAAGATGCCAAACAAATTATATTTGTGCCACTCAGAAAAACAAATCCTATCCAGTGCACATCAGAAGCTCCAAATATTTGTACAGCCATTCCACCTCTATAGCATGTGTATTTTTCCCTAATTCCGGGTTTTATAGCCCTTTTTTTAATTGGTATTGGTACAGACTGTCTTGACTGTGTTTGTGGCCAAAAAAAAAAATGAAAAAGGTGCTTTGGACTTTGGGGACAGAGTCTCCACCTGAACTTCTGTGTTCTCCACCCCTGGAGCCTGCTGACTGCTGGGACAGTGTGTGTGTCCACCCTGCTGTGCTCCAGGACTCGGCACTGGAGCAGAAGTGCATGACTCCTGCAGAAGATGGAACAAGAAACGTGGTCCGATCCACAGAGCAGCTCTGTGCGCACAGATCGGTGAATCCACCTGCTCTGGTTCATCCAGGTCAATAAAGTCCACTTCATCATCAGAGTGATCATGCTTTGGTTCAGACTCTGATGACGTGCTTCGATCATTTTCATGCATTTAACAAGAAAGACAGACTTGATGCGCTGTTCTAAGACTGATTGTTTTGATGCACTAAGTAAATTCAAAAACTACACCACACACTAACTACACACACTAAACACTCCAAGCACGTCAAATATCACAGCTTTTAAAACTGTTTGCGTCTGCTTTTCACTCCACACACGAAACCACAATTTTCTTCTCTCAGCAAGCAAATTGAGTGCATTGGGAATCATTGTTTATTTGGTAATATATTTTATGCCAGTGATAAAGAAAAAAATTGTGTATTTTTTTTTACTTGTTTGCTCGCGACAAAGACAGAAGAAAAAGTCCTGACAGTGAAAGACAGAAGAAAATGCGTGCACACACAAAGCCACCCATGTGGGGTCTTTGTGTTGTCATCAAACCTATGTGAAGTTGGGGAGAGTGATTGGTTAGCTTCTGAGTTTTCCACCAATAGTAACACCCCTTTCTCCTGCTGCAGTTGAGGGAGTCCTGTTTCATTCCAGCCATCTGCTGCGACTGCAAAAAACGCAATGAATATGAGAATATCATCCACCCAAAAAACTTGCGTAAATTTTTAATCATAATTCAAGTTATACTTGGCCTATTAACAAAATTTAAAAAAAAGTGGTGTGGAAATTGAAGTCTCCACATTCAAACAGACACTCCGAGTGGAATAGATTGTGTGCTACATCTGCTTAATTAGGTCATGTGACTTTTGATGTGAGGGCACATCATTCGACTCCAGAGGGTTAAACTTTCCACAAGACTGTCTACTGATTGGGCATTTTCCATATGTGAAGCTAAGATATCAGGCAGTCTAGCTTTGAGTTCAGTCATAGTTGAGGAGTTGATGTGTTGCCGCAGTGATAAATAAGGTTGTTTTACACTAAACACGGCAGCGAAACTGTAAAACTCCTAAGTGGGTGATCAGAGACCACTGCTGCAAGAGATTTACACAGGAGTAAAATAATGAGCTAAAATTCACAGCAGTGACATTGAACAAACTAACCGAAGTATTAGACTGGTAAAAACAGTAAAAAAAAGAAATGGGGGGAGTCGACCTAGATAATGCAAGCTAAAAGCTAGTGAAAGCGAACCGCTAGCGATTCACAACAGGAAGACTGTATTTATATAAGATTCACAATAGATACACTTAAAAACCAAAGAAGTGTTAAACAGAAATAAAAAACAAATACCACCGTGTAGAGATTGGAAGAGCGTCACAACAGCAAACAAAGGTAGGAATCCATCACATCGACAATGCAATGGCGTGTCATTTATTTCACAATCAAGGCTAAAACTAAACAGTGATTGGAATAAAGCTTGGCACCACCCATAAAAACAACAGTCCAAAAACAGTGATGTGTGCAACATGCACCTCAGCACATTGTCAAACTTACAACACAGAACACACTAACCACACATGACTACAGAGCTTGGTGAATTATGTCCACTACAGGATAATTAAATAAAATTATAGTTGGTGCCGAAGAAAATTTAGTTTTATGTTGCAGTATGCCTTTAATCATATTCATATTTATGGCTTCCCAAACCCTAACTGACCTGATTTTGAAGCGAGAACCCCAAAATAACAAGTTATGTCATAGCATAGATTAGATGTTGCTTGAAAAAATATATAGCTTCACATCCCACTTTTTTTTCAGAATTCTTAAATTAGTTATATTTACTAAGTTAAATTAAGTATATTTGCTAAGATGAATTAAATGGATATGTAAGTTGCTATATAAAGTTTATATAGTTCATCAATTCCATTTCATGTGGAATTTATGAAAACTAAACCAGAGTAATATTGATGAAACAGTTCAGTTGTTAAAAATGTACATCCACTTTCTACAACCCCAATTCCAATTAAGTTGGGACATTGTGTAAAATGTAAATAAAAACAGAATACAATGATTTGCAAATCCTCTTCAACCTATATTTAATTGAATACACCACAAAGACAAGATATTTAATGTTCAAACTGATAAACGTTATTGTTTTTGTGCAAATATTTGCTCATTTTGAAATGGATGCCTGCAACACATTTCAAAAAAGCTGGGACAGTGGTATGTTTACCTCTGTATTAGATCACCTTTCCTTCTACCAACACTCAATAAGCATTTGGGAACTGAGGACAACCATGATTGGGTATAAAAGGAGCATCCCCAAAAGTCTCAGCCATTCACAAGCAAAGATGGGGTGAGAATCAGCTCTTTGTGAACAACTGCATGAAAAAATAGTCCAACAGTTTAAGAACAATATTTCTCAACATTCATTGCAAGGTAGTTAGGGATTCCATCATCTACAGTCCATATTTAGTCATAAAATTCAGAGAAATCTGGAGAACTTCAACATGTAAGCGGCACGTCTGAAAAACCAACACTGAATGCCCGTGACCTTCGATCCCTCAGGCGGCACTGCATTAAAAACTGACATCATTGGTTAAAGGATCTTACCACGTGGGCTCAGGAACACTTCAGCAAACCATTGTCAGTTAACACAGTCCATCGCTACATCTACAAGTGCAAGTTAAAACTCTACCATGCAAAGTGAAAGCCATACATCAACAACATCCAGAATTGTCGCCACCTTCTCTGGGCCTGAACTCATTTGAAATGGACAGATGCAAAGTGGAAAAGTGTGCTGTGGTCTGATGAGTCCACATTTCAAATTGTTTTGGAAATTATGGACGTCATTCATTTGGGGAGCAAATGCCCAGTCCCTCGGAAATAAAATGGATGAACTACGCCTGGATTTTGCAACCTGGGCAACAACACGGGACAGCTCTGTGATGATTATCACATAAAGTTGGTTAAATCCAAGGATACTGGATGCAGCAATTGAGCTAGCAGGTCACGTCACTTTACCGGAGCAACAGAACAGAAGACTCTGGTAAGAGCCGTGGTGGCGGACTTTGTACATACATTAATAAGAACTGGTGCACAATTTCTGCCGTTAATCGATAAATTCTGTTCACAGCTGACTTGGAACTCTTAGCAGTTAAATGCAGACCTTTTATCTGCCACCTGAATTTTCTGCCATGGTGACTGCAGTCTATATCCCACCAGATGCTAATGCTAAATCAGCACTCAGCTATGTGCTAGCAGCTATAGAAAAACAGCAGAGTGCTTATCCGGAGGGCATTTTCATCCTGGCTGGTGATTTCAATCATGCTAACTTACAGACTGTGTTACCCAGATTTCACCAGCATGTTAAATGTGAAACTCAAAGGAATAATAGACTGGGCTGTGTCTACTCTAACATCACAAAGGGATACACAGTCTCTGCTCTTGCACATCTGGGCCAGTCTGATTATCTGTCCGCTACTGCCTGATTCCTGCATATCACCTCATTGTTAAAAGGCAGAAACCTACTGTCAGAACTGCTAAGAGGTGGCCTGTGGATGCATCTATGGCAGCTACACAGGACAGTTTTGAATGGACTAACTGGACTCTTTTTTTTTAAATGATGACATAAATGACTATGCCATCACTGTGCTCTGTTACATCAGAACCTGTGCTAAAAATATTGCCATCATACACTTATCTGGACATTCCCTAACAGGAAACCCTAGATGAATATGGAGGGTCCAGGCTCTATTGAGGGAGTGTGATAGACCTTTTAAATCTGGTCACACAGTATTGTACAGCACAGCCAAACACAATTTGAAAAAAGGCATTCGGAAGGCTAAAGCTGTATACAAAGCAAAGATGAAGACCACTTTATCAACAGGGATCTGATACGCGTATGGCAGGGCATCCAGCAGATCACAAATCACAGAGGCAGCCATGGCAGGCAGCCACCTGTAAACTTCAGTGTGTCCCTTGGCTGAGGAGCTCAATCAGTTTTATGCCTGTTTTGAAACAATAGGGTTTAACAACGGAGCTATTCCCCACCCCTCTGCTGACACAGACTACCCACTCACTGTTTCGGCAGAGGAGATAGACACATCTTTGTCTGTGAACACCAGAAAGGCAGAGGAGCCTGATGGAATTCCAGGGAAGTTGGTCAAAGACTGCGCCCAGCAGCTGGCAGATGTCTTTGCGGACATTTTTAACAGATCTCTGTCAAAGCCACCGTACTGACTTGCTTCAAAACAGCCACCATCATTCCAGTGCCCAAGCAAAGCAACACCAGCACCCTGAATGACTACAGACCTGTGGTGCTTACTCCTATTGTGGCTAAGTGCTTTGAGAAGCATTTAATGCTTTATTGTGTTATCGAAAGCAACTCGGAAAAGAGGTGGCCATTCCCACACATGGAAGAGACTTCCAGAGGATCCCGGGCCTGGCCAGTGGAAGATGGTATATAGGCAAGGCTCATATACTGGTCATTCCCAGGGGGAAAGGACTGTGGAGCCAGTGAGGACAAAAAATAGTATGTTATTATTGATTAGACCACAGCTGCTTTACCATCATTCTGCACGTCGATGAGTGCACTGTCCAAATTTTGCTTCCATTTTTTTTAAATGCTGTTTATTTATTTAGTTTTTTATTTACTTTATTTTATTTTATTATTATTCATTGGGTTGTGCCTGTGACCATATGGCACTGCACATCCGTGAGAGTGCCGCTCGGCATTTCTCCACAAATCCTTGCACCAGCAAAGGCTGCACAAGTGGCACTCAACATTCATGAGTGCCATATGGCATTCAAGTGCCACTCTCACACAATGTATGTGCACTGCTAACAATTTTTGAGCCTGTTTTGGCCTCCAGTCCATGAGACATGCAGTCCACATTCGGGCAACATGCACAAACATCTTAGTACAAATTCATGACATTCCAACTGAAAAATTCTCCCCAATTCACATGTTTTGTCAAGATTTTGTGTCTGCAACTACTCCCCATCAGTCACAGCCAAGTGAGATAATACCCTTAGTTACAGTCTTGCTGCAGAAGTTTCCAGTAAACAGCAGTTCTTTAAAAATGTTGAAGGTCTGGAAACAAGAATTATAACTGTGAGAAAGTATTGTGACTTAAAAATGTAGAGGACAACATATTTTTACTTTTTATCCTGGAGCTGATTCACCAAGAAAAAAGAAAAAGATACAGAAGGATGTGCCCGGCAACAATCCCAGAATAAACACTAAACACTGGCAGACACAAAATCAATAGAGGGCCCGATAAGGTTGTAGTGGTTCACATTTAGCAAAAATACGTATTCAGTTCAGTTTAAACTCACACAAGCACTACAGGAGAGTGATCAAAGTTGAAACTTCAGATTAATTAAAATAGATGTGAAAGCAAACTTTGGTCCTACACTTTATTGTACACACAGAGGCAGCAAAAAAAAAAGAAAAGAAAAGAAAGCAAGAAAGAAGCCTAAGTGTGAAGTGACTAAGACATTAGTAAATTACCTTTATTTTTGCTGTTTTAAAGCAGTAAGGAAACAGCAGAGTAGTGTTATTCAGTTGACTTTCTACAGAATTAATGCTGTGGCATTTCTACAACTAAAATTTTATACCTGGCCAATGATACATTGTGAATATTTTAGGGAATATATAATGTCTGGATGGAGGTCAATTAAGAGGAGGGGCGTGGCAGAGCAAGCGCTGAGGTCTATTGGAGATCCTTTGGAAACCTTCCATGTGTCTGTGCTGGATGTCACTGTCGCTCACCCCCCTCACTCTGCCTCTCACAACCGTTCTGCACTCCAGATATACCTCTTTATATAATGGCTGTGTGGATCTTGTCATTTCATTGGTGCTTTATATGTCACATGACATGGATTAATTCATCCCATTTGTGTTGCATTGCATTTAGAGTGCAGCTTGGTTACATGTAGAGTGCAAATTTGGTTCCATACATTGGTACCATTGCACTCTGCATGCACGCACACGCGCGCACACACACACACAAAACAAATCCACTGTGCTGTCTGGAGGGTGTTAGCAAGAAGTTGGAAAGAAAGGCTGGACTCATTTCTGGCATGATTTTTTTTTTTTTTGCTGCACTTCGGATGTACACAGTCTTTTTTGGGTAGTACATGCTATTTTTGGAGCGGCTCTCTTCTTGCGCACACAATTCCACCTGCTCTGTGCGCTGGACTCTATATAAATAATTATTTTGTAGCAGATTAATCATTTTCTGTCAAAACCTTGGATGCTGAAAACACCTCTAATCACTTCTGGAATTAATGGATCACATGAGCTCCGCTGTGTGTGCGCACTGAGGCAGTGACTCATCATCACTCTTCAAACGAGATTTAGGCAGAACACCAGCTCACAAAAGAGTGATTTTGATTTTCAGTCAATATTGGATGAACACAAATTTAAAATTTGGGTGACCTGCGTGAAAGTGGATGTGTGTTTAAAGCCATGGAAGATAATAACTCCAGTGGAGCAACTAAGAGCAGAAGCTGTGCGGCAACACAGGTGGAGAGCGTGCAAAAGACCGATTTTGAAGACATAACACAGAGTTAAAAGTTGTATCATGTGACTTGTAAGCTGCGGAAGAAATAAAGTTTTATATATATATATATATATATATATATATATATATTGAAAATGATCCACAGGTGTATATAATAAAGCGGCCACCTCATTCTGTATGCAGAAAGGCACCGCGTGCAAAAGAGCACTTTTGCAGAATTAAACGGACGAACACAAAGTTGAAAGTGGAATCACGTTGTAAAAATGACTGTGTTTAAAGCCAGGGAAAAAATAAAGCGAGCAAGCCACGGATGGAAAGGAAGCCACTTAGAAAGAGCACAGAGACAGCTCTCCAGGAACCCGTGGTTCGGGTCTATCTGGTCTGGTGCACAGGTGGACAGCAGCCTGGGGCACCGCGCACAACGCGGAACTGTGATGGAGTGTCTATTTTTGGACTGCGTTTAAAAAAAAAAGAAGGGACATCTGCTGTGAATCTGTGAATTGAAAACCCACACTTTGAAGGGACCAGGTGTGGGAGGGCTGGAGGTTGGACCAATCTCATGCCTAAACGTGCGCCAACATGGCGTTATCATGGCACTAATAAACAGACACACCCAGAACACAATTTGCGTGCTCTCCCTTTGCAGTGCTGCGACTGGCTGCTTGATGAGGATGCAGAACACAAGGCACTGTAAAAAAAAAAAAAAAGCAGGCAAAATTAGACTAAAAAAATCCGTGAAACTGCGAGGCTGCGAAAGGTGAACCGTGTTATAGTGAGGGACCACTGTATTATGTTTGAGGCAGCTGACAAAATCCCGGACGATTTTGAAATTCCCCCCGGACATTTTTTAGGTCTCAAAAGTAGGACATGTCCGGGAAAAAGAGAAAGTCTGGTCACTCTACTGTTAGCAGGAAGAAAGAAAAAAAGCTGACTCATTTCTGACATGATTTTTTTTTTCCGCTGCACTTAGGATGTACACAGTCTTTTTTGGTAGTACACGCAAGCACAAGCGCCGACCAGGTTGTGTGTGTGCGTGCGCACGTGAGAGACTATGACTCTTCTGAGACATAATTTGATTGAGCTAACTTACGCTGCTTGTAAGACACACATAGACATACACACACACACACACACACAAAACAAATCCACTGTACTGTCCTGGAGGCTGTTAGCAGGAGAAAGAAAAAAAGCTGACTCATTTCTGACGTGATTTTTTTTCACTGCCTGAGGACGTACACAGTTGACTGACCCGATTGTGTGTCGGGGGACAACCACACAATGATTTGATTGAGCTAACTGAAGCTGCTAATTGTATCACACACACACACACACACAAAATCCACTCTGCTGTAAGCCATCTGGATGCATGACGACCTGTTCACATGAAACGCTGACATGATTTTTGGCTGGACGGATGAACAACACAGTCTTTTTTTAATGGAAGTCCGAAGTCAGTGCACAGCATCACCTGACTTACACATTACAGTGTAAAATGTAAGGTCCCTTTTCTGTTGCTTATAAATTAATAAAATATCAATGCAAGGATCTATTTTAGCCGTTATATAAAACAAATAATGAATGTTTTAACATTCTTTCAATGGAAAGAATATTTAATTAAACCATTTAAATATTTAATATTTAACCATTCAGCTTGGCTTCGCCTCATTGAATGGTATGTTCCAGCTTTCACCTCATGAAATATTCATACCATTGAACTCATAAACATTTATTATTTGTATAATGAACTGATCACACTGTGGGTCCATGCGTGTGTGTCATGCCAGTCAGACAATACTGCACATGATGGAACTCTGTGAACATGAGATCGGGTGTCAATGTGCCATGACGCACAGCGGACAATCCCACATCCCCTGGAATCCCTGGAAATTCCCTGACAAATTGGTGTTTGGACACACTCTTTAGATCCCTAATGCTGGGAGAGATGAGGCTGGAGTTCAGACACATGTGGCGGGAGCATGTGTGGTGGTTGCATGCCTGGCCAGCACATGTGTGGAGGCTGCATGTATAAATCTGGCCCGATCTGAACCGACAGTAAGGATCCAAAGGGTCATGTTTAAAAGCTGCGATTCATCAAGGTTCTCCCACCCAGAACCATCCACCCTTATTGCCGCTTGAGCACTGCCTGGAAGTGGCATCATATAGAATAATTATTTTGTAGTGGACGACGCATCTGCCCTTGGATCATGGCGGATGTCCCCGCCCCACTTCTCACGCATGTCACATGTGGCTGGTGGTTATTGTGCAGTGGGAGGCATGTCTGTAGCCATTCTAAAGGTGATGACTTTATTTACATTGTAATGTCCTGGGAAATGGTTGCAACATCAGTCCGTGTAATGGTTAGATGATGTATCATCATTATACAGTATGTTAGCTGTGACACCCGTTCAGAAGCGCTGTGCAGCACCACGCCAGCCCCTGAAAAACAAAGGCTCAATGTGGGGCAGCAGCGTGGCGCAGCTTGTCTGAACCAGGTATTACAGCCATGATAACAGAATATTACAAATGCATCTTCTAAATCATGAGGTGGACTGACATTGTATCTGTAATATCATGCTCATTATAGATGTAACACCCTGTCAGCTGCGTGCGCTGCTCCACCGGTCAGAGACACATTGACTCACAGTGACACACAGCATTTTTGGTTTGATTGAGCAATGTTCACAAAAGTTCATAAAATTAATTGTGTCACAGACACTGTACATTGCAATATTTCCTTTGTGCACCCCAAATGGGATTGACTGGTGGTGCTGTCCAGCAGCTCCATGTAACATTTGGCACGTGCCAACAGGAGTCGATATGCCTGACCATGGCGAATGTCTCTTGAGTGTGATCAGATTGTTACGAATGCTGTGGGAGTATTTAGACCGCAGTCAGACTGCAGTTAGTGTCCACCTCGACTATTGTTTGATATCTTTCCACTTTTCTGTGCCACAAGTGTTTGAACATGATCAAAACATTCCTGGGCAGCCGCATGACCATACTCGACAGTTTAGACTGAGAATACTGTCCGATGTTTCCAAATGCACCTCGACACTTCGGGAATGCGGGTTGAATTTTCATTCTGAGAGGATTCAGGCTCATTCAGCCTCAAGTGTGATGGAGGTATCAAGGGCCCTTTCACACATAACACGAGTGAAGGCCAACTGGCAACACAAAGGAGGAATCGTAATGCATTTGTGAACATCGGAGCTGCCTCGTACAGCAGTTTTATCACAACCAGTCAGTACAGCACATGCACTCTACATTCATTTCCCACTCATGGCGGAAACCCATTCAAAGGAGTATAAGATGAGGTCGCACTGATATCTGATCGTGTTTGTAGCATTCTCATGGCAAGCCGAACATATGTCGGAAATATTGTGCCCTGGCCGAGGAGCTGAACGAAATCATCGGCCATATCAAACATGGGCAAATGTCGAGTTCGAGGCAGCCTTCACACCAGCAGCCAAAATGTCTGTGAATCCTTGATGATTGGCCATTCACCCACTCTTGACTGGAGTGTGCCAAAGTCCAGGTACCACCCACAAACATCCAACACCACTCACATGGCTATTTGCACAGCCAGCATGAGAGTAGAATGCAGGGGACCACTTTTGAGCTGGCTGTGCAAATGTCTGCACATTTTCTTAGTGCCCCCACGAGTGTGCCGGTACCAAGCAACACAAATGGCATGCAAGTGTTCCCCCAAACCCAAGCTGCATGCGAGTGTGTTGCCCCAACATACCAGGATCCAACATTGTCAGGTGTGGCTGAGGTGGCCAGAGTGCCATCACTGTCCAGCGCAGGGCACATCTGGATAGCTGTCATGTTCCAGGCTGGAACAGCTGAAAGCTGTGTACTTGCAGCTCAGCTGCAGAACACATAGCGTGCCATGAATAACACTTCAACGCAGTGCACATGTGTGTGGTGGGCTCTCATTCTCTCATGACATGCTGATAATTATGTAAAGACAAGATCACATGGGGACTGTCCAGCCATATCTGAATCTGCATGGCATGGTGTGAACTTTTATCAGCCAGCAGCCAGGCTAATGAACCTTCCACCACTTAAATTGTAGTCCACATTACAGAGAGAGTGGAAAATAAATAAAACACATATACGATAAGCGGAACGGCATGAATTCATTCATGTGTGATCGCTTTTTTCATAGCGCTGTGGACATGTGCATTTCAGCTGATTGCCGGCCAGCGACTCACTGTCAGCTGGAACTGACATCAAGTCAGTGCACATGATGTGCCAAATTAAAAACACAGAACACAGAGAGGCAGGAGAAATAAATACAACAATAACTACATACATATTTACTAGGGGCTGGGCAAGTTAATGCGTTATTATCGCGTTAACACATTAATTATTTAACACCGATAGTGTTTTTATCGCATGTTAACGCAGTTGTTTTTTTTATTGTAAGAGTCTGTTGCTCACAGTCTTTTGTTTTGGAAGGCTGTCACACTCACAGGAACTGGTGTGACGAGTCCCTGACCGGAAAAGAAAAGAATTGGCAGAAAAAACAACCAACGTGGAGATGTGCATGGAACATTTACATGGACTTTTCCATTTAAAGTGCTTCCAGACGGCGTAGTCGACAGAACCAAAGATATTTGCTGCCACTGCAAAGTTGTATTTTCTTATCAGCAGCGTACTTCAAATCTTAAATATCACCTGAATGCAGCACACACAGCTGGTACCAGCAAAATCATTCAACGAAACAAACTGCGGTGCAAGGCTTCGGCAGACTACGTTAGATGCAGCGTGTGGGAGAACTATTGATAAACAAAGCAAGAAAGGCTCCCAAATGCACAGCGAAATAGATTGTTACAGAAGAGATTCCCTCACGATGCACCATAAGAGAGGACTGCAAAAGCCACAACTTTTCAACGTGCACCCACTGTTGCTCTCACTGTGGACTACTGGACATCACTGGATAACCATAATTTTTTTTTTATTTAATTGTAACTGCATAAAAAATGTTAAATGTGTGCAGAACAAATGTTATGGCACTTTTGTTCATATGGTAGAACATTTCAAATAAAATTGCGCTATGCACTACTTAGATCGCGATTAAAATTTTAATCATTGCCCATCTCTAATATTTACATAACAAATACATAAAATAATGACAGAACAAAGGAACAGAGAGTGCGACTTTTTTCTGTGAGCTGATCCACAGAGGTGGATGTATCCGTTCTACAACCCCTGGCAAAAATTAGGAATCACTGGCCTCGGATTGATGTTCATTCAGTTGTTTAATTTGTAGTAAAAAAAAGCAGATCACAGACATGACACAAAACTAAAGTCATTTCAAATGGCAACTTTCTGGCTTTAAGAAACACTATAAGAAATCAAGAAAAAAAAAGATTGTGACAGTCAGTAACGGTTACTTTTTTAGACCAAGCAGAGGAAAAAAATATGGAAATCACTCAATTCTGAGGAATAAATTATGGAATCACCCTGTAAATTTTCATCCCCCAAACTAACAACCTGCATCAAATCAGATCTGCTCGTTGACATTGACCCTATGCCATGACATTGACCCTATGTGTCTTTTTGCAAGGAATGTTTTCACAGTTTTTGCTCTATGGGCAAGATGCATTATCATCTTGAAAAATAATTGAATCATCCCCAAACATCCTTTCAATTGTCCAAAATATCAACATAAACTTGTGCATTTATTGATGATGTAATGACAGCCATCTCCCCCAGTGCCTTTACCTGACATGCAGCCCCATATCCTCAATGACTGTGGAATTTACATGTTCTCTTCAGGCAGTCATAAAACAAAAGTTCCAGCATCATCACGCTTGCCCAATGCAGATTCGAGATTCATCACTGAATATGACTTTCATCCAGTCATCCACAGTCCACGATTGCTTTTCCTTAGCCCATTGTAACCTTGTTTTTTTCTGTTTAGGTGTTAATGATGGCTTTTGTTTAGCTTTTCTGTATGTAAATCCCATTTCCTTTAGGTGGTTCTTACAGTTCGGTCACACACGTTGACTCCAGTTTCACTCCCATTCGTTCCTCATTTGTTTTGTTGTGCATTTTTCGATTTTTGAGACATATTGCTTTAAGTTTTCTGTCTTGACGCTTTGATGTCTTCCTTGGTCTACCAGTATGTTTGCCTTTAACAACCTTCCCATGTTGTTTGTATTTGGTCCAGAGTTTAGACACAGCTGACTGTGAACAACCAACATCTGTTTGCAACATTGCGTGATGATTTACCCTCTTTAAGAGTTTGATAATCCTCTCCTTTGTTTCAATTGACATCTCTCGTGTTGGAGCCATGATTCATGTTAGTCCATCTGGTGAAACAGCTCTCCAAGATGTGATCACTCCTTTTTAGATGCAGGACTAACGAGCAGATCTGATATGATGCAGGTGTTAGTTTTGGGGATGAAAATTTACAGGGTGATTCCATAATAGTTTCCTCAGAATTGAGTGATTCCATATTTTTTTCCTCTGCTTGGTCTAAAAAAGTAACTGTTACTGACTGCCACAATCTTTTTTCTTGATTTCTTATAGTGTTTCTTAAAGCCAGAAAGTTGCCATTTGAAATGACTTTAGTTTTGTGTCATGTCTGTGATCTGCTTTTTTTCTACAAATTAAACAACTGAATGAACATCCTCCGAGGCCGGTGATTCCATAATTTTTGCCAGGGGTTGTAGTAGCAGCTGTTGAGAACTGTGACCTCACAAGTCACAGCTGGAGAACACATATCGTGCCATTCAGAATATGACCTCACAACACTCCACTGTGAGGCACGTGCATTGGCATGCTGTCCTCATGTGGAATTACATAAAAACACATATCACCTTTGCAACACCAGGCAGGAGCAACCACATCAGCATGCACATCAGGCAGGCTGCCCCATGTGAGAAGATCTGTCTGATCATGTGAACACTCAGCTGGTGATGCGAATGTCACATCCACCACGTGAGTTATGGTCCACATGACCACTGCATCCTTCTGTGTGCCGCTCACTGGACACGTGGCTCAGTTTAGTGTCAATGTCTGTTGTTTGACTATAGTCCAAGTCTGGGTGTCCATGACAACTGCCACAGAAAATTTCAGGCCTCTAAGTCCATTATTTGCTGAGACATTCTACCTTGAACATGGCTCCAGAAATGATGGCCATAATTTTTGCCTAAAAATGGCAGACCCCATGCACACTAAATTGGCCATATCTCAGAAACTACTTTGCCTACAGGTCTCAAACCTCAGATTTGTTCTGACTAGTCTGGGAATATTTGATTAAAATTTGAAGAAAATCTGAGACAACGTGGCATGAGGCCTTCATTGAATTGACATGGAATGGCCCTTTTATCACTGTTTTTCAGGACGGTTTCTGCTTCTTTCACCCAGCTTCATGTGATGTGTGAAGGGGCCATAAGGAGGAGAAATGGCAAACCCACTTCACTTTAAAGATTAGAATAGCCCATTATTAAACAGATCCTGGATGTATGTGTCCTTTGAGTTACTTGAGACATGATTACAATGCAGAGAAAATTACTTACATCTAAAACATAGGTGTTTTTTTATCAAGTCTTCTCACACGACTGGATGAAGTGTTTAACCTGCAGTTTAGTCAATCTGTGCACTTTCCAGTGAGTAATTATATTATCCATTTGAATTTGTATACGTTCCCTGATATTGTAGAAGAGGTACTTGAGAGCATAACATGTTGGGCATCCAATAGCTAGTCTTGGGTTTGTTCCCAGTTACACCAACTGTCTGTGTCCTTGGACAAAACTCTTCATCATCTCAACCCATCCAGATGTCACTGAGTATTGGCCTTGGCTTGGGAAATGACCCGTGTCAGACTGGTGTCTCTTCCAGAATAAGTTGTAGACCCATCCACTTCATGTGATGGCAATTTACAGTTAAACACTGACACAAGAATCATTAGGGACAAAAAGAGTTCATGGAGATCACAGACCTGTGACTAAGTAATAGGATCTGTCTGAATAATATGAGAAAATCAGCACACAATCATCTCTATTTTGGTCACAACATGTGTGCAAATGGGTTAACATGGTGGGCTTCACATACAAAACTCCCATAACCCACTTTGGACAGTACCTCCTGTCAATCCAAAACAGGGGGCCTGCAGTGGGTCCTCCATGGGATGAGTTACATTTGAGCACCATAGTCTCATTTGAGGGTGGGTGTCTGGCTTAAAATATGACAGATATGATGCAATAATCCTACATCCAGGACAGCTCTCATATGTCCCCATCAGAAACATGGCACTTTCTCTGAGTTTTTGGGCAAATTACACTGCAAACAAACTGAAAATGCAAAGTAAAAGTGACGATGGGGCAGAAAGTGGACATGTGTTTGGTTTTGTTTATGATCCGGAGCTCAAACATGTCGAGGCGGGTGTGCAGGCAAGAGAACACAGCTACTCTGTCAAGGTGTGTAGACTAAAATGTACCGACACAACTTTTCCCATTTGCCTTGTCTTCCCATCTCCACTGATGAAAAAACTCCAGTTTTCATGACTGCGTTGGTGATTGCAGCCAAAATCAAAACAGTACACCATTTTTCCATGTGATGTGATGCTGTGTTTGTGTTGCGTAATGGCAGGTTGTCCCCAGAAGTGGACAAATCCCACGATATCATGCAGGGGTTCAAACAAGACTGTACTGCCCCATTCAATGCAGTCGCCACCCTTTGGTAATGTAAAACACAAATAAATAATGAGGAATTCATTGAATGAACAAACATTTAAAGGGACACACTAAAGTGACTCATTTGCTCCGTTATTTCAATGAAACTCTGTCTGCTTTGTACCTCTTGCTCATTCCAATGCACTCCTCCTACTGTATTTTATATCACTTGCAAAAAACCAAAAACAAAAAACCCACAAAAAAAAAAAAAAAAAAAAAAGACAGAGGGCTTGGAATTTGCAAGGTCCTTCTAAAATGAAAAAAAAAAAAAAAAAGTACTTAATATTAATCCAGATAAGTGTACCTAGAAAGTATTCACAGAAATTCACTTTTTTCCCACATTTTCTTATGCCACACTGTTGCGTTAACTTTTCCCGGGTTGACAAGAGCGACTTGAAACATGAAAGAAAATGGACTTCCGTTTTAGATGTATTATATACAGTAGTGTTCAGAATAATAGTAGTGCTATGTGACTAAAAAGATTAATCCAGGTTTTGAGTATATTTATTATTGTTACATGGGAAACAACGTACCAGTAGATTCAGTAGATTCTCACAAATCCAACAAGACCAAGCATTCATGATATGCACACTCTTAAGGCTATTAAATTGGGCTATTATTAAAAAAAAAAGTAGAAAAGGGGGTGTTCACAATAATAGTAGCATCTGCTGTTGATGCTACAAACTCAAACCTATTATGTTCAAACTGCTTTTTTAGCAATCCTGTGATTCACTAAACTAGTATTTAGTTGTATAACCACAGTTTTCATGATTTCTTCACATCTGCGATGCATTAATTTTGTTGGTTTGGAACCAAGATTTTGCTCATTTACTAGTGTGCTTGGGGTCATTGTCTTGTTGAAACACCCATTTCAAGGGCATGTCCTCTTCAGCATAAGGCAACATGACCTCTTCAAGTATTTTGACATATCCAAACTGATCCATGATACCTGGTATGCGATATATAGGCCCAACACCATAGTAGGAGAAACATGTCCATATCATGATGCTTGCACCACCATGCTTCACTGTCTTCACTGTGAACTGTGGCTTGAATTCAGAGTTTGGGGGTTGTTTCACAAACTGTCTGCGGCCCTTGGACCCAAAAAGAACAATTTTACTCTCATCAGTGCACAAATTATTCCTCCATTTCTCTTTAGGCCAGTTGATGTGTTCTTCGGCAAATTGTAACCTCTTCTGCACATGTCTTTTATTTAATTGAGGGAATTTGCAGGGGATTCTTGCAAATAAATTAGCTTCACACAGGCGTCTTTTAACTGTCACAGCACTTACAGGTAACTCCAGACTGTCTTTGATCATCCTGGAGTTGATCAGTGGGTGAGTCTTTGCCATTCTGGTTATTCTTCTATCCATTTTGATGGTTGTTTTCCATTTTCTTCCACGCATCTGTTTTTTTTTTTTTTTTGTCCATTTTAAAGCATTGGAGATCATTGTAGATGAACAGCCTATAATTTTTTGACCTGCGTATAAGTTTTCCCCTTTCCAATCAACTTTTTAATCAAACTACTCTGTTCTTCTGAACAGTGTCTTGGACATCCCATTTTCCTCAGGCTTTCAAAGAGAAAAGCATGTTCAACAAGTGCTGGCTTCATCCTTAAATAGGGGACACCTGATTCACACCTGTTTGTTCCACAAAATTGATGAACTCACTGACTGAATGCCACACTACTATTATTGTGAACACCCCCTTTTCTACTTTTTTTTTTTACTAATAGCCCAATTTCATAGCCTTAAGAGTGTGCTTATCATGAATGCTTGGTCTTGTTGGATTTGTGAGAATCTACTGAATCTACTGGTACCTTGTTTCCCATATAACAATAAGAAATATACTCAAAACCTGGATTAATCTTTTTAGTCACTATTATTCTGAACACTACTGTATACAACCCCAAATCAGAAAAACAGTTAGAAAGGTATGGAATATACAATTTAAAGAAAAAACCCACAGTGATTCATTGCGGATAGTGTGAACCCAAGATACTTCATGTTTTGAGGAATGAAGAAGAATCAGGGTTTTCACTGTCATTGTACATACATGGATACATACGACAAAATTTGTCCCATCCTAATTACAATGAGACACAATCCCACCACAAGTAGTAGTAGCAGGCCAACATTCAAGTGCCCCAGAACCAAACCCAGATGTAGATGCGCTGCTTTGCTAAAGTCCCAAATGTGCATATTTTGATGATGGCAAGAAATCGCAGTGCCTGGAGGAAACCCTTTCAGTCATAAGGAGAACATGCAAAGGCCACAGAGAAATAAAATGGACATGGATGGAATCAAACACCACTATATCTTGCTGTGTGGCAAGACTGCTAAACAATGAACCACCATGCTGCTTTTGTGGGGTCAACCTCATAAAATTTGAAATTATACAACCATTCCTGCATTTCAGGCATCAAACGCATTCCAAAAAAAGTTGGCACAGCGGCAATGTAGGGATATTAATGAGGTCAAAGTAAATAATAATTATATCTATTGTCACAGCCCTGGCCTGTGTAGGGGTTATTTAGGGGTTTTTGCTGTTTTGTTGTGCCTCCTTTTTGTTCTCTGCACAGGTGCTCCTGCTTAAGCCATTGATTGCAGTGGTGATTATAAAACCTGGGCACAGGTGTGCTCTGGGGGTTCTGAGCTGAAGATATTCCACAGCTCCACGCCACTCTCTCCACTTCTGCCTCCTCCACCGCCATTGACTTGAGCACAAGGGCTGTTGTAGCGTGTCCTGCAGTTAATGCCAGACTTCTTTTATCCTTTTTAAATAAATATTCTTGAAATGTTTGGTCTGTTGTGTGGTCTCGTCCTCTTTTGTTGTGACCTCTGGAGCCGGGTTATAACAAATAGGAGGCTCGCGTCTGTTTTAAATAAGCTTTGTTTATGTGTGGCAAGTGTGAGAAGGCTTATTAAGGTACAAATCCGTTTTGGTGATCTTGGTAGAATTGCATGTCCTTTGTTGTAATCTGATTTTGTTGAGTGCACTGATGTTCTGTGATGTAATATTTCCTGAATGAGGCTTTCCCCTTCTTGATGAAGTGTGGCTGGGTAGAACCTCTGATGTCACTGGCCTTATATGTTTGCTTTGTGCTCTTGGGGGAGACATAAAGGGCTGTACAGTTGGAGGAGAAATTGTTTTGTTTGTTGTATTAGTTAGTAGTTTTTTTGAGGCCTCAAAGGTAAATGTATGTTTGTAATATGCACTTTTGTGAAAAGGTGAGGATTTTCCTGTTGGCCTTAGGCAGCTTTCTCATAAGGAGATTGAATGCTGGGGGTTTTTTTAGGTTCAGAAGTAAGCACGGGTTGCAGCATCCCACACCTTTTCCCCTTTATCGGCTCGGGGTGTGTTCAGAGCCGTTACGGCCGCTGTGAGTAACATGTAAGTCCCACCGCTACGCATCCAGAAGACTAGGGAAGAGCTAGTTTAGGGATTTTTTTTTTGGTGGAAGAACAGTGGAGATCCTCTTTTATTTTGTTGTAACATTGCAAAGTATCTTTAAGCTTCTGTGGTTTCAGGTAGGTTTTTTCTCATTTGTGTTACAATGGACAAAGTCGTGGGAGAGTTTGTGGAGTTGCCGTCTGTTAGTGGTTTGGATCTTTGCATTAAACAGCAGTTGGCTTCCATTGGGGAATTTATAAAGTGGACATAAGAGATTTAAGGAAGAATTTGGATCATGTTAAAGGGAATTTGAAGGCAGCATTGATTGAGAAGGGTGTGTTGGTAGAGGAGAGTAATGTAGCTGCTGATGAGGTTAATTCTGCTTTAACCTTTGAACAAAAAGAGAGACTGCTTATGTTACAAATGGAGAGGGAAAAATAGCACTTGGGAGGGAAAGACTTCAGTTGGAGCAGATCAGGTTAAAATGGCTCTGGAAATTTGAATCCACTGGAGGGAGTTGATTTGGTGTCCAATCTGCGTCCTGTTCCTAAATTTGAGGAGAGTGATCCGGATACATTTTTTGCACTTTCTGAGACAGTGGCTGACTCGAGGGTTTGGCCTGAGGCTGATCAGGTTGTTATGTTGCAGTCTGTCTTCCAGGTAAGGCTCAAGCAGCATATTCAGCTTTGAGTGAAGGTGAGAGCCGGGTGTACAAAACTGTCAAGGAGGCTGTGTTCAAAGCTTATGAGTTGGTTCCAGAAGCCTATAGACAGTGTTTTAGGTCCTGGAGGAAAGGTGAAAGGCAGTCCAATGTGGAGTTGCTAAAGATCTGCACAAACATTTCAGTAGGTGGTGTTCTGCTCTGGATGTCACTACTTATGAAGAGCTTTTTGACCTAATTCTACTTGAACAGTTTATTGACTGTGTTCCACCTGAAGTTGCTACTCACATAACTGAGAGGGGAAAAGCTGTTGTATCTGAGGCAGCTACTATTGCTGATGAGTATATTTTGGCTCATACAGGGAAAAGTAGGAGATGTACTCTCACTGATTTTTCCACTACTAAACTTATGAGTGATTCAAAGTTTGCTATGTTGAGCCTAATAGAACTGGTCGGTTTTCTATGTCCATGCATTCTGATCAGTTTTGTAATTATTGCCATGAAAAGGATAATTGGAAGAGTGAATGTCCTGTTTTGAGAAGCAAAGTTGTCAGTTTTCCTAAAAATGTTAAACCTGCTGCATTTACAGCCTGAAGGGAAGACTCCAGTTTCATGTGCTAAGTCTAAAATCTGTCCTCGTTCACATAAAATCCTTAAACGATTGCCTTGCAACAGTGAGAAGTTGGATGTCTAGAAACTTCCTATCTTTTAAACTCTGATAAGTCTGAAATGATGGTTCCTTGGTCCAGTGAGACATCGGCATCAATTTGACGAGTTAACGCTCAGCCAAAGTTCGTGTGTCATACATCACATTGACAAAGTGAGGAACCTTTGGGGTAATTTTTGATCCTTCATTTTCCTTTGGTTTCCACATTAGAAATATTACGAGGACTGCTTTCTTCCACCTGCGAATATAGCGAAGATTCCCATCCTGTCTATGGCTGATGCTGAGACCCTGATCCATGCGTTTGATCTCTTCTAGACTGGACCTACTGCAATGTTCTATTTTCTGGTTTACCGCAGTCTAGCATTAGGGTCTCCAAATGGTTCAAAATGCTGCTGCCAGATTTTTGACACGAAGCAGAAAGTTTAACCACATTACACCCATTTTGGCATCCCTTCACTGGCTTCCTGTCCCAGTGAGATCAGATTTAAAGGTTCTGCTATTAACCTATAAAATTATTCATGGACTGGCACCTCTCTACCTAGCTGACCCTAATTAAACCTCACGTACCGGCTTGGGCTTTACCGTTCTCAGGGTGCAGGACTACTTTGTGTCCCAGGGTGAATAAGACATCTGCGGGTCACAGAACTTTCTCTTATCATGCCCCTGTTCTGTGGAATGATCTCCCTGCGTCAATAAAACAGTCAGATTCTGTGGAGACTTTCAAGTCCAGACTTAAGACGCACTTCTTTTCCCTTTCATATGGCTAGCATACTGGTACAGTTTGTTTTAGGCTTTTTGCTCTTTAATTAATTTTAATAGTATTGGAGCAGGCCGCAGCCTCAACTTTACGTAAATTCTGGGTCTTTCTTGAAGCTTAGGGCTAGTGGCTGGCGATCACCTTAGTATTTCTTCTGTTTTTCTTGTTAATGCTGGCAATTATACAGTATTTTTGTCTTTCTGATGCCTGATTCTGTTTTTTCTCTCTGTTTAAGGTGCAGTTCCATCCAAGATGGAGCTGTATTTGGGATGGTGACCCTCCTGTCCTGTGCGCCAACAGCATTTCTTGTATATTCGTCCGTGAATTGTTCTGTGAACTGTTCTGTACTTTATGTTTGTAGCATGGCCCAAGCAGAGGTCACCTCTTGAGTCTGGTCTGCTTGAGGTTTCTTCCTCAGAAGGAGCTTTTCCTTACCACTGTTGCTCTGGGGTTGGTAAGGTTAGACCTTACCTGCATGAAGCGCCTGAGGCAACTCTGTTGTGATGTGGAGCTGTATAAATTAAAATAAATTGAAATTGTTCTGCTTTGGAGGCATTTGTTTCAAATGGTCTTGTGTCACTTTGTGGTAGTGGTTGTAAAGTGCCAGTGAAGATTTTGAGAGATACTGGAGCAACTGATTCCTTCATTCGAGCTTCAGTTTTAACCATTTTCAGAGGAGACTTTTACAGGTATCCTCCTCGAACTGCCACCTTATCGTGGTGGGGGAGTTTGCGTACCTGGATGATCCTAGGAGCTATGTTGTCGGGGGCTTCGTGCCCCTGGTAGGGTCCCCCATGGCAAACAGGTCCTAGGGGATGGGGTCAGACTAAGGGCAGTTCAGAAGCTCCCATGACCAGTATAATATCAAGGACTGAGATGTCGCCCGGTACGGCGGAGCCGGGGCCCCACCCTGGAGCCAGGCCTGGGGTTGAGGCTCGCGCTTTTCCTGGCCCAGCCCGAAAGAGCAACGTGGGCCCGCCCTCCTGTGGGTTCAGCACCTGCAAAGGGGGCCATGGAGGTTGTGTGCAGAGAGGACTGGGTGGCTGTTGAAGGCGGGTGGCCCTGCGGCCCGATCCGTGCTCACAACCTCTGGCTGTCAGGATGTGGAATGTCACCTTGCTTGGGGGGGAGCCTGAGCTTGTGAGGGAGGTTGAGAGGTACCGACTAGAGATAGTCGGGCTCACCTCCATGCACAGCTTGGGCTCTGGTACCCAACTCCTGGAGAGGGGCTGGGTGCTCCACTTTTCTGGCGTTGCCCATGGGGAGAGGTGGCGGGTGGGGGTAGCATTGCTCATTGCTCCCCAGCTCAGTCGCCATGTGTTGGAGTTCACCTCAGTGAACAAGAGGGTCGCATCCCTACGCCTTCGGGTTGGGGGCAGGTCTGTTACTGTTGTCTCGGCCTATGGGCCGAGCAGCAGTGCAGTGTACCCAACCTTCTTGGAGTCCCTGGGAGGGGTACTAGCTAGTGCTCCAATTGGGGACTCCATTGTTCTCCTGGGGGACTTCAACGCTCATGTGGGCGGTGACAGTGAGACCTGGAGGGGGGTGATCAGGAAGCATGGCCTCCCCGATCTGAACCAGAGTGGTGTTCAGTTGTTGGGCTTCTGTGCTAGCCAGTTTGTCCACCACAAACACTATGTTCGAGCACTAGGGTGTCCATAAGTGCATGTGGCACCAGGACACCCTGAGCCGGAGGTCGATGATCGACTTTGTAATCGTATCATCTGATCTTCAGCCACATGTCCCGGACACTCAGGTGAAGAGAGGGGCTGAGCTGTCTACCCATCACCACCTGGTGGTGAGTTGGATGCACTAGGATAGGAGGAAGCCAGTCAGACCTGGCAGGCCCAGATGTATCGTGAGGGTCTGCTGGGAACAACTGGCGAAACCCTCTGTCAGTGATATCTTCACCTCCCACCTCCGGGAGAGCTTCTCCAGATCCCAGGGGAGATTGGAGTCTAAGTGGACCATGTTCTCCACCTCCATTGTCGATGCGGCCACTTGCACATGTGGTCGCAGGGTCCTGGTGCCTGTCGCAGCGGCAATCCCTGAACCAGGTGGTGGACGCCGGAAGTAATGGATGCCATGAAGCTGAAGGAGTCCTACTTGTCTTTGTTGGCAGGTGGGACTCCGGAGGCAGCTGACAGGTACTGGCAGGCCAAGCGTGCTGTAGCCTGTACAGTTGCAGAGGCAACAACTCGGGTCTGGGAGGAGTTCAGGGAGACCATGGAGGAGGACTATCGGTCGGCCTCGAAGAAATTTTGGCAAACTGTCCGATGCATCTGGAGGCAGCAGCTCTCCACCAAGACTTTCTACAGTGCGGGTTGGGAGCTGTTGACCCTGACTGGGGATGTTGTCGGGCAGTGGAAGGAATACTTCAAGGATCTCCTCAATCCCAATGTCATGCCTTCCGAAGAGGAAGCAGAGACTGGGGACTCAGAGACGGACTCATGCATCACCTAGGCCGAAGTCACCGAAGTCTCTGGATGTTGTGGGACTGTTTTGGTTGACACGTCTCTGCAACATTGCGTAGCGGTCGGGGACAGTGCCTCTGGATTGGCAGACTGGGGTGGTGGTCCCTCTGTTTAAGAAGGGGACCAGAGGGTGTTTACAACTACAGGGGGAATCACACTCCTCAGCCTCCCCGGTAAGGTCCATTCCAGAGTACTGGAGAGGAGAATTCAACCCATAGTTGAACCTCAGATTCAGGAGGAGCAGTGTGGTTTTTGTCCTGGTCACGGAACACTGGACCAGCTCTACACCCTCCATCAGGTGCTCGAGGGTTCATGGGAGTTTGCCCATCCAGTCCACATGTGTTTTGTGGATCTGGAGAAGGCGTTCGACCATGTCCCTCGAGGCATCCTGTGGGGGGTGTTCCAGGAGTACGGGGTCCTTTGTTAAGAGCTATCCGGTCTCTGTACGACCGCAGCAGGATCTTGGTTCGCATTGCCAGTAGTAAGTCCGGCCTGTTTCCAGTGCACATCGGCCTCCGCCAGGGCTGCCCTTTGTCACCGGTTCTGTTCATTAGCTTTATGGACAGAATTTCTAGGCATAGTCAGGGTGTAGAGGGGGTTCGGTTTGGGAACCACAGAATCTCGTCTCTGCTGTTTGTGGATGATGTGGTTCTGTTGGCTTCGTCAAATCAGGACCTTCAGCGTGCACTGGAGCAGTTTGCAGCCATGTGTGAAGCGTCCGGGATGAAAATCAGCACCTCCAAATCCGAGGCCATGGTTCTCGACTGGAAAAAGGTGCTTTGCCCTCTTCAGGTCGGTGGAGTGTCCTTGCCTCAAGTGGAGGAGTTTAAGTATCTCGGGTTTTATTCACGAGAGAGGGACGGATGGAGCGTGAGATCGACAGAGAGATCGGTGCAGCATCTGTAGTGATGCGGTCGCTGTATCGGCCCGTCGTGGTGAAGAGAGAGCTGAGCAAGGGTGCAAAGCTCTCAATTTACCGATCGATCTACGTTCCGACCCTCACCTATGGTCATGAGATTTGGCTCAATGCCGAAACAACGAGATTGCGAGTACAAGCGGCCAAGAGGAGTTTCCTCCGCAGGATGGCTGGACGCTCCCTTAGAGATAGGGTGAGGAGCTCGGTCACTCGGGAAGGAGCTCAGAGTTGAGCCGCTGCTCCTCCACTTCGAAAGGAGTCAGCTGAGGTGGCTCGGGCATCTTTTACGGATGCCCCCTGGACGCCTTGCTGGAGAAGTGTTCCGGGCACGTCCCATCGGGAGGAGGCCCCGGGGAAGACCTAGGACACGCTGGAGGGACAATGTCTTGCAGCTGGCTTGGGAATGCCTCGGGGTTCCCCGGAGGAGCTAGGGAGGTGTGTGTGGATCGGGAGGTCTGGGCGGCTTTGCTTGAGCTGCTGCCCCTGCGACCGCACCTCGGATGAAGTGGAACAAAATAGATGGATGGATGGAGTTTTACAGGTGACTGTTATTGTTAGAGGTGTCAGTTTGGTTCCACTGAGTGCACCTTTGCACAAAGTTTTTCTGACTTGTGGTCTTGTTGAAGGAGATGTTCACCTTGCAGTACGTCCAGCTCTACCAACAGAGGGCATGCATGTCATTTTGGGTAACAATATGGCTGGTGATAGTTTGGGCTTCTTATTGTCCCGTTAAATTTTCAACTCAAATCAGGAAACTAGAAGAGAAGTTTGTCAGAGTACTTGTTTCAGTCCAAATGATCTGGTCTTTGGTCATAAAGTACGGGGTCCGTGGGCAGTACTTCGTGATAAATGGGCCCTGCTAATTTGGTGGACTATGTGAATAGTTTTCACAATTGCCTCTACATGGCAGGGCAATTGGCTAAACAGAAACTGGCAAACACTCAGCACAAAATGAAAACTATGACAGACATCCTGAGAAGTGGCAGTTCAGTGAGGGGGATCAAGCTTTGGTTTTGTTGCTAATTGTTGGGTCTGCATTCCAAGTAAAATTTCATGGTCCTTATAGTTTTGTGAAATGACTTTCAGATCTTAACTATCTTATTGCAACTCCAGACAGAAAAAAAAAACCTCCGGAAACCCTATATTGTCAGAGAGTCTTTACAGTGTTTGTCTAGTTCTGCAGTTGGGGTGCAGTTTTGACTGCCTGTGGAGTACCTCAGTCAACGTTTCATGGAGGGGAGGAGGTAAGTATGCCAGCTGAAACTGTACTTTCTAGTCATTTGAAAAATTCAGAAACTTTTGAAAAATTGGAATCCTTTTTTGACCATTTGTCTTGTGAAAGTAGCTGGACAACTGGCAGAGTTAATTAAAGATTACCCATCTTTGTTTGGGGATACGCCGACTAATCTGATTGAACATGATGTAGATGTGGGTGATTCAAAAGCAATCTGTCAGAGATTTTTCTGTGTTTCAGGAGAAAAGCAGAAGGTCATTGATAAGGTGGAATATATGCTTGATAATAATCTGGCTGTTCCTTCTGTTTCTAGTTGGGCGTCTCCCTGTTTGAAAAATCTGACAAGTCTCCGCGAATGTGCACAACCTTTTGTAATGTCAATGCAGTAACAAAACATGATTCATTTCCATTGCCCCACGTTGAGGACTGTGTCGACCAGGTAGGAAGTGCACGATTTGTGAGTAAGCTTGATCTTTTTAAAGGGTATTAGCAAGTCCTTTTAACCCAGAGCACAGGAAATATCTTTGTTTATTAATGCTCCAGCAACATTTCAAAGGTTGATGAATTGTGTTGTGAATGGTTTCAAAAGTTCTGTCGTGTATTTAGATGATGTTGTGTACAGTAACACCTGGGACGACCACTTAAAGCAGTTCAATCATTTAGCCCATGGAAATCTTTCTTTGAATTTGGCTAAATGTGACTTTGCTAAGGCTACAGTAACCTATTTGGGAAAAGATGTTAGGCAGGATCAGGTTCGGCCTGTGATGGCTAAAGTTACAGCATTTTCAGAGTTTCCTGTTCCTACAGCAAAGAGAGCTTATGAGATTTTTGGGTCTTGTGGGTTACTGTCATTGCTTTTTTCGCAACTTTTCCAGCATTCCAACTTGCTCAAATCAAAGTCAAAATTTATCTGGTCAGGACCTTGCCTGGGAGCATTCCTCACATCCATAACCAGGACATGACTGCAGTAAAGGAGATCTTCTCAGATATCCTTTTTTTGGTCTGTTTCACAACACTACACTCCAAGAGAGACTGTGATTTTCTGGATCAGGTGTGGGAGCTAGTTGAAGCCAACAGGTGGCTATACGAACTCTTCCCTGAACTAGCAGCTTTAGACAATCGCTTTGCTGTGGAGACACACCCTGACTGGGTAAGGCAGCCCGAGGTGCACCTGTCATCCGACCCTCCACTCTCAGACTGTGACTCTGATTGGTTCGATTTGGATGATGATTCTTCAGAGGCAGAGGAGTTGGCAGTCAAAGAGACAGCAACATTCTGTTTTTAACATTCAGGACTTGATTTTTTGAGTATTGGTACAAGTCAGGTCAACAAAGCAGGCAGCAAGTCTATTCTACCCTTCACAAGATCCTTCAAACCAAGCCTGATGTTGTGACAGCTAATCCTTAGTTAGCTGACATTAAAACCGTATTCAAGGTGGGCCAGTTACCCCCATGTATCAGGGATCCCATAGACTTTTTGTTTAAAATGGACATTTATGCTGCCTGTTTTGATGAATCACACACAATCACTCTGTCGATCCTCGGTGCTAATCAGCGTGGAGGTCCACCACACCATGTCAGCCTGGGGGACCGGCCCTGCAGCCATGTTCAGCACCAAGTCCACATCTCGTCTGCCTCCGGTGCCCACTCCATGAAAGGCCTGAATGCTTCTGCAGCCCACCGCCGGAATCAGTAAAGGCACCTGTGGAGACACCTTCAGCGTCCACACCCCCGGATCAAGCAGAGCCACATGCCCCTCACACCACCAGCAGAGGCAGGAGGGGAGTTCTCATCTCCGCAGCTCTCCGCAATGTGCATGCCACCTGAATCATCTGCAGAATCCACAGAGTCCTCAGCTGTGCACATGCCTCATGATCAAGAGGACCCGCCCATGCCCCCCATCTTGCCGAAAGGCTTTGAAGGAATACTCACCCCTGCGCAGCTCACCACAGCACACGCGTTCTGATTCATTGGCATAACCTCATGATCAGAGAGCACAGTCTGTGTCTTCTGGACCCCCATTAGAAGTACTGGTGAAATCCATATCACTACAGCCATTAGCTGCACACACACTAAGCAAAACAACAGCGGCATGCACATCTCCACGTTCGCCCGCAGTGTCTACTGAATCATCAGCAGAGCCACCTGAAACATGCACAATCCCAAGGTCATCAGCAGGGTAACCCACAGAGGATTTGCTTCCGGATCCGCTGGTGCAGCCCCCATCTCCAGAACCGTCTACTGTGCGTGCATCTTTGAGCTCGCAGGTACTGCCTCTATCTTCTGACCCATCAGCAGATTCCTCGGAGAAGCTCACACTGTCACTGTCCTCAGCAGCCACACCAAAGTTCCTGCCTCCTGCCCAATCATCGGTGCCATTCCCAGAGATGGCCACAGATGTCACAGCTTCCTGGATGGTTAGTTATTTGTTTTCTTCCTCAGCTAATCTTTTCTTTTTTCTCTCTCTCTACCTGTTGTGCCCACTGGACAAGAATTATTCCATGTTACAAGAATATTCCATTTTCTTGGCCCCCTCATGGAATGCATTTTTTGGTTAAAATGGTTTGGTATCCCATCTCCTTGGTTTAGTGATTTGTCTCCCAGGGCTTTCAGTCTGTCAACTGTTTTTGAGTGCTCTCTGAGTTTATTGTTTTTTGCATCCTGTTAAGCAGTTTATGCCCTGTCTTTTTTTTTCTTTGTTTTTTGTTTTGTTGTCTAAGTTTATCCTCATTCAATTCTCAATAATTAGCTTAATAACTGCTCTTTTCCCTAGATTTCTCAGCCTCATAACAACTCAGTAATAAACTATGAATTATTCCATATTCAGAAAATCTCAGTCACATGTGCTTATTACCTGTAAATATGTAAATAAATGTTTAAAAATTATGCGTTTTTCTTGTGTGCAGTTGAAGACAAATGTTTAATCAATCATATTCAGAAATCGATCTCAACATAATTTTACTACTATTCTGGCAGGATGGTCTCCCTTTTGAGGTATTATATTAAATTTAACAATCAAATATTCTATATAAGTTGTATCCGCCGCAGTATGGAACAAATTACTGATTGAATGCATCAAAACTGTCTTCAACTCAACAGGGATAAGATTGAAATAATTATCTTTGTGCCACAAAAAAGTGTCATCCTGGATCCAGACTGAAATTTCTGCTGCTGCTTCAAATCTGTAGTTTCTTCTGCCTATTACCATTTAAAAGCATTACTGAAATAAAAGGAATGATATCAAAGGAAGACCTTGAAAAGCTCACTCACGGTTTTATTTCAAGTAGATTAGAATACTGCAATGGTCTGTGTGTACAGTGCATCTGGAAAGTATTCACAGCACTACACGTTTTCCATACTTTATGTTACAGCTTTATTTCAAAATGGATTTTTTTTTTCTGTATATTTCTACACAGTTTATAATTCTGGAAAGGCTTTTTGAGATTTTTTGCAAATCTATCTATCTATCTATCTATCTATCTATCTATCTATCTATCTATCTATCTATCTATCTATCTATCTATCTATCTATCTATCTATCTATCTATCTATATATATATATATATATATATATATATATATATATATATATATATATATATATATATTGGTGTCCCAAAAATATACATTTAAAACACTCAGTTTGACCCTTAAATGCTACAAACTTAATTATGTTTCTTTTTTACTTGCAGAGACCCTGAAATTTATGTTGATGCCAAGCATCGATGCACTGAAGGAAAACATCTGCCGAGAAATCCGAAACATTCCTCAGGACACTTTCCCCAAAGCATTTGTAGGCCGTAATTGGCTAACGCGGGGCCTACATTGAACATGTCTAAGAGACTGACAAAATGCAGGGCCAATATTGACATGTCCCTTCCAAGATGGCGCCATGTGAATGCGCCCTGGTATTCTGGTGCTCCCTGTTGTGTCTGTTTTTGTGCGTAAATCATATGTCATCGTGCTCCTACACCCACGAGGAGCTTCTAAACATTAGATCATCAACACCCACGGACATTACGCCAGTTCTTTTAGTGCCTGCAGCTGAACTGGTTCACTTTTTGGCCAAAAGAGTGAGACGCCGGCGGAGAGGAAAACGAGCTGGAGCTCTCGTGCACCTCAGACAAAGGGGCACGCATACGCCCCTACCTGGAATATTTCTCTCCAACGTCCACTCACTCGGCAACAAGATGGATGAGCTGGCACTGCTGATGAAGAAGAATAGAGATTTCTCCTCATTTTGTGTACTGTGCTTCACGGAGACGTGGTTAAATGCACAGACACCAGACTGTGCACTCCAACTAGAGGGATTCCAACTCGTTTTTTGTCATGAAAAGATGTGTGGAGGAATTTGCGTGTCGGGACGGAGGCGCAGGGCACAGAACAAAAAGCAACGCCGTGATGAAGCCTCACAGGACATGTTGTGGCATGTCCAGCTCGTCCACAATTTCTTGGATAGTCACACGACTGAAAAGCCACCGAAAGCCGTCTGAATCTTCCGAATGGTGCAAGAGTTGGGCATGTTATAACATGTCCTGTGAGACCAACACTCCTGTGAGCCTGTCGATCACCGCTCGGTGCGCGGCGCGCCCTCAGCCGCTGTGGCCTGTCTTTAATCCAGTTGTAATTGTCCTTAATCTGTGTGATCCCCATAAGATCTTCACCGAAAGCCATCTGAATTTTCCAAATGGTTTCCACCTGGCTGTCTCTCACACTTTCTGAAAAAATTTTGATGACGCAAAGTCGATCAGCCATTTTCCTGACAATGAAAATCCGTCGAGGGGGCTGGACCACTCCTCCCACAAGGCGTGCTCACAGGTGAATGACGCAACTGACAGGTGTGAAAAAACTCACGCATGCGCACGAAGGTTCAAGCTTGGCTGATGCAGTCACACATGATTCAAATCCATATAGTTTTTGCAAAAAATAAAAAGGTCCGTTACTTTTCTAACAGACCTCGTATGAAACTTCTGTGACCTTGAGGACTTCTGAGGTAGCCTACTGGCCCTGCTAAGGGTTAGAATGAACATGGTAAGGGTAGTATCTTGCTGGGCTGTGACAGCTTGCAAGTGGCATCAGGAATTTCAGCTGTTTCACACTGCATTCAAAGTCGATTGCCATCCCCTTGTTTGAGTTGTGGGGTGATTCCCACATTTGGATTGATTTTTGAACAGACCCAAAAATTCACCAGATAGTCAGGTGGGAATCTCGTAAATGGACTGCATTTATATGGCACTTTTCCATCTGCATCAGACACTCAAAGCACTTTACAATAATCCCTCACATTCACCATGATGTCAGGGTGCTGCCATACAAGGCACTCACGACACACCGGGAGCAACTAGGGGATTAAAGACCTTTCCCAAGGGCCCTTAGTGATTTTCCAGCCAGGCTGGGATTTGAACCAAGGATCCTCTGGTCTCAAGCCCAATGCTTAACCACTAGACCATCACCTTATACCCCTCTCTATGTCATCTCTGCAACTCAGCATGTGTGCAACATGTGATTCAACTTGTGATGGGTTGACACACCCTATTCTTTTTATAGGATCAGGGAGAAATAGTGCTTCTGGAAGTGGCCGAGCGAGTACAGCAGCCTCCAGCCACCCTGTGCTGCAGCCAGGTCGGCACCCATCCATTATGTATGCACATCAGCGGCACATCAGCATTATGTATGACCATTGCTGTGACCTGCAATGGTCTTCCCATTGAATCTCTGTGATATTTGTTTATATGTTGTTTGAGAGGAAAACATGGGGAGAGGAGGGGGAGAGCAGTGCTGCCATCTGCCCTACCTCCAAGACCTGCCATGTCAAACTGCTGGACCCTGAATGTCACCCAACGTATGGCCTGTAATGTAATGCAGATCCCCCTGCTGTCTGCATCACTGCGGTGCACGAGAGATCAGTTTATCACGGTCATCACCTCCGTCATCAATAGTGCACACACTTGTTATAACAAGCAGTTGGTGTTGTGGCCTGACATGTAATGTGTAGATGCCCCACATGTGTCCAACTGCTGTTGTCCAACAGCCCACAATGTAAGATAAGAAAGCCTTTATTCATCCCTCAATAGGGAAATTTCAGTGTCACATCGCAGCATAGAACAGTAGGAATAGACAGAAGGGCATGCAATAAAACAGACAAGTATCTCTTAAAAACAAAAACTAAAAAAGTACTGAGTGCCGGGTAAAGCTATGGCTACCATTGTTCAGTTCAATGCTGCACTGCCGGGATGATATACACTGTCGGGATGTGAAAATGATCAGATAAAGTGACTTCAGCGTGAAATGTACGATATGTTACTCTGATATTTACAATATGGACAGGTTAAATACAGTAGGTAAAGTGACTTGAATTTGCACCATAAGTTAAAATTATTGCACCTAATAAATACAGCAGGTAATGACATGAGTAATGTCATGTGTGATATGTGATAAATCTGTCATTTGCCTGCCCCTGACCCTCACTCTCCTCACTGTCTGTCAGCAGGACATGTCCCTCAGGATAGACATTTCCTTACCAACACATAAGGGACATTGTGCACTGTGCAATCGGAGTTTAGGAGCCCCCACCCACGGAGCAGCTCTGTGATCAGACCTCAAAGCTCCACGGGGCTGCGTATGATCAAACTCCACAGCTGCACAGGGCTGTGCACAATCAGACATCACAGCCCCACAGGGCTGCGGTGCGGTCCTGCTGTTTGGCTGAGAGGTAGGATAGGGGTAGTCCGCATGTCCAGCATGCTGCAAACACCGCCATGACATATATACAGTGTGTAATATACAGTAAACATTCCAGGAGTCAGTGTCACATTCGGCACATGCCAGCAGGATCTGATGTCCCTGACCATGGTGAATTTCCCTGGAACACAATCCGACTGTTTTGAATGCTGGTTTGACACCGTCAGAACATTTAGAATGCCAGATTGTGGTCAGACTGCACATCATACTCATGTCTGTGTTTGTAATTTATTGAACCTTCTTGGATCATTAACAATGCTCCTGTAATTGGAGAGCAATGAACAAACATCTCTGTTTTGCAAACAGACATTTGGAAAAAAAAAATTTTTCCTGCAGCTAAAAGCAGTCTGCTCTTTGACATGAGTTCAAACTAAATATTTCAAATATTTACAGGGGATTTTCAAAAGAATTTTTCTGTTCTCCTTTTCTTCTTGTTTTGATTCACTCACTTCATCTTTCTCCTTTCCTCCTGGGAACAACCCAACACTCTACAACCTCTACGTCCCCCACTGCCGAGCCTGAGAGTTGTAAAGTTTAATAAGACTTGAACGCTCTCTGTTTTATCACTCTGGCTTGCTTTATGTCACTCTGACTTCAGAAATGCTTTATCTACTTTTCTCTTGTCATTTGTATCTGAAGTGTCATAGTATGTTACGATGCTTTTACCCTTTTAAATTCATTTCATTAGTAAAGAGAGCGGGCCGCGGCCTCTGGACTTGTGGCTGGTGATCACTTTATTTTTTCTTCTGTTTTTCTTGTTGTTAAATGCTGATGAATTATACTGTATTTGTTGTCTTTCTGTCACCTGATTCTGTTTTTTTCCCTCTCTGTTTAAGGTGCAGCTCCATCCAGAGATGGGAGTGGGTGTTTTCTTCTGCACGGCTCCCATATTGTGCACCAGCATGGACTTCCAAAATCTCCCAAAATTTCCTGTATAATTTCCTATATTGTCTATTGTGTTGGTAGCATGGCCCAGGCAGAGGGTCACCCCTTTGACTCTGGTCTGCTTGAGGTTTCTTCCTCAAATCATCAGAGGGAGTTTTTCCTTACCACTGTCGCCTGTGTGCTTGCTCTAGGGGTTAATAAGGTTAGGTGTGAAGTACCTTGAGGCAGCTTTGTTGTGGTTTGGCACTAGAAGCCTCCTTAACATTTTCCCTTCAGCTACATTCTCGTTCGTCTTTTCATTTACACCTCTGAATCGAAAAAAGAAGGTTCAAGGTGAAGTTGCAAGCCAGCCACATTGGGCTTTCTGACCTAACATTCCTGGATTTAAATCCATTTTTACAGTTGGTCCAAGAACTAGCCTTCTTTGATTGACCTCAGAGGACCTCCGTACTCATGTCTGCACAGAAGGTCAGGTGTCTCACTCAAACGAACATTGAAATCTATCAGAGTGTCACTCATTCATCTTTACTCATGACTTTTTATAAAGTATGGAAGGAAGGTCTGTGCTCTTCAGGCTTACACTTACCAAGGATAAAGTGCCCAGCATTTGAAAGACTGAGAGTAAGTAGGAACACATGTGGAGGCTCAACACCTGCTATCAATCATCCTGGCAGAATATCAACCATGTTCTTTCAAACTGTCCTGGCCAGATTAATAAGTCTATTGTGCAGGACAACTGGCAACATTAACCTGTGTTCCTTGTGGACAAGATTTGCACCTTTTGAACTATGTTTTTAGATTAATTCTAAGAGGTTTTTTTTTTCTTTTTTTCTTATCTCCAGAATACTCTTTTGCTACTGCAGCTCCAGTGATGCCCACCTGGACCTGGCAGTGATCAAAATATCATGGTTGGATACCAGTGCTTCTGCCTCCTTCTATGCCTCTTCACTGTTTCCAATTTGCACATTTAAACAAACACATTTGTCATTGTACTCATAATCTGCCACAGTGTATTTGAGACCAACTGTTTCTCCCTGGTTTTTCAAACACTCAGTGGACATAAACTTTGCTGAAACAAACCTTTGCAGGGCAATTTGAGGCTAGACCTTCATATCCAAGCCTTGTGATGGAAATAGGTGAAGGACCTTTGAGCAGTCTGAGAACACATAGAGGTTTCTCAAATTACAGTGTCATAAGTGAAATCATAAGCTGACTTAGAACTGGTGCTGACCAGGGGAATCCAACTGTTTAATCAAAGCAAAGCATCATACATGTGATATGTTGACAACAAATAAAATAGGTAATGTAGATGTCTCTCAAGAAGGCAGGGGGTTTGATTCCACCCATGCACAATTCCTTTCTGTGCGGTTTGCATGTTATCCTTGGGCCTTGTCGACAAAGCCTTGTGTGGATTTCCGACTGAAACATGGCATATGCTAAAACCCAGAAACTGTTGCACCCACAAAAATATCAGATATATCAAAGTGTGTATATGCATAGATCCAAGAACGTTCCTTTTGTACATCCCAATCCACGTGGAATTGAGCACACGTGCAGAAGTACCAAACTCCTCTCTTTCAACACCCACATTTAAATATGCACATTTATTGAAATAGGCCCTGGGTCCTGGAATTCCCCTCTCAGTCCGATCATTCAACATGAACAAAGAAAACAAATTTTACAAAGAGAAACTAGTAAATGAATGTGGAGACACCCAGGAATATTTGGTACCCTATCAACCAAGATACATATGAAACAAAAAAAGAAGTGTGTGTGTGTGTGTGTGTGTGTGTGTGTGTGTGTGTGTGTGTGTGTGTGTGTGTGTGTGTGTGTGTGTGAAAAGATGTGAATGTTGTACACTCAAAGCAGTGTGCACACACACTGAAGTAAAAAAAAAAGGTCAGACTTATAGTGGAAGTTCTGGCGGACATTCAACATCTAATGGACATAATTCACCATACTGAGTGTGTTTTCTGTTTGGTATGTGTGAAGCACACACCAAGGTGCCGCCACTAGTCAGTGGTAGGCACAGTTCCGCTAATCCCCTAACTGCTAATTATCAAAGCTAATGTTTTCATTTTTAGATAACTCTGAAAACCACCATCGGACCAATTATCTTCCGATAAGTTTTGGTCCGATAATTTTTAGACCACTATACATACTATACATATTTTTGGAGGTGTGGTGAACAAAGCTTAACAATTACAAACATTAAGTTTTAAATCAGTTGAGTGCCTACCTGTCAAATGTTTTGTAGTGCAGTTCTATCCTGTGCAAACAGGAGAGCTGGAGGGCACTGGAAGCAAGGGAGAGGAACAAACCAACAGTGGGGATAGGGGGCCAGGGAGCCGTAGATGGACGGGCCACCCCGCCCGGAGGTCCCCATACCAGGGAAGGTGCGAGATGGGATCCCGGAGTGGCAGGGGCAGCCGAGGAGCCATAGGGAGACAGGTGGGCCCCACAAACCTGGAGGGAGAGGCAGGGGCACGGAAGGCTGCATACACCCGAGCCCTGGGGAGAGGTACCACCCCTCGCCCAGGTACCAAGACCCCAACCCACCAATAGCAGAGTAGACAGACCCAACGTGAAAAGGAATGATGTCTGCCTAGCCATCACCTTGGTACAGTATGGGAACAAAATGCAAAACCTAAATTTGCTTGTTGTTTAAACCAACAATTTATTGTAACATTATACAAACAGGAAAATGAAATAATTGCAAAGTGCTGCCTGGCAATAAGTTAAATAAAATGTTCTCAAATATATGTCAACTAATGCTGTCAATTGATTTCCTGAAAGCTGCACTCCTCATGCAATGTGCAGTCACACACACAGTGTAAATGTAAGGTCTTACTTGTGTGTTTCAGTGAAGAAAAGTTGCTCTGCAGCACTTTGCACTGTCAGATCAGTTAGCGAAGCTGAGGCACCCCCTTCCCTACTGGTTCTCTGTCTTGGCGCAATAAGTCGAAAAAGTCACAGTGCCTCAATAATCTCATTTACCACAGCCTCATGCAATCCTGGCTGCACACACGATGAAATCTCAAGAAAAAGTTATAAAATTACTTAGTTCTCTGTGTGGAGCAGGGACAACCGTGTGCTGGATGACGTGCACGTCAATATTTACATGTAACACTTCAGGGAAAAAAAAGCATTTACGGTACGTATTTAATTAAAAGTTAAAAAATGTTTCTGTCTAGCATCTTTCTGTGTAAATATCTCATGTTACAACATGGAGAACCGCGGCTTATAGACAAGTGCAGCATATTTATCAATCAATCAATCAATTTTTTTATATAGCGCCAAATCACAACAAACAGTTGCCCCAAGGCGCTTTATATTGTAAGGCAAGGCCATACAATAATTATGTAAAACCCCAACGGTCAAAACGACCCCCTGTGAGCAAGCACTTGGCTACAGTGGGAAGGAAAAACTCCCTTTTAACAGGAAGAAACCTCCAGCAGAACCAGGCTCAGGGAGGGGCAGTCTTCTGCTGGGACTGGTTGGGGCTGAGGGAGAGAACCAGGAAAAAGACATGCTGTGGAGGGGAGCAGAGATCGATCACTAATGATTAAATGCAGAGTGGTGCATACAGAGCAAAAAGGAAAGAAACAGTGCATCATGGGAACCCCCCAGCAGTCTACGTCTATAGCAGCATAACTAAGGGATGGTTCAGGGTCACCTGATCCAGCCCTAACTATAAGCTTTAGCAAAAAGGAAAGTTTTAAGCCTAATCTTAAAAGTAGAGAGGGTGTCTGTCTCCCTGATCTGAATTGGGAGCTGGTTCCACAGGAGAGGAGCCTGAAAGCTGAAGGCTCTGCCTCCCATTCTACTCTTACAAACCCTAGGAACTACAAGTAAGCCTGCAGTCTGAGAGCGAAGCGCTCTATTGGGGTGATATGGTACTACGAGGTCCCTAAGATAAGATGGGACCTGATTATTCAAAACCTTATAAGTAAGAAGAAGAATTTTAAATTCTATTCTAGAATTAACAGGAAGCCAATGAAGAGAGGCCAATATGGGTGAGATATGCTCTCTCCTTCTAGTCCCCGTCAGTACTCTAGCTGCAGCATTTTGAATTAACTGAAGGCTTTTTAGGGAACTTTTAGGACAACCTGATAATAATGAATTACAATAGTCCAGCCTAGAGGAAATAAATGCATGAATTAGTTTTTCAGCATCACTCTGAGACAAGACCTTTCTGATTTTAGAGATATTGCGTAAATGCAAAAAAGCAGTCCTACATATTTGTTTAATATGCACTTTGAATGACATATCCTGATCAAAAATGACTCCAAGATTTCTCACAGTATTACTAGAGGTCAGGGTAATGCCATCCAGAGTAAGGATCTGGTTAGACACCATGTTTCTAAGATTTGTGGGGCCAAGTACAATAACTTCAGTTTTATCTGAGTTTAAAAGCAGGAAATTAGAGGTCATCCATGTCTTTATGTCTGTAAGACAATCCTGCAATTTAGCTAATTGGCGTGTGTCCTCTGGCTTCATGGATAGATAAAGCTGGGTATCATCTGCGTAACAATGAAAATTTAAGCAATACCGTCTAATAATACTGCCTAAGGGAAGCATGTATAAAGTGAATAAAATTGGTCCTAGCACAGAACCTTGTGGAACTCCATAATTAACTTTAGTCTGTGAAGAAGATTCCCCATTTACATGAACAAATTGTAATCTATTAGACAAATATGATTCAAACCACCGCAGCGCAGTGCCTTTAATACCTATGGCATGCTCTAATCTCTGTAATAAAATTTTATGGTCAACAGTATCAAAAGCAGCACTGAGGTCTAACAGAACAAGCACAGAGATGAGTCCACTGTCCGAGGCCATAAGAAGATCATTTGTAACCTTCACTAATGCTGTTTCTGTACTATGATGAATTCTAAAACCTGACTGAAACTCTTCAAATAGACCATTCCTCTGCAGATGATCAGTTAGCTGTTTTACAACTACCCTTTCAAGAATTTTTGAGAGAAAAGGAAGGTTGGAGATTGGCCTATAATTAGCTAAGATAGCTGGGTCAAGTGATGGCTTTTTAAGTAATGGTTTAATTACTGCCACCTTAAAATATTTATGTACAATTTCTTTTTAAAATTGGTGGGTGTGGCTAATATTCAGACGCGCTCTAGTTCAGAAATTACAGTCAAGACACATCGCAAACTCACCGTGCACAGTCCTGTACCAAACCGAACGTCCCGTACCAAAACTGTTCAGTACAAATACATGTATTGTTATACCCTTAGTAATGTGCTCCCGAAGTAAGAACACATCTTCTGAACCTATCTCTGCCCAACAAAATGGTTGACGAAGGACTCACTGACAACTTGTTCTCTTTCCGTGTTCTGTTGAATCACACACTCTGCTGCTCTGACCACCTTCACTGTTCCCTCTGAGGGGATCATCAGCCCCCATTGTTTTTAAGTTCAAGCAGGTGGTAGCTCTGGTCAAAGGATGAGGGTACAGCCATGACAAGGCTTGCATGGCACACCTCACAGGACAGTTTTTTTTTTTTTTTTTGCAGAATGCTTCTCACAGCAAACATTGAAATGTAGACAAAAAGGCATTTTCCACAAGACCACCAAAGTGGGTGGGCAGGTAACTCTGGTCACATATGACTGCAGAAATGTTTGAAAATGGGGACAGGAGCTCTTCCTCTGCTATTAAAGCATAGTGCATGTCTGCAGCTAATCTGGTTTCTATACAGCACCGGTTATTGCAGCCGTAAGCAGCACAAAATACTGGCATATTTGCTTACTCTCCATTGACTCTGGTTGACTCCGGTGCAAGCCTATTGTGAAGAGACCCATCCAATATAGCGGTGACACTGGATTATATTGCAGCAAGTTATGAGGCATCTACGTATATAATGTCTACTATGCCTGGCACCGGTTCCTGTCCTGGGTTCCAACCTGCATCGTACCCTCCTGTCGGGTAATGTCTGCGCTGCGGCTCCCAACTTCCACAGCCTGGAGCAGGTCCTGTCTCCCTCTCCAGTGGACTGACTTGACTGATATGCAGTCTTTTCACTGCACTCAACTGTCCCCGCCACTCATTCCCATTGCCACAAACGTATTTGTAAGTGCTGCGATCTCTCTTGTCCCTCCATTTTGACATTTTTTTCTGAATTTGCAGAGTGGTTTGTAAGTTACATACCGAATCCCTGTCTTGACAGCACATGGTGTATGTTCAGAACCTGAAAGGCCATGTCCACTGACACTTTGCCATTTTGCAGTGATACGTCTTGGTGCAAATGGGCTGGATTAAGTTACCTGGCTACCAAAGTGTGTGTTGTTGGCATGACATGAAATTAACCAATTGCAGTGTCACAAGGGATTGACTTTGTGGGCATGCAGCTGGCAAACAAAGCACAGCTTGTTGGAAGTGCTGTGACTGCCATGACAGTCCGACTAAAAACTGTTATTTACATCACTATGGGTGAAGACTGCTGACCAGACACCATGTATTAATAAATACATGGACAGTTTAGAAAGTCCAGTTTAGATGCATGGCTTGATGTACAATCCCAATTCCAATGAAGTTGGAATGTTGTGTAAAATGTAAATAAAAACAGAATACAATGATTTGCAAATCCACTTCAACCTATATTCAACTGAATACACCACAAAGACAAGATATTTAATGTTCAAACGGATAAACTTGAATGTTTTTGTGCAAATATTTGCTCATTTTGAAATGGATGCCTGCAACGCGTTTCAAAGAAGCTAGGACAGTGGTATGTTTACCAATGTGTTACATCACCTTTCCTTCTAACAACACTCAGTAAGTGTTTTGAAACTGGGGACACTCATGATTGGGTATAAAAGGAGCATCCCCAAAATTTTCAGCTGTTCACAAGCAAAGATGGAGTGAGGATCACCACTTTGTGAACAACTGCATGAAAAAATAGTCCAAAAGTTTAACAATGTTTCTCAGTGTTCAAGGAATTTAGGGATTCCATCTTCTACAGTACATAATATAATCAGAAAATTCAGAGAATCTGGAGATCTTTCTACATGTAGGCGGCAAGGCCGAAAACCAACATTGAATGCCCGTGACCATCAGGCGGCACTGCATTAAAAACTGACATCATTGTGTAAAAGATCTTACCGCGTGGGCTCAGGAACACTTCAGAAAACCATTGTCAGTTAGCACAGTTTGTCACTACATCTGCAAGTGCAAGTTAAAACTCCATGATGCAAAGCGAAAGCCATGTATCAACAACATCCAGAAACACCACCGCCTTCGCTGGGCCCGAGGTCATTTGAAACAGACAGATGCAAAGTGGAAAAGTGTGCTGTGGTCTGATGAGTCAACATTTCAAATTGTCTTTGGAAATCATGGATGTCGTGTCCTCTGGACAAAAGAGGAAAAAGACCATCCAGATTGTTACCAGCGCAAAGTTCAAAAGCCATCGTCTGTGATGGTATGGGGGTGTGTTCGTGCCAATGATATGGGCAACTTACACATCTGTGATGGCAGCATCAATGCTGAAAGGTACATACTGGTTTTGGAGCAACGCATGCTGCCATCCAAGCAAGTCTTTTTCAGGGATGTCCCTGCTTATTTCAGCAAGACAATGCCAAGCCACACTGTACACGTTACAACCGCGTGGCTTCATAATAAAAGAGTGCTGGTACTAGACTGCCCTGCCTGCAGTCCACACCTGTCACACATCAAAAATGTGGCGCATTATGAAGCGCAAAATACGACAACGGAGACCCCAGACTGTTGAACAACTGAAGTCGTACATCAAGCAAGAATGGGAAAGAATTCCACCTACACAGCTTCAACAATTAGTGTCCAGTTCTCAAACGCTTATTGAGTGTTGTTAGAAGGAAAGGTGATGTAACACAGTGGTAAACATACCACTGTCTGAAACGTGTTGCAGGCATCCATTTCAAAATGAGCAAATATTTGCACAAAAACAATAAAGTTTATCAGTTTGAACATTAAATATTTTGTCTTTGTGGTGTATTCAGTTGAATATAGGTTGAAGGGGATTTGCAAATCACTGTATTCTGTTTGTATTTACATTTTACACAATGTCCCAGTTTCATTGGAATTGGGGTTGTAATATAAAAACTTTTCATTTTAAAAGTAAGGTGCACTCTGACTCATCTGGAGGGAGGATTTTTTTTTTCTTCTGTGAAAGCTTGATTGTGTGATTCCTGTTCGTAAAGTGTTTTTTGTATCAAAGCAGGGGTCATTATACATCTTGATGTGTTGTCAGTTTTCGATTTAAAGTTTACAGTCCAGAAACCTGTGGATTACTTTGATTAAAAAGATCTTCAGGAGGAGGACTAAGCTTTTAAGCATTTTCTCACTTCAGCTTGGTTAAGAGTTGGTTTGAACATAATAACATGAACTTGTATTTAGCAGTTTTATGCAGGAATGGCTTAATTCCTGGTATTTACAATAATGTTCAGTATGTTCAGGTCATTTCATTGCAACCACTGACTACACTGGTCCTCATGGATGTAGGCTGGATGCTTAGTGCTCCTTGACTTTGTGAAAAAGTCTGGGTCATGAGTAATTGAAGCCTAGTTTCAATGTCCAAATGATGCTATATATATTGCATTGTGCACTTCTTGCATCATGTCTAAGACAGAGCCCAGATTCACATATTGTCAGGAGCTCTCAAGGAGCAACAGCACTCCCTTCTACTCATGAATATGTTAAAATATTTACTTCCTGCACAAGCTGTTGCATCTACAGGCATTCCTTAAACAACTGACATAACTGCAAATATCACTCTAACAGAGCCACTTCACACCCAACAAATGAAGCAGCAGCTGTTTTTGTTGTCCCAGCTGGGAGAAAACTGCCGAATAGGACACTTCTTCTTCAATTCACTGAAGACAACTCTTTTTTTTCATGCATCTGTCTTCAGATTTAAGCCTTTCTCACTTCAGCTTCGTTAAGAGTGGTTTGAATATAGTAATATCAGCTTGTATTTAGCAGCTTTATTCAGGAATGGGTTATTTACTGGTATTTCCAATGTTCAGTATGGACTGGTAACACTATCCTGGCCACAGGTAATTTCATTGCTACCACTGGCACTGACAAAGATTGCATTGGTCCTTATGGATCTGGGTCTGGATGCTTAGTGCTCCTTGACTTTGCGAAAAGTCTGGGTCATGAGTAACTGAATCCTCGTTTCATTGTCCAAGCAATGCTGCTGATGGGTCATTACCAAAACAAGGATGTATTGTTCATCTCGTCAAAGCTTTAGTTATCCCTTGATCCCTTCCGATATTGTCAGCCTTTGAGGTTAGACGGAGTTGGATGAAATGCTGATGTTCTGGAAACTAAGCAAACAATAAGAAACCATCAAGAAAGAAAGCAAAATGAAATACGGATGATTTGAGGTTGTTGTCAGTATATGATCAAATTTTTCAACAGTTTGAAAATCCTGATGAAGCACCAACTGCTGGAATGAAAACTGGATGAAGGTTAAGGACCCCTTCACACATAGTATGAATAAGTACAAATCAGGGTGAATCATGGCAGAACAGCTCGTATGAGCGAACCACAAAAATATCCAGTTGACAGGTCGGTGTGTGAACAATCCTGCTACATCAGTTTTGTAGACGCAATGGTATCGTGCATGAGTGTAGACGAAACCATCGCAACGGGAACACAATGCGAGGGGATGGTAAGGTTAGACCTTACTTGTGTGAAGCGTCTTGAGGTGATTTGGCGCAATATAAATAAAAATAAATTGAAATTGAGCAGCTGGAACATGTGTAACCACATTGCGCAGCTGGTGTGAAAAAAAAAAAAAAAAAAACATGCCACCCACAGGATTCAAACCTGTAATTTACAAAAGCTCTGATTGCCAGCCAGAAACTTTACCACTGCACTACCATTGCTGTCCTGTAAAAGGTGCCGAAAAATGCCTGAAATCAACAAGGACATAAACGCGTGTCCTGTCAGACAGACATGACATTCAGATTGCCTGCTGTGTGTCCACATGAACTGATGGTCCATTTCAGCTGTGACAGCTTGTCAGTGTGCACGCTGTGTGTGCTGTGCACGCTCTCCAGCCCTTCGCAAAAGTGATACATGTTTTTATGTATTTCCACGTAAGGACGTAAGCACACACACACATGCGCGCGTGTCCATCAAAACACGGTACGTGTTCTTCGGCTGTGGCATCCAGGACCAGAGTTGTCAACAGCTCCTTCTGTTGGCAGCCAGCCACGCCCCTTGTCCATTCAGCACACAGACCAAGGTGTCACTCTGTGATCAGATGAGACGCACTTCGCCTGCAGGGAGCACGTAAACCACACACATGCTCGTGTAGGGGGAACAGGGGGATGGCAGGGAATGTGTGAAACATACGCACACGTGTTGTGGGGGGAGCTGACACTCTGGCACGCCACGTGTACTCGGCAACTCCACAGTCGTGGGGGCTCTTAAGCCCCATTTACACATAGACGGTAAGAGCTCCCAGAAGCGTCCCAGAAGAGTTTTTGGCCATCTTAAGGATCAAACGGCATCACTAGGGGGCGTGGCTTAGTTCCGGCTTTACCGGGAATCATCGAAAAAATTATTCAACATGTCGAATAATTCCAGGAGCGCTCCTGGAGAATTCGTGTGACGACAGAGACAACGCGAACAACGGCGTTTGATACTTTTTAATCGCCGTTTCATCCTGCCCCTTCCTGTAGTGCCACTGTTTACACTGCCGTAATTGGCGGCCAGCGTTGTATCCCTAATCAACGGCGTGTAAAACGGCGATAGAGCCCACATCGGCGCCCTCAAGGGTGTTTTAACTGGCGACAGAGGCAGACAAAATGGTGGCGCTAGCGGACAGTATGCCGTTCTAAACGCCACCTCCCGGTTAATGGCGTTCCAAACAGCCGATAGGCAGTGGTCAGTATAAAAACGCTAGCGCGCTGCATGCAGGCCTCTCACTCGCGGCCAGCTCCAGATATTTTTGCAGAGAAGCTCCAGTATGCCTCCTAAAAGAAAATTGGCAGCGGCAAGGACTTACCAGGAGGTCTGGTTCAGAAGCAGAGGGCAGGCCTGTGGTGGAGACGGAGCAACACGTTGAGGAGGGGGGAAAAGGAAGGAGAAGAAAAGGCTGAAGATGATCTCCCTCCCCCTGCAATGACAGAGGCATGTATTCCTGCTGCTTCAGCCTATTATACTCTGGGGGCGGTGCCTATATGCAAAGGTTCCTGGAGTAACACAGGATTTGCCTGGATAAAACCAGTGGTACACAGGGCATTATCAGCGGCAGCAGAACACCACCGTTCTCACGCGCGTCTTAACTTGCGATTGTAAAGGCTAGAACTGGGTATTAACCCCCATTGCCTGACGTGTGCCGGATGCTACGGCGTCAAAACGCCACTTTATTCGGCGGATTTAGCGGCGTTTTATCCGCATATTTGCGGCTAGTACAGCAGTCAAAACGCCAGCAAAATGCTCCGCCCCTTTCCACCGCAAAAACAGCCGGAACTACCGTGGACTTCGGTCTACGTACTACCCGCCGACAAAACCGTCTATGTGTAAACGGGGCTAGACAAATTTCACCGCCAGCTCAAAAGTGATCATCTGCTGACTGTTGTGTTAATAGCACAAATGGCCACACATTTTTTAAGTGCCATGCGAGCAGTGTTAGATGTTTGTGTGTGTCACCTGGAAGTTGACTGACACCTGCCGCGAGAGGGATCAAATGGGCTCTCACAGGGCACACTCTGTTTTTCAGCCGCTGGTGTGCACAAATAGTTGTAGCAACAGATGTATGAGGCACTGGAGGCAGCTCCGAATTTACACATATTGCATACGATTCCTGCTTCATGCGCCATTTGACCACATTTGTACTTTGTGTAAAGGGGCCAAAACTGTCTCCACCCCAACATGCAAAAAAAGTTTGGTTTACCCATGCAATTTTCTCACTTGTTGTCTGGGATCTTAGTAAATCATGGCCCAAATCTTTATCCACACATTGCAGCAAAAGGGGAAGGAGCTGCTACCTGTGGAATTATCATCACCAAACAAAGCATTTCAGGACTTCGTATTTGTTAACAAAGAGAAAACTTGATACCATTAAAAATGTTTTGTACTCTTAATTAAAAATGTAAACAATAATTACTATGGAATAAGCCATTATGGATGGCACTGTTACTCAAGCAGATGCTGCATTCTTGGGAATTCTTTGAACTTGGCACACAAATATAACAACATCCCGGCAGATAATCATTATTATCTTCAAATATAACTTGTTGTGCAGTGAAACCCAGAGCAGCATCATTTTCACTCATCCACCATCTCCAGCAACCCTGCACCACCCTTGCAGACCCTGATGTGTTATGTAGATGGAGGCACACAGGGTATCCAGCCACTAAGTCAACAAGAGACACAGCTACTGGGAAGAAAAAAAATAGGCTTGAGAGATACCACCACATTGCCCAGGCTCACAGCTGGCATGTTGGTCTCATATGCCCTCAAAAGGATCCTGGATTGTGGTCTTTTCCAAATATCAACAAGACTTTCTCTGCCATCAGCAATTCTTTGACTGATGCAGCTGATGGTTTTGAGCCCAAAAACTGTCACAATGCACACAAAACTGCCCAACATTTTAGATCTCAATTTTTCTGTATGTTTACTGTCTTGATTACTTAGAATAGTAGTATATCATAAAATGCAATGCAGCTGAAGCTAAATAAATTCAGAACCAGTCAGTCTGGCAACATGCTCAATTTGTACATGCTTGGCAACCGTTTGGGGGTCGAGCATTGAACTAGAGCCGGTGCTATGTCATATTTTGACAAATCTCATTTAGGAAAGTACTGGTGACAACTATTGCAGCTGCCAGTGTAGTGTTTAGGCTGATTATTAGAGTGACAAAGGCCTCTCGTATGCTAATATGGAGATCATTTCAAAATTGTGTGCCATGGAAGATTATCAACTTAGTATTCAGAGTGAAATGCTTCACCACGATAATGTCCCTTTAGTGCCCCATCACACTCGGACAAAAATCATGAAGCAACATACTGTGCTCTGAAAATTCTGGTGAAGAAATTGGGAATGTGACCAAAATGGAAAGATGTGAAAATTTCAAGTCCAAATTTCATCCTGATTATATCCATGCCATGTTTTACCAATATCTAACACATTCTCACTAATTTCTGAAAGCACATGTGATGATGGGTGTCGGGCTGCACCTTGTCACCAATATTGCTTGTGACATTCATGGACAGGATATCCAGGCATAGATGAGGTGAGGAGGGTCTTCAGTTTGGTGGGCTCAGGGTCTCATCACTGCTTTTGGCAGATGATGTGATCCTGTTGGCTTCATCGGCCTGTGACCTAAGACATCAAATAATAGTGAAAACATGTTCGGTGTGGTGTCATAACGCATCAATCAGTCGCTCCGTGAGGCATTATAACATCCGATCAGTTAGCGGCTCGGTGCGGTGTCATAACGCATCAATCAGTTGCTCCGTGAGGTGTCATAACATCAAGTCTGGTTCACATGGCAAAATAATTAGGCTGATATCGGACCCGATCTTCCCCTTCCGACAATCTCAAGGACGCCTCGACAATCGTGATGATATTCCTGCCGTGTGTGGTGTGTTAAGGACGTGAGGAGCTAAATGTGACATGCATCCAATCAGAAAGTGAGCGAATGTTTGTGTGTGAAATCTGTTTGTGTGTGTTGTTTTTACCGTGTGGCTGACACCACACACTATACAACTAAACCTGTCAGATCTATGATTTGTTTTTATCTCCACGTGTGGGGTCTCTCAGGTTTTGGAAGCCTACAGATAATTTTAAAATCCTGCGGTCGAAAACACCGTGATATAACTGGTCGCCAGTGGATGGCAGTGTTCTATGTATTTTGACGCCGGTTATATCACACGGCCTGAATCACAATTTCGGCTTTTGGAAAAGCAATCTGGGCTTCTTCTGGCATTTTTACATAAAACAAACACATTAACAATGTCTATAAACCCAGAGAATATATTCATGAGAGTTTTAGGCACAATATACAAAGAGTTTAATGCTGTTGTCCCTGTGGAGCCTGATCAGAGTGTCTCAAATGCATTTCTCCTGTCATGAACTTTTACCCATAATGCACTGCGCACACACCATGTCCGCACTAAAACCTTCAATATTAGTGCATTACTTTAAAACTAAAACATATATCTGATATTTTCACTTTCATAAAACTTCAGCCATGATGTTAATTTAAATAATTTGTCTGAAATTAGTTTGGTTAAATTCTAACCATAAGTTAATACTCTATGCCTCTGGATGACTTGGGTGCTATTGCCAGCGTATTAGCATAGGGTCAAAAGAAATGAGTTTTTTTTTCTTTTCTATGACCAGTTCTCCTTTGCCTGTAGAGGATAGAGCAGTTTATTCTGGAATCAACTCTTCTCTGTTTGTACAGGATAGAACTGCGCATCTACTACAAAAAACTACGTCTGCAAAAATGTAGCGGTCTAAAAATTATCGGACCAAAACTTATCGGAAGATAATTGGTCCGATGATGGTTTTCAGAGTTATCTGAAAAGCTAATCTGATAATGAAAACATTATCTTTGATAATTATCGGTTAGTGGAACTGTGCCCACCACTGGGATCAGTGCCTCTAAATCTCAGTCAATGGTTCTTAGAAGGAAATGGATGGATTGCTTATGCCAGTTAGGGAATGAGGTCTTGCCCCAAGTGAAGGAATTCAAGTACCTTGGGGTCTTGTTCATGAGTGAGGGGACAATGGAGCGTGACAATGCAGGGACATTATTGCATTCACTCTGCCAGACTGTTGTGATGAAAAGGGAGCTGAGCCAAAAGTCAAAGCTTTCAATCTAATAGTCAATCTTTGTACCTACTCTCACCTATGGTCACGAGGGTTGGTTCATGACTGAAAGAACTAGATCGTGGGTACAAGTGGCCAAAATTGGTTTCCTCAGGAGGGTGGATAGTGTCTCCCATCAACACAGGGTGAGAAGCTCGGCCATTTGTGAGGAGTTCAGAGTAGAGCCGCCTCTCCTTCACATTGAGGGGAGACAGCTGTGGTAGTTCAGGCATCTGGTAAGGGTGCCCCCAGGGTGCCTCCTTAGGGAGGTGTTCCAGGCACTTCCAGTTGGGTAGTGACCTCAGGGAAGACCCAGGACTAGACGGACAGATTATACCTCCACACTGGCCTCGGAACACCTCGGTATCCCCCAGTCAGAGGTGGTTAATGTGGTCCCGGAAAGGGAAGTTTGGAGTCCCTTGCTGGAGCTATTGCCCTTGCGACCCCATCCTGGATAAGTGGTTGAAGATGTATTTATGTATACATGATCATGCATGTTTCCCATCAATTTATTCTTACAATGTTCTTACTACACAGAATCTCAAATATCAAATCAAATCAAATCAATGTTATTTATATAGTGCCAAATCACAACAAACATGCCCCAAGGCACTTTATATTGCAAGGCAAAGCCATATAATAACTATGGAAAAACCCCAACAGTCAAAACGACCCCCTGTGAGCAAGCACTTGGCGAAAGTGGGAAGGAAAAAGTCCCTTTTAACAGGAAGAAACCACCAGCAGAACCAGGCCACAATCTCAAATATGCTTCTTGCACACATGCCAGCAGGTGCACATGCATACACACATGGACAGACTGAAGCGCAGTTTCCCCTAAAATGTCCAAGCGCACTAATCACTTGGTAATTGTGCCACCATAAAATACTGTATGTAATAGAGACATAAATTGTGACATGCTGTTATGACCATTTTACATATTTGAATTTAAATATAAATAAATTGACAAGTTTTATGATGTAAGCCAACAAAGAGCTTCCACTCTTTGACAGACCAGCATCCGCCACTGATGGACAGTCATTGATTGTCATCGGACAGGTACTGTGCAAGCCTGTGCTGCATCAATGAAGTTCCAACTAAGTCAGTACAGTTGTTAATACATCCTTATTTATAATTTACTGCATCCTGATTTGCCCACATCCTTATCGCACATATTTTTCACATGTCAAAATATTGAACATCTTCTATGTTCCTGGAGAACACACTGTGCCCTTTGCTGTACCTAGTGGGTTCCTAATAAATTGTGCAGGTTCTGGCTTAGTCCTCAACATTTTTGTGGACGTTGTGGAAACATGGCTTAGGGCCTCTTCACACATAGTGTGAATTTGGTTAATTTGCACATAAAGTGTGCATGAAGCAGAAATCACATGCAAAATGTGTAGTATCGTAGACAGTGAGTGCCCTGCACGTGCTCATTCGATCCCCCTAACGGCAGGTGTCGGCCAAATTCCAGGTGTCACACACAAACATTCAACACGGCTCGCTGGACACTTAGAAAACGTGGGGCTATTCGCACACCTGGTACGAGAGTTGAGAGCAGCTGACCACATTTGAGCTGTTTGTGAAAATTGTCTAAATGCATCACAAGTGTGGTGTCACCAAGCAACACACATGGGTGTGGCTGTGCCGACCCCCCCCCCCCCCACACACACACACACACCCACGAACACATGTGGTGTGCCAGTGTGCCGGCTCCCTCAACACATGTGGTGTGCAGGGGGAGTACACTTGCATGACATGCTGATATTGACGTACAGACCAGATCACATGGGGACCGACCAGCCACGTCTGAGCGCACACGGCACAGCAAGGCATCTCTCAGCTGATCACCAGCCAGCCACTCAGTTACAGCTGGAGATGATGTCTCAGTGCACAGAACGTGTTACATTAAAAACACAGAGAACAGAGCCAGGATGAGTATATAAATAAATACTACAATAACTACATACACAATCACATAACAAATAACTAAAATAATTAGTCACAGAACACAGAAACAGAGAGTGGCACTTTTTTCTGTGTACTGAACAAACAGATGGGTGTGGCTGCACAAAGCAGCAGCTGTTGAGCTCTCTGGACCCACGCGTCACAGCTGGAGAACATGTACCGTGTTTTGAAGGACATGACCTTTCAACTCTATGCCGTGAGGTGCTTGCTGTCCTCACATGGAAATACATACAAACATATATCACCTTTGCCATGGGCTGGAGCAGCCACTCATCACGCACATCGGCAGGCTGCTCCATGTGAAAAGTATTGTCTGATCATGTGAACACAGCTGGGGATCTGAATGTTACATTGCCAGCTGGACACACCGGGCCAGCCGATGTGGACATAAGTGTGCACTGCTTTAGTTATGTAATTTCATGACTTGACATGTATGACCATGGGTCATCTACATAGGAACAGAAGGTTCATACTTGTATTGTCCGCTCGATGAGAGGGATTCAATAAATTGCTGTGTTTGTTATGGTGTGTGTGTTTTTGTTTTTTTTTTCTTCACAGCAGTGGTGCAATGTAGTGCCACACATTCCAGCTGCTCACACTGTGCGTGCACAAAACCGTTGCTGCTGTATCCAGTAGTATGTGTCTGCAGAGCCGGAGGCTGTTCGTTTATGGCTGCACGTTTACAGCTGCCCGTTTACAGCTGCACTTTAAGGCCACACGCTGCTTCTTCTACATTTCTTTAAAGACATGCGCCACCTACCTGTGATTCAAGAGTGTGACTTGCTAGTTTATATAATCAAATTTGATTTCACTCCAAATATACTTACAATTTAACTAAATCAGTTGGCACGTCTCTAGAGCCTATAAGGCTGCACTTTCAGGAGCACATAGTATTGTACAAAAAAGTATTAACACACACACACACACACACACACACACACAGTCATGTGGGGTCTGTGGGTTGTCATCCAACCCACGTGGAGATGGTGATTTTGATTGGTTAGCTCCTGCGTTTTCCACCAATGGTAAACACCCCTTTCTCCTGCTGCAGTTGAGGGAGTTGTATTTATTTCCAGCCCTCTCGCTCCTGCAGCAGAATGAGGAAATGAGTCATTTTTGCATCTGTCAAATTCTTAGCAAATATGAGAATATTAGCCCCCAAAAAACTTGCACAAATGATTAATCATAATTCGTTATACTTGGCCTATTAACAAAATTTAAAAAGTGGTGTGCAGGTTGAATTCCACACACTGAGCACACATTCAAACAGACATTCAGAGTGGAGCTGATTGTGTGCTACGTCCGCTTAATTAGGTCATGTGACTTTATGCGAAGTGGTTCGTCAATCGACTCCAGAGGGTTAATTCAGTCTTTTTCCCCTTTGTATTTTTGCATAATTGGTGTGAGTTACAGTCAGCTCATACCTTTAAGGAAATGTACAATTATATTGTTGCAACAATGATTTTCTGTAATGTTATGTTTCAATCTTTTTCTGATGAAATAAGGGGGTAACACACAGAAGAACCATTCAATAAACTAACAGTAACATTAGCCGGGTTTCCATTACAGATTTGCACAAAGGTTTTTGATAACTTTTGCAGTATATCGACAAAACAGCTTTTCCATTAACTGAATGGAATGTGCTGGCTTCTGTGTACTCATGATAACTGCTATTCCAGGCAGACTGTCGCAAGAATTGCAAACCCAATACAAATGGCAACTGAATGGTAGGTCCTGCTAAATGATGACATTTTGTTTTAATTTTATTTATTTTTGTATTGCCACTTTGTGTATTTTAGAATGTCATGGCATGCTTTCATGTGAGCTCAAATAGTTGAAAACCTGTTTCCATTCCTGTTTTTTGAATCACTTTGAAAAAAAAAACACCATGTGACCATAAAAATGCTTTTGCAATATTTGTGATTTCAAAAAAAAAAAAAAATGATTTCAACCTACATCAGTGGGATTTTGGACCAGCGTGTTATGTGTGAAGGGGGGCCATTACATTTGTGACTTATATGACACACGCATTATGATATCATCCGAACAACTAACCATTCTGTAACTGAGTGGTCAGAATGAGTTGCACACCTTTAATAATTTTTCATTTTTTAAACTTTTTTTTAGATTAAAATAAATGTTGCAGCCTCCCTCGCTCACTGAGCCAATGGAGACACTGAGTGCACAAATTTCAATATGTAACTCCATAAAATCTCCTGCATATTAAGATCTGAAACTTGTCATTCAAAATGATACAGGTGAGGATCATTGAACCTCCAATTTTGGGCCACACAGACCTCTTTTAACAATATATCATTTTCAGTTATTCATTTATACAGCTTTAAATTTGAAGGCTGACACAGTGGGTGTGTGTAGGCTTTTTCAGGCGGTCACATGTATGCCTTCTGTTTGCATGCACAGTAGAGGTGGGCGATACCGGGAATTTTGGTATTGATCCGATACCAAGTAAATACAGGCCCAGTATCACCGATAATGATACAGATACCGATACTTTTGTCATATTTAAGCTTCATAGATCCAAAGGATCCAAAAGACCTACGATAGAATTTCGTCAAACATTGTATGTGACAACAAAATAATTTATTATCACAATCAACATTTTTGTTTAAAAAAATATCACTCAACACAACTTAAAACAAAATCTCCTGAGGTAGAGGGCTGACTTGAGGAGAGCGCTGAATGGGCAGGCCAGGCTGATCCTACCTGCATGGCTGTTGGCTGGCGCCGCTCAGCCACGTGATGACGCAACAACAAAAGACCAGAGGGGGGAGGGTGTACTGCTCCATGTTGTGTGACACAGCGCAGCGCTGCTGTTACAGAGAGTAGACGATGATGAATCTGCATGCGCAGCAGTCAGTGCGTGCAGGAGAGAAAAAAAGCTCGAGTATCGATCTTTTTACACGAGGATCATTCAATATCAATACCAGTGTTAGTATCGATATCGATATTAGGATAGATCCGCCCACCTCTAATGCACAGTTTATGAAGGCTTGCTGCTCATCACAGGGTCCCTGCTAAGGCTGCTCTCACTTGTTTCATTACGTTGTGCTTATTTGTGTAAGAATACCTAGGAGAGAAATGTGAAGACGTGAGTGTTTACTTGAAGGTGCCAGAAAGTGAGCAAGTGAGTATGTTTATGTAGGTACGCTGACAGCTGAACAATAGGTGTAAGAGCCTGTGACAAGTTGTTGACAGTTTCATATCCACTCCGGGGCCTCAGTTAGACTCTGGAGGATGGAAAGAAAAGGAGATGAAAAGATAAGCGGAAGGAGAGAACAAAAACACACACTGGCACTCTCCTAAGAGTCACAGATTCTGCTGCTCATTAATGTCTGTGTGCCTCTCTTATCTTTCATCATGAACTCTTTCAGTCTTATTCACCTGCTTGTCATACACACCTGCATGTGCTGTGCTGCTGTCAGTCAGTGCATATACACATGCACGCAAGCACACCTGTTTGTATATGTTGGAGTGTGAATGTCTTTGCATCATTTGTAACTTTATTCCTCAGGTGAAATTTATCTTTAAACCTGATGAGCCCAAAAACATTTTGGTGGATTTTTTTTTTTTTTTTTTTTTCAGATCCAACATTTGATTGTCTTTCTCTTTATGTTTTTAACTGTCTGTCAAGTTCCTTCACTGTATTCATTCATTCGATGTCTACCACTTATGTGGTTCTGGGTCGCAGTAGCAGCAGACAAAGCAGCTCATCCCACAATTCCCTGTCCGCAGCTAAGTAAAGTAACTCATCCCAAGAGATCCTGAGGCGTTCCCAAGCCAGCTCGGAAATAGAATCCCTCCAGCATTTTCTTGGTCTTTCCTTCCAGTTTGACATGCGTAGAACACCTCCACAGGGAGATGATGACCAGGAGCATCTTCGTCAAATACCCGAACCACCTCATCTGGCTCCTTATAATCCGATGAAGCAGTAAACTCCACACAGGAAGGCCACAGGTGGAAATCAATCCCATGACCTTCTTGCTGAGTCAACAGTCTTAACCACTAATCCACCATGCTGCAAAATAATGTCATCTCACATATCACAAATCTGACATATTCCGAAAGTCAGGAGTCAAAGATGAATGTTTTCCACGTGAAAATGTTTTCCACAGTACTGGATCCCCCCTCCAAGGCTGCGTTCTTTTCCCTCTACTCCTCTCCCTGTACACCAACAGCTGCACCTCCAGACACCAGTCTGTAACTCCTGAAGATCGCTGATGATGCATCCCTCATCAGACTCATCTCTGATGGGGACAAGTCTGCCTACAGATGGGAGATCGATTACCTGGTGTTCTGGTGCAAACAGAACAATCTGGAGCTCAATGCCCTCAAGACAGTGGAGATGGTTGTTGACTTTAGAAAGAACCCAGTCCCGACCAACCTCATCACCTTGTGTGACTCCCCAGACACCATTGTGAAGTTCTTACATTATCTGGGGATCACCATCGCCCAGGACCTCAAGTGGGAGCTGAACGTCAGCTCTCTCAGCAAGAAACCACAACAGAGGCTAAAAACAGTGATGGTGAACTTCTACACTGCCATCACTAAATCCATCATCTCCTCCTCCATCACTGTCTGGTATGCTGCTACCACTGCTAAGGACAGGAGCAGACTGCAGTGTATCATCCACACAGCAGAGAAGGTGATTGAGTGCAATCTGCCATCCCTTCAGGACCTGTACACCTCCAGGGCCCAGAGGTGAGCAAAGAAGATAGGGGCTGATCGCTCTCAGCCAGGACACAAACTTTTTGTTACCCTCCCTTCTGGGGCTGAGATGGCTGAGGTCCAACAGGACCAAAACCTCAAAACAAAAAAACAGCTTCTTTCCGTCCGCAGCTAAACTTACAAATAATGCCAGAGACCCCCATTTACCCCCCCCCCCCACACACACACACACACTCCCAAGTACAGGCTGATCATCCCTGCACTGTTCATATGCATAACTGCCCAGCCCCATCCAACCATTCCACTATATCTATTTGCTATTAAACTTAGCTTTGCCCATTTGTCCATTTGACTCCTTTTATTCTTGCAGAATTTTTTTTCCCTTTTCTTTTTATTGTTGTTTATGCACCTATTACTTCTTACAGAAATTATTTTCTTTTATTCTTTATGCACCAATGACACCAGATCAAATTATATGTATGTGAGAACTTACTTGGCAATAAATTTGATTCTTATTCTGATTATGTCTTATTTGCTATATGTATTCATACAATGTATTGAATATGTTTTGAAATTACTCAGTGGTTGTTAACTATACATGCACTGCACTTGCCAAAATGAAGACAAAGATGACTATAATTCTACTATATGCTGCACTTATACAAAGTATATAAAACATACCAATTCTCTAACAGTATTATATTTCTGGATTACCTCACGTCACAACAAAGTTACCATGTAGTTAAAAACATTATGTAAAAACACCATACGTACAAAATAATAGAGATGCAGTAAATGATAAATGTACAGTCATAAATGCAAATGTACATTTCTCAGTTATGATCATTACCATCAGATTTTGAGATTTCTCAACCAAGATTATCATCATCACTGTCAGAGTCAACAACTGCATCAGTGTTTGACAGTCTCCGTGGCATGCACAAAACGTGTTGCAGCGCAGGTGGTTCAACCGGCAGTGGCACTTATTGGATTTTCGACAGTCACGGTCTGCACAGTACATGTGAGTGAGATTGCGGACTTCCCACTGGAGCTGATTCCTTGTTGTAGATAACTTTTTCAAGCTGACCATCAAACAGATCCATCCATTGTCACTAGGAGTATCTGGGTAAGGACTGCATTTCAAACATCTTGAAATTGTTTCTGTAATTCTTAGAGATGCACCGATCCTGATACCAGTATCCGGATCCCGTATCCATGTATTCATATTCGTAATCATAAAATGTCTCCGATATGCCACAAATGCACCACTTTCCAACATGATCTCTTAAAACTAATATACTGGAGAACTAATATACTAATATAATATATTCATACAGGAGAAGGAGCTATTTAGAGGGGCATGTTTTAAAAGGAGCCACTCTGTCTGATTCAAAGAACTAACTAAAATATCAACATCATCTGAACTAAAAATATAATAATAATAATAATAATAATAACCTTTAAAAAGGTAGACATTCCACTGAGATTGAAACCTCTTTTACAAGGAGGACCTGGCCAAGAAAGGCAGCAGTACACGTCATAAAGGACAGATCAACATCGCGGCGTGAAGCTCGGGAATCCCAAACAGGAAGTGCTAAATTTTGAGTCGACAGTAAAACAGGATCGACACTTCCTGGATTGACAGACAAGATATCATGGGATCTCCCGGGAATTCAGTGGCAAGTTCACACGAAAACAGGAAGTGCTAAATTTTGAGCCCACAGTTAAACAGGAAATATCAAATGTTGAACATTTCCTGGCATAGGTGGAGCTGGGTATCACTGGACCATCTTGAAATCTGATTGGACACCCCAGGTACCACCCCAGATGATTGTCTTGTCACGGCACCGCAGGTCTGGTTCAAAAGAGCCATTTTAAATCTGTGACAGTGTACCACAAAAAGTTTTAATCCGCCCTTGGAGAAGAAGAAAAATCTTGGAGCCATATTTGAACCTGAACACGTTGTTTGAACTGTGGACTCCTAATGACACCAAAGTTATATTGTTGAGTAAACAACCATATTTTAAGACAGAAATGAGGTCCAGGTTGTTAAAAGTGGCATTTCCCCTTTCATTCGGGTTGCCTTATATATACACATGTATATATTGATGATTTTAGATTAATACATTTAACAGACACCAGCTGATTCATGCTCTGTTGGCTTATTAGTACAGCAAATAACTGAAACAATCCTTCAAATGGTGATACAAGCATCAAATTCAGCACAAATACACCTTAGACACTACACGTTTGAAAACAAAACAAAACAAAAAAAAACTGGCCACTTGAATTTTCAATAGGCAGCGAGATCGGGTCAATTGAAGAATTACACAGGGGTCGAAATTTAAAAATGCTCCAGTCAAATTGAAAATGACACCACATTACTTGTCTGATCATAAAGATTCCAAAAAGGTATAGTCTGGACTAAAAACAGCAAGAATGGTGACAAAGGTCAATTTCAGTTTGTACAGGGGTCAAAAGTTAAAGTTGCTCCAATTCTAAAAAGTGATGCAATTTTTTTTGTTGAGCTTATAGGATTAATAAGTGGGATAGTTTTGACAGTGATAAATGCTTGGTCTCCAAAGTAAAGGTCAAACAAGGTCAATGTCCATTGGATTCTATGACATGTGACATATGTTACCCTGTAACATGATAACTAAGCATGACAGATGGTGCAAACTATTACTTTTTAAAACCCAGTAATGTTATATTAATGTTTGCTATCATTAATATTGGTAGTGAACTGCAGGAATGAAGAGTTTAATTAGTGGTAACCAGGAGAGTTATTGTTAGTTATAGAGATGTAGCTGTGCCTGTGGATCTTTCAACTCTTTGCTATTATCAAATGAACAAAGAAGCACCAAACACGCTTAGATTATGTATAAAGCTAATGGCATTTCCAAAATGAACAACTTTATTTTCACTCAGAAATTGCTGTTTGCAGGAAGTTATAATGACATCATTTGCTGTTTTCTGAAGTGCATGTTGTCACATACCAATTACATATTCCATGTTAAACTGAAATGTTTTTTGTTTGCAATGTTATTTATTTAAATATTTAAAGTTTGCAATAATTACTTCCATTTGTGAACATCTTTTGATACACCTTGGAGACGTCTTGATTCTGTGCATCCCTTCGCAAAACATTCTCAGTATTACCACTCTTCCTCCACCACTTACAGGAATGTGACACAGTATCCTTCACGAGATCATGCAAAATGGATGGAAAAGGTGAAATGAAAGGGAGTGGAGGTCTTTATATTCACCAACCTTTGACTTTTTTGCAATAAATACGTATAACAAGGCAACTTTCATTTCTTGATGGTATGATAAACACACAATAGGTGTATATTTTGATAACCCTTGAAAGAAATGCAGACGTATGAAGGATGTGTTGAAGAGATCAAGTAGATAAAGTGGAGGAGATTGGGTTATTATGGGGTATGGGGAGCAGACTGATTATTCATGACATCTTTGCAAAAAAAAAAAAAAAAACAAATTTAAGAGAAATGCACAGATAGAGAGGTGGAGAGGTGGAATATGAACACAAAGTCATCACCAATTGAAAAAACCCACATATAAGTAAATGCAAAATGAGATGAAAATAGAGTTAGAAACAACTGAAAGAAAATGCAAAACAAACAATGAAAAAAAATAATGACTTCCATCTGTATGAAGTATCCACTGGGGTACTGAAATGCAAAAAGGTCAGTGTCAACAAGGGAGTTCTCAAGGGTGTTCTCCACCAAAATCAGACTTTATTGAGAAAAAAAAAATGAGATTGGGTTGAATAAAGGGATGGCAGCTTACAGAAGTAGAAAAGGGAGCACAAGGACACAACAACAACTGACAAAAAGTCTAAACTTCTCAGTGGACTCAGATGTGTGGTTGGGGCTGTTTATTCTAATTCCAGAGGGGCGGGGGAATAGAAACTCATCGAAAGAAGCCTGTTGTCATCCTGGTAACTCTGTGGACCTCCTTGACTCTTCTTACCTTCCATCAATCTGCTGCCTGTGACATCATTTATCATCTCCTTCTTTTTTCCTCTGTCTGGACACATCTATCTTTAAGTCTTGTCTTAACTATGGTTCCATTGGTGCTTCAATCTGCTACTGTGTGTCTTCTTGGACTGCTTCATCCTCATTTGCCTTTTTATTCTTAACAGGTAAAAGCAGATTTTGCAGGATTCTTCCTTTATTTTCCTTTTCATCTTTTCATCCTGTCCTCCACTCTTATCTTTTCTATTACGCCATTGTTCAATTGCAATGAGATGTTTGCACCGAGAAGAACAATGTGAGCAGTGTGGATTAAAAAAAAAAGAAATAAAAAAAGGACAAAACGATTTTTACAGAAAACAAATGAACAGGTTCACAATTATCTCTCAGCTTTGAATGAGTTGTGGGCCGCTGAAGAGGTGGTACTGCTGGCCCACCGCCACAAGATGGCGCCCTGCTTGAAGTGCGGGCTTCACGCACGAGAGGGCGTAGGAGCAACCGGGAGTGACAGCTGTCACTCATCCACCACTCAACACCATCACCATAAAGGCCGGACTGCAACTCCACCTCCCCGCCAAGAAATCAGCTACCAAGCAAGGTAATTTTCTCTGCTGTGATTGTTCATTGTTTGAAAACAGTGGTCTGTGTGTAGCCATGTTCCTGTGGGGTCTATTGGAGGCTGGACTGGCGGACAGTGAGAGGACGACGGTCTTCGCCTCTCACTCCATCCAGGAAGGAGACCAACAGGAGCTGCACGGGTGACATTGTATCTGGAGGTGGAGGTTTTTCCTCCCGGAGGAACTACTCAGGGAACGATTACTGGGTGTGTCTTCACACACCCACCATTAACTGTTTCTGTTTCTGCCAGCAGTACCTGGTCTGACAGCTGGAGACGGTGGCCACCTGGGACCCAGGACTTGGCGGCTCCGGTGTTCTTCAGATCCGTTGGCGGTGGAAGCCGTGTGGGATCCGGCTCTTCTCTGGACAGACGTCTTCTATCCTCGAGCCTGCCCACACGTCACCTTGTGTATGATTGACTGTACTCCTCAACTGCAATTGTCTGTATTCCGTTGTGCAATTCACAACATTAAATTGTTACTTTTTGGCTCATCCATTGTCCGTTCATTAACGCCCCCTGTTGTGGGTCCGTGTCACTACACCTTCCCAACATGAGTAGTTTATTGTACATGTCATTTATTTACTGTAGTCAAAGTGGGGTGCAAATTGTTATGTAAAACATAACCATCTTATGTTTGCAATTTAATATTACAACCCCAATTTCAGTGAAGTTGGGACGTTGTGTAAAATGTAAATAAAAACAGAATGCAATGATTTGCAAATCCTCTTCAACCTATATTCAATTGAATACACCACAAAAACAAGATATTTAATGTTCAAACTGATAAACTTTGTCATTTTTGTGCAAATATTTGCTCATTTAGAAATGGATGCCTGCAACATGTTTAAAAATAGAAGCACTCGGAAAGCGCAAACCTCCACCAAGGCCATAGGGTCACTGACGTCACAGGGAATACCCTTAGGCAAAGAGACTTATTCCACATTGTTTCATGCATCTACCGTCATGTTTCAGATTCAGGGGTCTGAGGGCATTTTTTGGACAGTTCACTTGCCTGGCATAAATGTTTTATTATTGCTGTTAACAGCTCTCCCTATATCCCACAATCAAGTTTTATGTCTCTTTTTTCAGGACAACCTATACTTTCAAAATATATATGCTCGAGTTGTGTTTTATAAGTGTAATAAAGGTTTACAATCAGAAATAAGAAAGGAAAAAAGTAAAGCGGTAATAATTTTCCACACACATTTATTCAAAACACATAGCAAACTATAATAAACAACTGTTCTGACACTTTATAAAGGTAATTTGGGCTCTTGTGTGAAAGACTGTACAACAGAAAGATTCAAACAATAAACACAAATGCACATTTTGAACAATATATATAAAATGGTCTCTGCATTTTGTTTGTCTTCATCTCATGTCTCTGTCTGCTATTACACAAAGGTCACATCACAAACATCTACTATGAAGTTGACTGTGTGTTTGTTCTCCTGCTCTGAAAGCAACATTGACACTTCGAGGCTCATTCACAGTTTGAGGAGCAGCCCCTCTCCCCTTGCTACATTGATATGGTAAACAGTGCTTTATGCCGGAGTGGGAGAGCTTGCCACAGGCTTATTCTTTAACATTCATTCAGGTAAACTAGTGGAGCAATGCTGATACTCACTCAGTGTTTGAGCATGTGAGATTGTATGAGAGGCTCTCCGTCTGCCCACTTTCACTTTTGCTGTGCGTAATGGCACAGGGCGCATTGGAGCAGCCACGCGACTATTCAAATGGGCCAACTAGTAACACATCACTCCTAAAAACAATATTTGGTGTGTCACGTGAGGTGAATCTGCCTTACGATTGGATTTTGGAAAACCATGTGACGGTGAACCAATTCCGATTGGACACTCACATTGCTCATGGGATCATACAGCTTCTATGAGGTGTACAAAGATGGTGGACGGTGGCTTGAAAGTCCGCAGAGTTAACTTTTCAGCAAAAAAAGAAAGCTTCTATCTCATATCATTAAAAAGTTATTTAGAATTTAGTAAAGCTTGGTCTCAGCCATCGTATATGACAGCGTTGGGCCCAGAGGGTTAAACCCTTAGATCTTCAGCAAATGTATTTATAAAGAGAAACTGCATGAAGTACACAAGTTTTTTTTTCTAATAACAAGTTTATTCAATGAGGAGAAAGAAATGCTAAATTATTGTCGTGTCGTAACTTAATTTTTGTTCAGCCTTTGTGACCCGTCTTCATGAAATTAGATGCAAAATGTTGAAATTGGCCCTATCCTGCAATGATAAAGAATCCTAAAAAAAAAAATACTGGATCCGGCTCATGTTCCGGATCATTACCAAAATTTAATGACTTCTAAGTTAGGCCAAGATACACCCCTGGTAAAACTTTCATTGAAATCCATTGAGGATTTTTTGAGTAATCCTGCTAACAAACCAATCAACCAACCAACCAACCAACAAACAAACGGATGCGACCGAAAACATAACCTCCTTGGCAGAGGTAAAAAGCTGGGACAGTGGTATGTTTACCACAGTGTTACATCACCTTTCCTTCTAACAACACTCAATAAGCATTTGGGAACTGAGGACACGAATTGTTGAAGCTTTGTAGGTAGAATTCTTTCCCATTCTTCTTGATGTAAGACTTCAGTTGTTCAACAGTCCAGGGTCTCCATTGTCGTATTTTGCGCTTCATAATGCGCCACACATTTTCAATGGGCGACAGGTCTGGACTGCAGGCAGGCCAGTCTAGTACTTGCACTGTTTTAATACAAAGCCACGCTGTTGTAACACATGGATGGTCTTTTGCCTCTCTTGTCTGGAGGACACTACAGCCACGATTTCCAAAAACAATTTGAAATGTGGACTCATCAGAGCACAGCACACTTTTCCACTTTGCATCTGTCCATTTCAAATGAGCTTGGGCCCAGAGAAGGCGGCGGCATTTCTGGATGTTGTTGATATATGGCTTTTGCTTTGCATGGTTGAGTTTTAACTTGCACTTGTGGATGTAGCGACAAACTGTGTTAACTGACAATGGTTTTCTGAAGTGTTCCTGAGCCACACGGTAAGATGCTTTACACAATGATGTCGGTTTTTAATGTAGTGCTGCCTGAGGGATCGAAGGTCATGGGCATTCAATGTTGGTTTTTGGCCTTGCCGCTTACATTTAGAAAGTTCTCCAGATTCTCTGAATCCTTATGCTTGTATTATGGACTGTAGATGATGGAATCCCTAAATTCCTTGCAATTGAACATTGAGAAATATTGTTCTTAAACGTTTTTCACACAGTTGTTCACAAAGTGATGATCCTCACCCCATCTTTGCTTGTGAACGGCTGAGGCTTTTCGAGATGCTCCTTTTATACTCAGTCATGACACTCACAATTAGTGTCATCAGTTCCCAAATACTTTTTGAGTGTAGAAGGAAAGGTGATGCACCACAATGGTAAACATACCACTGTCCCAGCTTTTTTGAAACGTGTTGCAGGCATCCATTTCAAAATGAGCAAATATTTGCACAAAAATAAATAAAGTTTATCAGTTTGAACATTAAATAGCTTGTCTTTGTGGTGTATTCAATTGAATATAGGTTGAAGAGGATTTGAAAATCATTACCTCCGCCAAGGAGGTTATGTTTTCGGTTGCGTTTGTTTGTTTGTTTGTCTGTCTGTTTGTCAGCAGGATAACTCAAAAACGGATTTTGATGAAATTTTGTGGAGTGGTTGGAAATGACAAGAGGAACAAGTGATTAAATTTTAGTGGTGATCCGGATCACGAGCCGGATCCCGATGCTAACACATTAGCATGTCTATGGCATTTTCAGTGTTAAAAGTTAGCATTAAGCAGTTGCAGCTGTCATCACGTTCAGGTGCATTTGTTTTCAAATTGTAATATTTCTTAAATTTATTTTTGTTTATATATTAATAATCTAATGATTATTATATACAATTTTAGAGAAAGAGACAAAAAGAAATAGATCACTGTGCCAAGGAGGGAATCTCTTTAGGGTCAGTGACCCTATGGCCTTGTTTAGAGAAGTGTTTCATAAATGTTAAAAAATTAATATATTTGCAGTTTAGTTGAATAATAAATTGAATTTGGTCTCTTATTTGTTTTTGTCTATAAGCACATGCAATATCAATATCAGTGCTCAGATGACAGTAGCTTCTGGGAAAGGTGCAAGTTGCAATAAACTGTGATGCCAAGCGCTAAGGATACATGCTATCCAGTCACAGCAGATGAAACTTTTTTCTACTGTGCAAACATCATTGTTAGACTTTTTTAGCTTCAATGATTCCACGGCGTGTAGATGTTATGGCGTCAGTGACCCCATGGCCTTGGCGGAGGTTTGCACTCTCTGAGTGCTTCTAGTTGTATTCTGTTTTTATTTACATTTTACGCAACGTCCCAAATTCATTGGAATTGGGCTTGTATATCAATTTTGCAATGGGCTGGAGTGCCCGCACAGTGCACACATTGACAGCCTATCCCAGGTGAAACGGACCATCAAGCAGCGCAATGCGGTGCAACATGTCCCAGCTGCTCGCACTGTGTTTGTGCATGCACATAAGCTCATCGCAGTGGGATCATTTATGCCTGCCCGACAGTGTGTCCCTTCCAACATCAACTTGATGTTTTCATGGTTTCGCTGTAATTTGCCCTGATTCGTACTTATTCGTACTATGTGTGAAGGGGCCTTAAGATAGGTATGGACCTGACTGCTTGTACACAGGCATAGATGAGCGCTCACAGAACACAGTAAATGACAGACATTACTGTGTGTTTATGCAGATGAAAAATAGAAAGAGACAGAGTGCGAGCAAGTGAAAAAAGAAGCCCTGTAGAGGCACACTGCTTATTTTCAGGAAAGCATGGCAAGATGCAGGTGATAGTCTCTGATTTCAATGTCAGGCCATCAGAGGTTACTTCATCAGCCAAGGGTGCTACCCTTTTACAGATGAATGGACTGTTGCAATGTAGAGGAGGTGTCTTGTGCAAAAGCATAAGCTGAAGTTGACGTATGTGGTAATGAGCCTTTCATTTGGATGGTAGTCCAACGTCAATGCTACAGAGCCAACTGATTTGAACAATCACAAACATGAACAGAAATACAGAAATAAACACAGCACAGAAGAGGTGCGTGTTTGTTTGCATAAGTTGTGACATCTGGCATAACTGATCAGCTTTTAAATGGATGTAGGAAGGAATGTCTTGGTGGTATATAATTATTGTTTTTATTATTTATTTCATATACAATGTAATTTCAAGTTTCTTATGTGCATAATAAATAAAAAAAAAAATACAGTTTTCATAATTTTCTCTGTAGTGCCACTTCAGGTTCCCCATGAGTTTGCTGATCTAGTGGTCCATCTAAGGGCTAATCTGTTTTCTTTTCCATTCTTTCAGCTACTCCTGCTCAGGGTTTTAAAAATGTGTGTCTCCATCTGACTTCTCTATGGCAGTCTGGCAGCAGAGCTAACAATTTTATATTCCTACATCATTGCAGCAATGTAGTATGGGTCAGGTACCATGAAAATAAACCTGAATACAAATGAGCAGTCAAATGAAAAGTTAATATCTTAATTTGCAGAAATTTTGAAGAGAGAACGACACCTACTGTCAGTGTAGACAGACTGACTGAGATGAAAAACAGGGAGTCCTTTTCCGGCTTCCACCCTGGGCAGGATCAGCCTTCAGGAAAGTCACGCAGAGTTCACTTCAGTTCAAAAACAGAAACAAAAGAAAACTCAGGTAGCAGGGAAAAACTCCTTTGATTGACATTCTAAAAAAATCCAAATGAAAAACTGATTATCATGTCTCTTTTTACAACCCTGTGATGGCCAAAGATGGATTCTCTTAGTTCAAAAATGAAGTACTCCTGTCTGAAAAGGCAGTGTCCACAGGTGCCATTAACACCAAATGAAGCTGGGCAGGAGTACACTGAGAAAAAAACAAAAGGAGAGAAAAGTAATTCAGGCTGGAGCAGAATAGTTCACACAATGCCGAAGCACAGATGGCATTTCAGAGAGGAACTGACAGGACACCGGGCTCGTAACGGTCAGGTGTTAATCATCCCTGGAAGCTCCGAGACATGAGGTTGCTAAGAAACATGAGGAGCTCTCTCTGAGGATGTGCAAAAGGTGAGGGTGATTGTGCAACATGCATATATATGCACTGAACTGTGAAAGTATGTGGGTTTTTGAAATGTTAGGAACTGACATTTCATCAACATAAATGTGCAGATTTGTGGGAAAGATGCCACAACATTGCAATACAACATACTATACCTAAAACGGTTATTGTTGTCCAGCCTTTACCCCACAAATGAAAGGAATCTGTTTACTGGAAGATATTTAATATGGTTTACGACAGAATTTCTAGGCGCAGCCAGGGTGTAGAGGGGGTCTGGTTTGGGAACCACAGAATCTCGTCTCTGCTGTTTGCAGACGATGTGGTTCTGTTGACTTCGTCAAATCAGGACCTTCAGCGTGCACTGGGGCGGTTTGCAGCCGAGTGTGAAGCGTCTAGGATGAAAATCAGCACCTCCAAATCCGAGGCCATGGTTCTCGACTGGAAAAAGGTGCTTTTCCCTCTTCAGGTCAGTGGTGTGTCCTTGCCTCAAGTGGAGGAGTTTAAGTATCTCGGGGTCTTGTTCACAAGTGAGGGACGGATGGAACGTGAGATTGATAGACGGATCGGTGAAGCATCTGCAGTGATGCGGTCACTGTATCGGACCATCGTGGTGAAGAGCTGAGTAGGGGGGCAAAGCTCTCGATTTACCGATCGATCTACGTTCCGATCCTCACCTATGGTCATGAGGTTTGGCTCATGACCGAAAGAATGAGATCACGAGTACAAGCGGATAAAGCGGAAGAAAATGGATGGATGGATGGGTTTATTACAGTAATACTCATTTACTTATATATTTTTGCACCTTTTAAAGTAAAGAAAACTGTCCACCCACCCCCTCAGTATTGAACCAAGGACCCTGCATATAGTGCTGTGTTCATTTCTCAAAAGAGGCTTAAAAAGGGGAGTAACCACAATCTAGGGTAGAAAAAAGTACCACATATATGGTTTGATACGGTATTGTATCTAGTTTATGGAAATGATGGTTGTAGTCCTATAACATTTGACCAAATTTAGGAATTTCTGTTGCAAATTCACGATTTTACAGCAAAAAATTTATAAAGTGTATTTTATCCAGTAATAGCTGAATCAATGCAGGAATCCAAACAAAAATGGTTCTAACCATGCAGACTGACCAAGATGGATGTATTATGACATTTATATGACATATTTTGCAAGGTTTTTGAATAATGAAAGAAATACGGACCAAAATGGTAAAAAATGTCTTCATTTTGTGTTTTGCATGCAATCATTTCTTAGGTCTAACAGGCAAATTAATCATTTTTTTCTCACTCACTCCTCTATCTAATGCAGTATAGCAAGCATGTATAACATATTTTATTAGGCTGTAAGACACCAAAATGCCACCCCTCACCCTAAATTTGTGTATACATTTTGTGAATTTGCAGAAAATAGCACAAAGGTTATTCCATGGTAGCAACACTAACTGTCAAGTGCTTAATTATGCACAACAACATAAATTAGCACAAATTAGGACCTGTGTGAGCTCACTTGGGATTCTGCAGCATACAGAACTATGTGGCACTGTATGATTAATAATTATAACTGATTGTCTTATTAATTAAACAACTGTATAAATGTGTTTTTATCATTGTCTGCCAGGACTTTTTTAATATCATGACACTACTTTTGAAATATGTGCACAATATTTACACTATAGGCAGCACGGTGGCTTAGTGGTTAGCACTGTTGCCTCACAGCGAGAAGATCATGGGTTCAATTCCCACCTGTGGCCTTTCTGTGTGGAGCTTGCATGTTCTCCTCGTGTTTGCGTGGGTTTCCTCCGGGTGCTCCGGTTTCCTCCCACATCCAAATACATGCGGGTCAGGTGGATTGGAATCTTTAAATTGTCTGTAGGTGTGCAAGTGGGTGTGACTGTGTTTGTTTGTCAGTTTGTGGCCCTGTGACAGACTGGCGTCCTGTCCTGGGTGTACCCTGCCTCATGCTCTATGACTGTTGGGATAGGCTCCAGCCCCCTGCGGCCCTTAATTGGACTAAGCAGTTGAAGATGAGTGAGTGTGAGCATTTAGACTATCCTTTTTCAGTACATCAGGCATCAAGTAGCCTGAAATTACCTGTGTCTGGATGTATTGTTAATAACACATGTTCAAACTGGTAAATGCCAGTCTCTTTATACCTGTCTTATGGCCCCTTCACACTTAACACAAAGTTGGCTGAAAAAAGCAGAAACATCAAACGAAATGGGGAACCGCGGAACATTCCACTTGCTGTCAGTAGGGACACACGGTCAGACAAGCATGCACAGTACTTTGGTGATGGTTTAATGCACGCTTGTGCACGCGCACGAACACAGTGCAAGCTCCTGTAACATGTCACACCACATCGTACCACTGCTGTGGGGAAAAAAAACACCAGTGTTTCTAATATTAATCCCTTTTTTTGAGCGGACAATACAAGTATGATCCTTCTGTTCCTCTGTATATGACCCATAGTCATAGACGTCAAGACATGAAGTGACATGAATGAAGCACTGTGCTCTTATCATGTCCACATCTGCTGGTGCCGTGTGTCCAGCCGGGCTGCATGTCCAGTGAGTGGCACACCACAGGACACCGCGACATGTGGACCATAGCTGACGTGGGTGACGTGACATTCAAATCACCAGCTAAGTGTACACATGATCAGATGGTTGATTTTACATGGTACAGCCTGCCGATGTGTGCACTGACGCAGTTGCTCCAGCCTGTTGCAAAGGCAATATGTGTTTTTATGTACAACCCCAATTCCAATGAAGTTGGGACATTGTGTAAAATGTAAATAAAAACAGAATACAATGATTTACAAATCCTCTTCAACCTATATTCAATTGAATACACCACAAAGACAAGATATTTAATGTTCAAACTGATAGACTTTTTTTTGTTTTTGTGCAAACATTTGCTCATTTTGAAATAGATGCCTGCAACACATTTCAAAAAAGTTGGGACTGGGCAACAAAAGACTGGGAAAGTTGATGAATGCTCAAAGAACACCTAATTGGAAACAGGTGACTGTCATGATTGGGTACAAAAGGAGCATCCACAAAAGGCTCAGCCATTCACAAGCAAAGATGGGGCAAGAATCACCACTTTGTGAACAACTGCGTGAAAAAATAGTCTAACAGTTTAAGAACAATGCTTCTCAATGTTCAATTGCAAGGAATTTAGGGATTCCATCATCTACAGTCCATAATATAATCAGAAGATTCAGAGAATCTGCAGAACTTTCCACACATAAGCGACAAGGCCGAAAACCAACACTGAATGCCCGTGAGCTTTGATCCCTCAGGCGGCACTGCATTAAAAAACGACATCATTGTGTAAACAGCTATGTCAGCGCGGCTTCGTAGTAAAAGAGTCTGAGTACTAGACTGGCCTGCCTGCAGTCCAGACCTGTCAGATTTGGCATTTGATGAGCTTGTGCAATACATCACAAGTACTGCACTGTCTAGCAAGAAAATGTCACATCTCTGTCAACCCTAAGGTACCAGTAAGAGAGATTATCGAAGGAATCTGAAAAACCAGACAATGGCTACTCCTACACTAAAAAAGAAAAAGAAAAAAAAAGACTCATTTGATCAACTTAATTTAATTATGTGCAGGATTTCCATCTAATAAATATATGTAGTGCCAACTCAAAACAAGCACATCCATGCAAGATAATTTAATTTTATAAAGTTGGGACTACATATGTTTATTAGATAGAAAGCCAGTCCAATGAGTCAGTTTTTTGAGTGATAGGGACTGAAGAAACACCTGGTCAATCACTTTGGAGACACACTAGTTTTTATAGACTGTATATCAAAATCAGACATTGTTTGTTCTAGTGATGTGACTATAGGAACAGGTCTTAGCAAAGTTGCAGAATTACTTGGGATGCACTGATACCAATTTTTCCAGACTATGTACAAGTACGAGTACATACATTTGGGTACTCGTCGATACCGAGTATGGATACAAATACTTAATGATACCATTAGTTTAATGATGACTTTGAAAACATGTTTTATTCATCAGTTGTTCCTTACTTTTTGACTGTAACTGCTATAAATATCATTAGCTTTGTTTTTGTTTACAAACATTTCACTTCAATCATGTAACATCACTTTTTGATTACTACAATTTGTCCTTTAACATTAAAAATGTGTTTCCTAATAAACATGACACTGCCAGACATCTCACTTAAATGTAACCTGTGGACTTGAGCACTACAAAATATACAACACCAATAACTGAACTGAAACTGTCCATCAATAACTTTATGTCTGTGAGCTATAAAAGCCTTTTTTGAAAACGTGAGGGACAGATTCAGTTTGATGAAAACAGCTTCTCTGTGTTATCAGCTGTGAGCCTGTTTCTGTTTTTAGCTACAGTGTGTGCCACTGAGCTAAACAGCCGTTCACTCTCCACACTATTTTTTTTTCATCTGTAATTAAATACGTACCAGTTTTTCCCCAAAGGTGGAACACGTAATATTGATGAGCATGGCTCACACACACACACACATACACATGCCTTCATATGCCACACTTGTAAGGTGGGATGGATTATCTTGGCAAAGGAGATGTGCTCACTAAGACATATTTTAGACCGATGTGTGAACAATATTTGAGGGAGACAGGCCTTTTGTATTTAGATTTTTGAGTTCAGCTTATGAACAATGGGAGCAAAAACAAATGTGTTGCATTTATATTTTTGTTCATTTCAAAAAAGCTGGGACAGTGGTGTGTTTACCACTGTGTTACATCACCTTTCCTTCTAACAACACTCAATACATGCTTGGGAACTGAGGACACTGAGGATTGGGTATAAAAAGAGCATCCCCAAAAGTTCACAAGCAAAGATGGGGCGAGGATCACCACTTTGTGAAAAACTCCATGAAAAAATAGTCCAACAGTTTGAGAACAATGTTTCTCAACATTCAGTTGCAAGGAATTTAGGGATTCCACCATCGACAGTCAATAATATAATTCAGATAATCTGGAGAACTTTCTACACGTAAGCAGCAAGGCCGAAAACCAACATTGAATGCCTGTGACCTTCAATCCCTCAGGCGGCACCATTAAAAAACGACATTATTGTGTAAAGGATCTTACCACGTGGGCTGAGGAACACTTCAGAAAACCATTGTCAGTTAACAGTTTGTTGCTACATCTACAAGTGCAAGATAAAACTCTACCATGCAAAGCGAAAGCCATACATCAACAACATCCAGAAACGCAGCTACCTTCTCTGGGCTTGAGTTCATTTGAAATGACAGACGCAAAGTGGTCTCATGAGTCCACATTTCAAATTGTTTTGGAAATCATGGACATCGTGTGCTCCAGAAAAAAGAGGAAAAAGACCATCCAGATTGTTATCAGCGCTAAATTCAAAAGCCAGCATCTGTAATGGTATGGGGGTGTGTTAGTGCCCAAGGCATGGGCAACTTACACATCTGCAATGGCACCATCTATACTGAAAGGTACATCCAGGTTTTGGAGCAACACATGCTGCCATCCAAGCCACATCTTTTTTAGGGACGTCCCTGCTTATTTCAGTAAGACAATGCCAAGCCACATTCTGCACGTGTTACAACAGCGTGGCTTTGTATTAAAACAGTGCGGGTACTAGACTGGCCTGCCTGCAGTTCAGACCTGTCGCCCATTGAAAATGTGTGGCGCATTATGAAGCGCAAAATACGACAATGGAGACCCTGGACTGTTGAACAACTGAAGTCGTACATCAAGCAAGAATGGGAAAGAATTCCACCTACAAAGCTTCAACAATTAGTGTCCTCAGTTGCCAAATGCTTATTAAGTGTTGTTAGAAGGAAAGGTGATGTAACACAGTGGTAAACATACCACTGTCCCAGCTTTTTTGAAATGTGTTGCAGGCATCCATTTTAAAATGAGCAAATATTTGCACAGAAACAATAAAGTTTATCAGTTTGAACATTAAATATCATGTTTTTGTGGTGTATTCAATTGAATATAGTTTGAAGAGGATTTGCAAATTTTTGTATTCTGTTTTTATTTCCATTTTACACAACGTTCCAACTTCATTGGAATTGGGGTTGTATTCCAATGGCAATTTACATAGTCTGAAACAATTTGAGTGCATATGAGGGAACCTCAAGATGGATCACGGCACACGTGTGCTGTGCACTTGCATGCACGTGCGCGTGAGGAACACAGCATTCCCTCCCACTCTGGTCCCGTATTTGCCATCCAGACGTTTGGAAATCGGGCCGTCTTCAGCGCCTTGTGTCTGTGGCCGTCTGACGGCACTCTGTGTCATCTAAAGTGCTGTCTACATGTGCTTTGGATGCATCGTGCAGGTGTGGACGAGGTAATCTCGAAGCGTGCTGACACTGCTTACCACGCCTTTTTTCCTCCAAACTGCATCAGATTATGACAATATTTGCAGAGTCAGGCATGGTTCCTATACATTCTTGCTATGTGTGATGGGGCTTTTTGCCTTTTTCACCAAAATTTTAACTATTTTTGGGAAACAACACAAAATAGGCAAATTCTGGCACTTTCTCAGTGCTTTGGTGGTACATTTTGTCATTTGAAAGCACATCCTTTTCTCATATTATGATTTTAAGTACTATATTATACTTTTATATAATGGCTGAGTGGATCCTTGTCATTTGATTGGTGCTTTGTATGTCACATGACATGGGTTAATTCATCACATTTGTGTTGCATTGCATTTAGAGTGTGGCTTGGTTCCATTTAGAGTGCAAATTTGGTTCCATATGTTTGGTACCATTGCACTCTGCACACACGTGTGCATGCATGCACACATGTGCACTTGTCCTCGTGCACGTGCACAGACGTGATCATGCACGCACATGTGCTCGCTCACATGCACGTGCGCACACAAAACAAATCCACTGTGCTGTCTGGAGGCTGTTAGCAGGGACAAAGAGAAGCTGGACTCATTTCTGATATGATGTTTTTTTTTTTTTTTTGCTGCACCGAGGACATACACAGTCTTTTTTTTGGTAGTACATGCATGCACAAGCGCCGACCAGGTTGCGTGTGTGTGTGTGTGGGGGGGGGGGGGGGGGGGGGACAACAACTCTCCCGAGACATAATTTGATTGAGCTAACTGACGTTGCTAATTAACACACACACACGCACACACACACACAAACCAAATCCACTGTGCTGTCTGGAGGCTGTTAGCAGGAAGATAGAAGAAAAGCTGGAGTCATTTCTGATGTGATTTTTTTTACACACATACACACAAAATCCAATCCACTGTAAGCTGTCTGGATGCATGAAGACCTGTTCACATGAAACGCTGATGTGATTTTTGGCTGGACTGAAAGTCTTCTTTTTTTTCTGGAAGTCCGAAGTCTGCACAGCATCACTGGGCTACACATTACAGTGGAATACCAAAATGTAAGTCCCTTTTCTGTTGTTTATAAATTGATAAAATATCAAATGAGAAGAATCTATTTTAGTCGTTATATAAAACAAATAATGGATGTTTTTAATATTCTTTCAATGGAACGAATATTTAATTCGGTGAAAGCTGGAACATACCATTCAACGAGGGGAATCCGAGTTGAATGGTATGTTCCAGCTTTCACCTTATAAAATATTTGTACCATTGAACTCATAAACATTCATTATTTGTATACTATTTGCACACCAAAAACTAGGAGACATTGACTGTCATTTGGGGAGATTTTTGAAGTTAACATAGCCAATTTTTCAAAAGTGATGATTATTATTATTATTGTTGTTGTTGTTGTTTATTTGATTAACTGACAATTAAACCAGGGACCAGTAGGGATTTTCACTTTCTTTTGCCTGTATTTTCTGTGCATCTCAGTGTTCTACCTTGTGTGACATGAGATCATTGTACCAAAGACTTTTCTCATCTGATCCTATTTCTGCTTTCTCCATCTGGCTCACTTGCACAGCTGACACACATTGCAGCCAAGGACCCTTCATGGTAGACATGGATCCATCACGACTTTGTCATCTGTGTTATGCTGTTCCGACACGAACGAGGCAGCTCTTGTGTTGTTTGACTGGATGAACACGGAGATTAAGACTCATCAGCTTTTGCAGCTCAGCTCCATTGCTGATGGTGTTGTTGTGGTTTTTCTGAATGGTACAGTAACACAGCTACCCACTACTTATTTGAACTTTTCTAACAAGTGCTATAATGTCAAAATAAAAACAAAACATTTCTGCATACACGGATAAGCACATTAATGCAACACTTTTACACATATATGCATCACATTACAAGGGCATATTTTATACATAGAAAACTGATTGGTCGTGTTAACACAGCAGTGTGATGAACACTGTCTACTTCAGCTGGTTTGTGTTTTCATGGTCACATTCCTCCTGGATATTTTGAAAGGATGTGTGGGGTGCAGTGTTTGCAGAAAGTTGCTCAGATGGTCACAGTGTAAAAAATAATTGTTGAGAAAACTTAAAGCTACCAAATTCTGAGGTTTGAGTTTTCACAACTTAAAGTTTTAGTTGTCATTTGATCCATTCATCTTTGTGAAAACTGGATTCATGTGTCCAGTGTCAACAAATATATGGAAGGTCTGACATATAATTTCACATGACTCTGTAAAGTCAACCTAAAAAGTAGCTGGTGGTGGGGAGGTAAGGTACTGCAATCTTGTAAGAATGGTTTTCTTACTTTTGAGGTTGGTAGGTGGGCAGCCCCAAAACGTTGGGGGGGGCACAGTGTGCATGTGTAGGGTGAAGGCTGTCTGTACCTATTGGGACATAGAAAAAATAGGGTGGTTGGGTGATGCCTTGCACTCAAGTGTTTCACCGCATCATTTTTGCAGGAAAACAGTGGATGAAATCTTCAGAGTTCTGAGACATTAACCAGGGTCCTAAAGTGAAGACTGAATGTCTGTGGTACATGGTGTCATCAACGGATCCTTGAGTACTGTTGAATGAAATTGTGTGAGATGAATGATGCTTAGAGAAAATAAGATGAAGAGTGGTCTGAGGGAATGTCACCTTTCTCTGAGCATGATCCACCATGCAGGTGGCCTTCGTATTAAGAACCACAGCAGGTGAAGTTGGCCAAGGGGATATCCATACGAGGTCTGTGAGAAAAGTATTGTACCTTTTTATACTCAACAAAAATATAAACGCAACACTTTTGGTTTTGCTCCCATTTTGTATGAGATGAACTCAAAGATCTAAAACTTTTTCCACATACACAATATCACCATTTCCCTCAAATATTGTTCACAAACCAGTCTAAATCTGTGATAGTGAGCACTTCTCCTTTGCTGAGATAATCCATCCCACCTCACAGGTGTGCCATATCAAGATGCTGATTAGACACCATGATTAGTGCACAGGTGTGCCTTAGACTGTCCACAATAAAAGGCCATTCTGAAAGGTGCAGTTTTGTTTTATTGGGGGGGGGGGGGGGGGGGGGAGATACCAGTCAGTATCTGGTATGACCACCATTTGCCTCATGCAGTGCAACATATCTCCTTCGCATAGAGTTGATCAGGTTGTCAATTGTGGCCTGTGGAATGTTGGTCCACTCCTCTTTAAGTTGCTGGATATTGGCAGGAACTGGTACACGCTGTCGTATACGCCGGTCCAGAGCATCCCAAACATGCTCAATGGGTGACATGTCCGGTGAGTATGCCGGCCATGCAAGAACTGGGACATTTTCAGCTTCCAAGAATTGTGTACAGATCCTTGCAACATGGGGCTGTGCATTATCCTGCTGCAACATGATGTGATGTTCTTGGATGTAAGGCACAACAATGGGCCTCAGGATCTCGTCACAGTATCTCTGTGCATTCAAAATGCCATTAATAAAATGCACCTGTGTTCTTCGTCCATAACAGACGCCTGCCCATACCATAACCCCACCGCCACCATGGGCCACTCGATCCACAACATTGACATCAGAAAACCGCTCACCCACACAACGCCACACACGCTGTCTGCCATCTGCCCTGGACAGTGTGAACTGGGATTCATCCGTGAAGAGAACACCTCTCCAACGTGCCAAATGCCAGCGAATGTGAGCATTTGCCCACTCAAGTCAGTTACGACGACGAACTGGAGTCAGGTCGAGACCCCGATGAGGACGACGAGCATGCAGATGAGCTTCCCTGAGACGGTTTCTGACAGTTTGTGCAGAAATTCTTTGGTTATGCAAACCAACTGTTTCAGCAGCTGTCCCAGTGGCTGGTCTCAGACGATCTTGGAGGTGAACATGCTGGATGTGGAGGTCCTGGGCTGGTGTGGTTACACGTGGTCTGCGGTTGTGAGGCTGGTTGGATGTACTGCCAAATTCTCTGAAACACCTTTGGAGATGGGTTATGGTAGAGAAATGAACATTCAATACACGAGCAACAGCTCTGGTTGACATTCCTGCTGTCAGCATGCCAATTGCATGCTCCCTCAAATCTTGCGACATCTGTGGCATTGTGCTGTGATAAAACTGCACCTTTCAGAGTGGCCTTTTATTGTGAGCAGTCTAAGGCACACCTGTGCACTAATCATGGTGTCTAATCAGCATCTTGATATGGCACACCTGTGAGGTGGGATGGATTATCTCAGCAAAGGAGAAGTGCTCACTATCACAGATTTAGGGGAAAATGGTGATATTGTGTATGTGGAAAAAGTTTTAGATCTTTGAGTTCATCTCATACAAAATGGGAGCAAAACCAAAAGTGTTGCGTTTATATTTTTTTTGAGTGTATTTTTTTCAAAAACTATATGGATTTGATTCATATGTTTTTACGTCAGCCAAGCTTGAACCTTCGTGCGCATGCGTGAGTTTTTCCACGCCTGTCGGCTGCGTCATTTGCCTGTGAGCACGCCTTGTGGGAGGAGTGGTCCAGCCCCCTCATCGGATTTTCATTGTCAGGAAATGGAGGAATGATTTGGGCTTTTTTTCCATCAGAATTTTTTCAGAAACTGTTAGAGACAAGCAGCTGGAAACCATTCGAAAAATTTATCTGGCTTTCAGTGAAAATTTTACGGGCTTCACAGAGAATAAGGACTGTTACTACAGCTTTAAGGACGTCCCACAATGGCGCACGGCGCGCCACGCTCCGAGCCGCCATCCAGAGGCAGAAAACACCGCATCATTTCTAAACGGATGGCTGTGTGGAGCCGGGACCGTCGTGAGCAATTTCTCTGGTTATCACAAGAGCTGGACATCAGCCATTTTCTGGCAGATTTCACTTTTAACAAAGGTTTTATCATGGAAAGCCGCGTGGAGGCTTTGCGCGTCAGGACCGATTCGTTGATCGAGCGAGACAAAGGAACACCTCCGTTTCAGAGTGCCAGGGGACAAGTTGGGACATGCCCAGCTCTCCACAATTTCTCTTATACTCACTGGGCTGGTAAGCATTGAAAACCGAGATAGGCAGCTTGAGCTGGTGCAACGCTTCACTGACAATTAAACTGAACAATCGGGCAGGCAACCACTCCATGCCCATACTGTATATCCAACATAACCATCTGTCTTCCACAACTAGATGAAGCATGGGTGTCCACTTAGCCTTCTCCAGTCACTGTAGTCCTGCACACTCAGGTACCTGCATGCTGGATCATGTAAACATGCCACATATCCAAAATGTAGAAGCCGACATTCCCTCCTAATGCAAGTGATAATCCTCATCTTTGTTTCACTGAGTAATTGCTACTTTGACACAATCATTCTAGCAGTACCCAAGGATTCTCTGAAGAGACCTGTTATCAAAGACATTCAATCTTCACCTTTGGTCAGTGACTAGTATCCAAGTCTTACAACCACACAGTAAAGGCCTGGTCCCACTGGTGTTTAGGAAGATTTCCGTATGAATTGTGCACAAAATTTGTTTATATTCCCTAAACGTCCACAATATCCATGAAACATGCTTGTATGAGTTGGCCGACATCCGCACACATCCGCAATTATCCTCAGAGGCACGTTTTTCCGTTGCCAGGATTTTTGAGCTCCACAAAGTTTACATACGCAATACATACTCAATACATACTCAATCTATGCACTGTATATCCGCCGTTATCTGCTGATACCTGCAACTAACGGGGTATTGCGGCTTGGCAGCAGACTGGGACATTGTGTAAAACGGACATATAGCATGCCTATCACGTCCACATCATGAACTAAAATAAGTTGTAGCAAATGCATACAGATTGGCCACGAATAAAGCGTTTGTATTACATCTGCTTTGCATCTGATTTGCGAATGCATAACAAACACTTCACGAAACCCAAAGTACTATATAAATGTGGCAGAAATCGACATACTTGCCAGTCAATGCCAGTCCAGCTGTGGAGAAGTATAGATGTAGTTATGGATCCCCAAAGACGTAGTGTGATAGTTGCTGCCATCCAACAACATACCAATCAACTTGTCCAAGTCCAGCAATTGCTCAAGAGGCTGTGGTGTTGGTGTGAATAGTGATGCCGAAAGGCCCGAGTGCGCTTCTTTTGTGACCGCAGTGCAGATGCCGCGCATGCACAATACAACCACTGTTTCTGCAACAGGTGTGCAACGCATTCTCAATACATTCGTAATACTTCCATGATAATCGCAATGCGTCCGATCCGTTTCCTCAATACATGAGTTATACATCCTTGATTGTTCGTCATATATTTGCGATACATTATTAATGTATCTGTAGTTCATACTGAGAAATTTGTCATTTTTGGCCAATTTTGTTGCGGACGACAACGAACGCCCGAAATTTGTATACTCAATTCATGCACAATTAATCCTCTCCCCAGTGGGACTGGGCTTTAAGATGGGAACCACCAGGACAATAAAGACATAGACTGTCATTATCCTGCAAAGATATTTCTGTTGCTAACTGATTGTCGGCACCTGATTTTCTGGACACACCCAACCTTGAAAACCAAAACCCAACCAGTGTCAAAGTGGTTTATTTTCCCAGCCAGCCATCCTGTCACTCAGAATTTCATCTCGTGTGTGTGTGCGTGTGAGACCATGTGAGCATACCGTGCAGTTCACAGTTATTGGACAGACTGTCTTCTCATGCCTTAAGCCTGTTTCACACGGTTGGATTTTAAAATTATCTTTAGGTTTCCAAAACCTGACAGACCACACACGTGGAGATAAAAAACATCATAGATCTAACAGTGTTAGTTGTCCAGTGTGTGGTGTTCAGCCACACGGTGAAGTCAACACACAACACAGGAACAGATTTCACACACGAACATTCCCAGGTCAGACAGGAAATCTCACAAAATCTCTCAAGATTAAACTTGACTTCAGAGTAAACAGACGGAGATAGTTTGTGGACTATTTACAACAGAGGAAAAGAAAAGGTGTTCTTTAAAGGAGTGGAGAGACAGCGTGACCACCAGACTTTCTGATAAGTCAGAACAGCTGTCTTGATGTAGATTCCGCTCTGCACGTCTGTCATCTCGCTTTCTGATTGGCTACACATCACATTCAGCAGGCTACATGCTCGTTTGTGGTCGGGGGGACACCACACACACTGCAATATCGGGCCAAGACAATCCAACATGTTGAATATCTCCAATTTGCGATCGGAGCATCCCTGACGTCCTTCCGAGCAGATCAGAGCACTTTTAACACACCACACACGGCAGGAATATCTGATAAGATTATCTTTAGTGTCATCACGATTGTCGGGGCATCCTTAAGATTGTCGTAAGGGGAGGATCGGGTCTGATATCGGCCTAATTATCTTGCCATGTGAACCAGACTTTAGCTAAATCAGGTAGACTTGTGAGAAGCCATATTCCCCTTGTATTCTGAAGCTTCTTCTCATTAGTGCACATCTGTTGTGTGTTGTTACAGGATTATTGTGGACACAATGTGGTCTATGTTATATTAGTAATGTTCACATCTGGCGCGGCTTCTCACAGCACATGTAATCATTTTCATTGAGACTATGATCCTGAAAACGTTATAATTGTGATAAAGCTGTTCTTTATCATTTAAAATGCTGCACACAACAATTGGACAAACTCTTATTGAAGACTGTGTTTTATTTGTAAGCTAGTCATCAGACACAGTCATTCAAATTCCTATTGATACTTTCAATATGAGCCTCCTGGGCAGCAAAAATAATGAGGCTTCACACCCCCAAATAACAACCCCATAAGTCCCTTTTGCAAGTACTTTATTTATGACGTATAGTTATGTTTTAAAGTTAAATCACCACCAATCTCCCAGTCATGTTATCACAATAATCTCTCACTGTGGCTGACAGTGGAACAACCAGTCACAGCAGAACATAATTGCCTTGCCATGTAAATTTTGGCCATTGCTACCTTGCAGTCCTGGTGGAATTTTAATAGTTGCTTTCTAGCAATAAATTATCTCCTTCAATTGCATATCATGAAAACACTATAATAAAAGCAAAATGTAATGTGATTGTGATTACAATGAGCTGACTTTTCTGAAGATAACTGTTTCACAAGTTAAAATTTATTGCATCATTCCACAGTAAACAGACTGTTTTTGCATCAGCTGGTAATAAATGTTCTTATTTTATATCTGTGCCTCCATGTGCCTGCTTTTGGGTGAAGATTCATCAACATTGTGACAGAGTCACATACATCAACAGGGTCCAGCGGTGACATAGGTGTAATACATGTTGAAAAGCACAGGATAACAACTCACGAACACAAACCAGGAAGCAAGTGGGAGCAAACCAGGATTCACTAGAAAAATAGAAGGGACACTGGGAGGCCAGAAGGAGGCATTTGTTTATGTGTGTTTTTTGAGGGTTGTCATGTGCACTGCACGTAGGGACATACATATACTTGATATCTGCATAACAACTACATTTCAATGTAGCCAGCATATTCGCCAAAGTGTTTCATAAGTTGGCAGAGGCTGGCTAAATTGTTGTTGGGTTTTTAATGATTTTATCAAGAACAGTGGTACCTGATGGCTGGACACAAATGCAGAGATCAGACTCAGATGGGATTTGGCGATAAGGTTTTACTGAAACAACAAGCAGGGTCTGGTACATGGAAAGGCAGTCAAAAATCAGCAACAGTGTCAGAAACATTAGGCAAGGGCGTGGTCCAATAAACAAGCAGGCAGTCCAAAACACAGCGAGAAAAACAGGTCTAGAAAACTTACAAGATTGGCTATGAAGTGAAGGCATAAAACACAATGAACTGGCGAGTAAACTGTGCAACCTGTGAAACTAATATACACCCTGGTGATGAGCTACCAATTAGAAGCAGGTATGTGGAAACCACCAGAATAGGGGTGTGGCCCAACAGTGTGCCCTGCCCACCACCAGGAGAGACAGATGAGAGAAAGGGACAGACCAAGGCCAAGCAGAAAAAACCCCACAAGAGAAATCACAAAACATAACCTAAGCAGAGCAAACAATAAAACAAAACCTAAACCCTGAACAGTATCCCTCCCCTAACGGCCGACCCCAGATGGCCCAGGAGAGCCGGGATGAGCAGCGTGGAAGGACCGAATCAACGCAGAATCCAGCATGAAGCGAGAGGGGACCCATGAATGCTCCTCGGGGCCATACCCCTCCCAATCCACCAAATACTGAACCCCCCTCCCCCGACACCGAGACCGCAGGAGGCGCTGCACAGAGAAGACAGGGCCCCCTGCCACGAACTGGACGGATGGTGGGGGGCCGGCCGGAGGGCACAGAGGACTAGCTCAAACAGCTTTGATCTGACTGACATGGAAGGACGGATGTACACGCAAGGCCCGTGGAAGGCGCAGCCAGACAGAAACAGGATTGATAACCTTTGTGATAGGGAAAGGTCCCACAAATCTGGGTGCAAGCTTGTAGTACCTTTTAGAGGCAGATCTCCTGTAGAAAGCCAAACTCTCTGACCTGAATGGTAATCCCGCGCAGTCGACCTCCTGCAGTCAGCAGCTGTCTTATAAGCAATGGAGGAATGGAGCAGAGCCCGTCGTGCCTGCTCCCAGGTACGGCGACACCACCGAATCAGAGCCAAGGCAGAGGGAACAGTAGAGTCTAAGCAAGTGGAGGAGAACAATGGTGGTTGAAAACCATACACAACATGAAAGGGGGAAAAGCCCGTGGAAGATGTGGGTAGACAATTGTGTGCCAGTTCAATCCAACTCAACTGGGTTGTCCATGTTGCTGGATGCTGAGAGGCCAGGATGCGCAGACCCTTCTCCAATTCCTGATTCAAACGTTCTGTTTGTCCATTGGATTGCGGGTGATATCCAGACATCAGGCTGGCGGTGGCCCCGAGTAGTTAGCAGAACTCTCCCCAGAAGCGGGAGACAAATTGTGGTCCCCAATCCGATACAATGTCCTGCGGGAAACCATGTAGCTTAAACACATTAGTCAACATGACCTCAGCTGTCTCCTTGGCCAAGGGGAGTTTAGGTAAAGGAATAAAATGAACCATTTTGGAGAGCCTGTCTACTACTGTAAGCACCACCATATTGCCATTAGAAGCAGGGAGCCCTGTTACAAAATCCACAGACAGATGAGACCAAGGTCGCCTAGGGACTGGAAGCGGCATCAGCTTCCATGATGGAGGCTTGGTGGAGGACTTGTTTATAGCACAAACCTGAGAGACATTAACGTAACTTGATATGTCGGCCTGCATATGTGGCCACCAAAACCTTGGCTTGACCCCACCTAATAACATCCCCCTTGAGAGAGTCAGGTACCAGGAGCTTCCCTGGAGGGCACTCGGGAGGTGTAGGTAGATTTTGGGTTGCCTCCTTAACCCTAGTCTCAATGTCCCATGTAAGGGCGGACACAAAACATGATGCAGGTAAAATGGTGGAAACCTCGGCGGGCACATGAGTAGAATCAAATTGGCGTGACAGAGCATCAGGTTTGACATTCTTGGTGCCCGGCCGATAAGATAATACAAAGTCTACACGACTAAAGAAGATAGCCCACCGCGCTTGCCTGGCATTGAACCTCTTGGCAGTGCATAAGTATTCTAAGTTCTTATGGTCCGTCCAAATCAGAAACGGAACTTGTGCCCCCTCCAACCAATGGCGCCACTCCTCCAAGGCCACTTTTACCACTAACAGTGTTATGTGCCGACGCGGGTTGAGGAGCGGACCTGCATCTGACTGAACCCAGCGCTAAATAACCAGAAAGCGGTTCCAAAAACAAAACATTTATTTCCCTTTCTGTGCAATAATTGTGTACAACATAAGATACGGTTTGTCTGGCGGAGTGAAGGACGGCGCGCTCTCCAGTGCCCAAAGGGATCGAAGCCTGGCGCTTCTGGACTCAAATTCACCGCCAAACACCCCCCAAGGTGGACACGACAAACTGACTCTGTGAAGGAATAGAAGAGGTGAGGTAAGTCAACAGCTACAACTAATATCCTTCAAAGGCACACGCTATCAGCAACACATTCAGGTCTGACTTTAAGCTTTATGTAAATGAGCAGCTTCTCACAACAGGTGGAGGATCATCAGTCCGCACGCCATGGCCGTGAGAAGCGAGCTGCACAATTCTCATCAATGTTCAAATATACTGCGTAACAAAATACCAAATTACTATTAACACTTATTCAGACAATCAATCACCTCTGATGTGTGCTGACAGCATGTGTCCCTCACCCGTCCTCCTTCACAGGCACGATGTGTCAAACCCAGGCGCGGTCCTCAGCGTCTCACAAACGAACGTCACAAGGTCGAGTTCCCGGCAATTCTGCTTGAACCACTCATGGCTTAAATGCAGAACGCCATCTAATTATCTGCTTCAGCTGAAAGTCCTTAAGTCTGCACGTGAGCATCAGCCACAGGTGCTGCGAGTCATTAGGCCTGCACGTGGACATCCTCCACAAGTGCAGCCAATAATGTTGATGAGGGTGAAGGATTCTTCCGCCAGCACCTTCTCCACAGACAAAAACCAGTTTGCATACCACCTGGAGAGCAAAGAAAAGAAAACAACACAAAAACATCCAGCCAAACCCCTCAACACACAACAAACAGTTCGCGATCACCCACGTCATAATTGCGTTTTGCCACCGATAATTTCTTGGATAAATATGCACAGGGGTGCAATTTCCCATCTGTAGGACACATTTGGGAAAGGACAGCCCCAATGCCAATATCGGAGGCATCCACCTCAACCACAAACTGTCGGGTGGGGTCAGGGAGGAGGAGCACGGGGGCCGCAGTAAAGCATTGCTTTAGCACCCGGAATGCTCTCTCACAGTCCGGGGTCCAGACAAAAGACCGATGGGACGAGGTCAATTCATGCAACGGGGCAGCCACAGAGCTAAAGTTCCTTATGAACTTCCTATAAAAATTAGCAAATCCCAAAAACCTCTGCACCTCTTTGCGGGACTGTGGCACTGCCCAATCGGCTATGGCAGTGACTTTCGCCAGATCCATCCTAATCTCCCCTTCAGCTAATACAAATCCCAGAAAAGACACTATGGATCTGTGAAACTCGCATTTTTCTGCCTTGACGTACAACTGATTCTGGAGTAGTTTCTCCAGTACGGTACGGACATGTTGCAAATGCGTTTCCTCATCGGGGGAGAATATGAGGATATTGTCTAGGTAAACAAAGACAAATTTGTTTAAGTAGTCATGTAACACATCGTTGACAAGGTTTTGGAATACTGCTGGGGCATTAGTTAAACCAAAGGGCATGACCAAGTATTCATAGTGCCCGGTGGTATTGTTAAACGCAGTTTTCCACTCATCCCCTTCCTTGATCCTAACCAAATGATAAGCATTTTGGTGAAGAAGCAATTTGGTGAAGATCTTAGCACCCTCTAACAATTCAAATGCCGAGGTAATGAGGGGAAGTGGGTACCGATTTTTCACAGTAATATCATTAAGGCCCCGGAAGTCAATACATGGACGAAGGGTCTTATCCTTCTTTTCCATGAAGAAAAAAACGGCACCCGCCGGAGAAGATGAGGGACGGATTAACCCGGTTGCTAGGGACTCCTGGATATATTCAGTCATGGCTTGGCGTTCCGGTGCAGATAGCGAAAACAATTTCCCCCTGGGGGGAGAGGTTCCGGGGAGCAAATCAATAGCACAATCATAATCTCTGTGGAGGTAAGGACTTAGCCTTAGCCTTGCTAAAGACCTGAGCAAGGTCGTGATAACACGCTGGGACCCCAGAGAGGTCAATATTGAGCAAAGTTTGTGTAACAGGATGCTGAACTAAATAAGAATTAGCAGACATTGGACCCCAAGAACAAATATGACCGTTAACCCAATTGAAATTTGCGTTGTGCTGTTTTAGCCAGGTATGCCCCAAGATCACCGGGTGAGTCATATTATCAAAAAGATGGAAACTAATTTGTTCTGAATGGTTTTCTGATACTATTAACTGCACCAAATTGAGTTCTAAATAATATTTGACCCAAGGAGCTGCCATCCACCACCCTGACCACCAGAGGGCGCAGGAGGTGATGCAGATTCCTGGCGAGAGAAGAATGCATAAGGTTAGCATCTGATCCTGAATCAACAAACACAGGAACGGACACTGAAGAATGTACAGAAATAAATTTCGCCATAATCAAATTTTCAGCTGTAGTGGAAACAATAGAATTTTACCTCACCCAGATTGATGGCCTATTCTGCTTGGAGGCACCCTTGACCTGGCAACCGGAAATCGTGTGTCCGTGCTGACCACAGTAGAAGCACAGTCCTTCTTCGGGCTGTCGTAAACGCTCTTCGGTGGAGAGTCGAGTTCGACCCAGCTGCATCGGCTCCTCTGTGTTGTTGCTTAAAGGACTAGCGCTGGAGCCAGCCGGCCCGAAGGAGAAAAAATGCTGGGTGGATGAACGGCTGCTGTGGGGCGAGAATCCTTCCGGGAGCGATCGGACAATCTTCTGCCCACCTTAATTGCCAGCGCGATGAGCATGTCCAGATCTTCAGGGAGTTCTGCTGCAATCAGTTGATCCTGAACTTTATCTGAGAGTCCTTGGAAAAAGACGTCGTTGAGGGTAGCAGGATTCCATTTACTCTTGGCGGCCATTATCTGGAAGTCAATAGCGTAGTCGGACACCCTGCGTGCGCCTTGTTTTAGCTTTAGCAGCGAGCGAGCCGCCTCTCGACCTGGAGCTGTGTGCTGAAAAACTTGTTGTAAAGCTGCGGTGAAGCAGCTGAGCGATTTACAGGATGGTGATTGCCTGCTCCATTCAGCCTTGCCCAGGCCGCCACATGTCCCGTCAGGTGAGTGATCATAAAAGTGATTTTTGCTCTTTTGGTTGGAAACATGGATGCCATTAACTCAAAATGCAGTTTGCACTGTGTAATGAATGGCTTAACATCTCCTGATTCTCCAGAAAAACGTTCAGGTCGGGAATGCTGGTTACAAAAAACCGCATCTAATGTGGGAGCCGGTGTTGTTGCCGGAGGTTCAGGAAGTGGGCTGATGGTGGTTTCTGCACGTGTTACTGAGTGCGCTGATGGCTCAAGTCTGTCCATGAGATGACTAACCTGATCACTGAATGATGACATCAACGCATCTTGGCGTTTAGCCAGCTCGCTCAATCCGACGCATAGTGTGTCAAGTTTGTCTTGTTGTTTAGCCAGTTGTAGGCTGTGTGCACGTACTGTCATCTGGAATGAATCCGAGTCTGCTGTGTCCATTGTTGGCCAGTTTGTTCTATCAAGAACAGTGGTACCAGATGGCTGGACACAAATGCAGAGCTCAGTCTCAGAGGGGATTTGGCAATAAGGTTTTACTGAAACAACAAGCAGGGTCTGGTACACGGAAAGGCAGTCAAAAATCAGCAACAGTGTCAGAAACCTTAGGCAAGGGCGTGGTCCAATAAACAAGCAGGCAGTCCAAAACACAGCAAGAAAAACAGGTCGAGAAAACTTACAAGCTTGGCTATGAAGCGAAGGCATAAAGCACAACGAACTGGCGAGTAAACTGTGCAACCCGTGAAACTAATATACACCCTGGTGATGAGCTACCAATTAGAAGCAGGTGTGTGGAAACCACCAGAATAGGGGTGTGGCCCAACAGTGTGCCCTGCCCACCACCAGGAGAGACAGATGAGAGAAAGGGACAGACCAAGGCCAAGCAGAAAAAAAAACCCACAAGAGAAATCACAAAACATAACCTAAGCAGAGCAAACAATAAAACAAAACCTAAACCCTGACAGATTTCTTTGAACTGTTCTTTTGCCAAGGCAGAAAAAACAAGTTTGACTTTATGTTGGTTCTTCTTGAATCAATTATATATACAGGCTCAAATATATACATCCACAATCAGTAATATTTGGTTAAATGTCTCTTAGCAAGCTACACCTTGACCAGACACTTTTGGACGCTATCAACAAGCTTCTGGCATAATGATGGCTGGATATTTGAGCACTCATCTCTGCAGAATTGGTAAGTTTCATTTTTGTGAGTCAATCTTGTGGTTTCCTGGCACAGACTCGAATTTTAAGTGTAGTCCACAAATCTTCAATAGGCTTGAGGTTGGGGCTTTAGGGCCCCGTCACACATTCCTGTTATTCATGTTTTAGATTAATTACCCGATGCACTCCTCTCATGAAGACATCAGCCAGGCTCCCATCTCATGAAGAGCCAGCTCCCGTGTTGTGAACGCATCAGCCGGCATGGTGTGTCCAGCGCGCAGTGTTCCACTGGTGACCATGCTGCAAATATGATATGTGTTTTAATTATTGTAATATGGGTAAATCCCGCAGTGACACACATGGTAGTTCTCAGCATGGCACGATATTCACTACTATTCACCAGCGTTGCAGTGCACTGACATGGCAGTCAGTTGAAGCAATATATTTTAATGTATTTCCACTTGAGGACAGCAAGCTGACATTGGCGCTCCATGGAGTAGTTACGCAATGTCATATCCTGCCAGCCACTACAGGTGTTCCCCAGCAGTGAACACAGATATCTGAACAGCTACAGGTCACAGGGTGCTCCCCTCCCTTTGTCTGCGGACATCACTGTTGTGTGGAAAAAAAACAAAAAACACACAACACAAAACAACACCGTGATTTATAATATTTAATTCCTCTCATCAAGGAGACAATACAAGTATGAACCTTCTGTTCCTCTGTATATGATCCATGGTCATAGGTGTACAATCATGAAATGGCATGAATGAAGTAGTGCCCACTTATCATGTCCACATCTGCTGGCCCCATGTCCAGCCCCGCGCGCATGTCCAGCGAGCGGTGTGCTGAAGGACAGACTCCGCATCATGTGGACCATAGATCACGTGGATGACATGACAGTCAGATCTCCAGCTGAGTGTACACATGATCAGACAGTCCTTTTCACATGGGACTGCCTGCTGATGTGTGCACTGAGTGAGCTCTCACGCCTGTGCCAAAAGTGATATATGTTTTTATGTATTTCCACTTGAGGACAGCAGGCACATGCATGCGCCTCACCATGTAGAGTTGTATGGTAATGTCCTTCAAAACATGGTGCGTGTTCTCCAGCTGGGACTCATGGGTCCAGAGATCTCAACAGCTGCTGCTATTTGTGGCCACGCCCACCTGTTCATGCAGCACACAGAACAAAGTGACACTCTCTGTTTCTGTGTTCTGTGATCATTTCTTGTACTTATTTGTTATGTAATTGTGTATGTAGTTATTGTAGTAATTATTTATATACCTGTCCTGCTTGTGGTCTCTGTGTGTTTTTAATGTGACATGTCATGTGCACTGAGCCATCATTTCCAGCTTTCAGTGAGTGACCGGCTGGTGATCAGCTGAGTGGCGCCTTGCTGTGCTGTGTGTGCTCAGACGTGGATCTCCATGTGAACATGCAAGTGTGACCCCCCCCCAGCACACCACATGTGTTGTGGGGGGAAGCGGGGAGGAGGGGTGCGACACACAGGCACACTCGCGATACACAAGCATGCCACATGTGTTGAGGGGTGAGTCGACACTCTGGCATGCCACGTGTGTTGCTTGGTTACGCCACACCTGTGGGTCACTTAGGCACTTTTCACAGACAGCTCAAATGTGGTTGTTTGCTGTCTACTATCCTGCCAGGAGTGTGAATAGCCATGCCTTTTCTAAGTGCCCAGTGAGCAGTGTTAGATGTTCGTGTGTGGCACCTGGAATTTGGCCGCCAGTTGTTCAGTTGTCCAGTAGTTCTTGAACATCCTAACCACTTTCCTCTCATCTTAGGGTGACAGTTTAGGTCTTCTTCGAGCCCTAGGCAAAGTGGTTACAGACCCCAACTAACGTCTACTTACATACAGTTGTTTGAATTGATGATCCCAGAATTTGCAGTTGTTTGAAATGGCTCAAAGAGACCTTCCTACTTTGTGTAAATCTACAGTTCTCCTTCTTAGATCATCACTGAGTTCTTTGGACTTCCCAAATGAGTCTTATTCAGTCCAATGAGTGCTGTTAAAGACATCCTTTTTATGCTGGCAAAGAGAAAATGCCAGTTGTAGTCAATTATGATCACTAAGTAGGAAATATCAGCCCTTGTCATATTAAAATACATTGTAGAACCTTCAGAACCACTTATTAAAAGATTTAAGTGAATGCATGTATATATTTGAGCCTGTATGAATTAGAGAAGATCCAAAATAAATTCAAACTTGTGGACTCAATTCTTGTTTTATTAAAGTCATTACTTATGTGTGGTGCAAACCATTCTACCATGGCAAAAGAACAGTTCAAAGACATGAATAAAAGCTCAAAATTAGCATTAACATTCGTGGCCATGAGTGTATGCAGACTTCTGACCACAATTGTATATATGATCATGTGCAACTGATGGCAATATTTAAATCATGTCTTTTTTCAGTACACATGACAGCATGCATGATGGGACATTTCCAGTTCAAGATTGAACAATGTACTATAGGTGAGGTGATGTGTTCCAGTATGATGCTGCTGACCTTAAATTCCAATCACTGACGTACCTGTCAAAGGCCAGCTGACGCTGCTGCACTTTGGACAATCTTCAAACTATAGCAGGGGATGCTAATGCTGTTAATCCAACAGCGGCTACACATCCATGTTCATGTCTCTGAACAGTAGGATACCAGGTTCTGGTGTATCCAAGCTGTTACAGGGAAGGACAGACAGCAATATATTTGGAATCTAAGCTATATGTTCAACAAGCCACAACTAATAAACATGGTAAATCAACCCCTGTGCTCCAAACTTTGTTTGCACACCCTCTCCATAGCAAAACTAACTTGGACACACATAATTCACCTGCACCACTCCATACGCACCTGCTATCAAAATTTAACCCATTGACTCATTTTCCGCTTATCTTGAAAGAGCCCATTAAATCCATCGTACAAATCCATAATTGTCTTTGGTGTTCATTGTTTTGTTTTTGTCGTTGTTTGTTTGTCTTTTTTAGCTTTTGTCGGCATTGGTAGGACATTTTTTATTGTAAAAAAATATGTGCACCTAAATGATAAAAAAAAAAAATAATAATATTATGGGCAAAGTGAAGCACAGTGGCGTGCAGCTCACTCATGGTACAGTGCCAAATTTTGGGTCCACAGTGAAACCTGAAATGTCAAATGTTGAACACTTCCCTGGTATGGGTGGAGCTAGAGGCCAGGGTTGTGCTGAACCATGGACAAATAATAACAAAGTTATGCTGGTGAGTAAACAACTGTATTTTATGTCAGAAATGAGGTCCAGGTTGTTAAAAGCGGCATTTCTCCTTTAAATCATGTTGCCTTATATATACGTGTTTTTCCAATGATTTTTAAATGAGCAGGCAGCTGTTGATAAAATAACCTCTTAATTTTGCTGTATGAGTGACACAACTTTAGCTAAATAAATCTAAAGTTATCTTCCATAAACTGAAACTGAAAGCAAATATCTACAACTTGAAATAAATTAATTTTAAATATAAAATACAGCTTCCTGATAAAGTGGTGTAGAGTAGGATTTTCTGAAAAAGAAGATCCAATGGTTTAGCTACAATTTGCCAGAAGGTACATCTGAGATACAAGCCTTGATTTGATGTTTTGATGAAAGAAAGTTTTGTATTTCTTCATAATTGATGTAAATAAAGTCCAAACATATTCAGTGACTTGGAAATGTTCATGTTTCCATCCCCTGACTTGTCTGAAGAAAACTGGCAATTAAACTGATTATTAATTACAGGTATTATCATGTTTTAGAGATTTGTTTTCAGTTTGAGTTTGAGGAAGTTCATTTTAGAAATTTTTATTCTTTATATATATATATATATATATATATATATATATATATATATATATATATATTTCTTGTATTTGAAATTGCATAAACAAATTAAAATGTGTTTAGTCCCCACAGTAGCTGAAAGGCAAAAAAAAAAAAACATGTTTGAAAAGGTGCTGAAAGGTTTTAGCCATGCTAATGCTCCCCTGGAGCATCTGCTCAAAAACCAGTCTGAAGGACCTCAATGACTTGGTAAGATGCTGAAGAGCTTTGCTCGTTTACATCTGTGACATATACATACAGTATTAATAATAATGTCACCATTGTTCTGCTGAGCCTGGTGTGCAGGATGTGTACTTGTGAATATGAAGGAAAATGTCCTGTGTCATTCTGTTTTAAAGTTAGACACATCAAAGCAACCCATGGGGGAGTGCTGGAAATGTTATAATTCATTATGAATGTTTCTGCATTGGTATTGCCTGAACCATTCAGAGTTGTAGTTTGGTCACACTACATGCACAAATGTGTGTGTGTGTGTGTGTGTGTGTGTGTGTGTGTGTGTGTGTGTGTGTGTGTGTGTGTGTGTGTGTGTGTGTGTGTGTGTGTGTGTGTGTGTGTGTCTGCACTCATGCATATATTTATTTGCATACATACTGTACATGCTCAAGGGTATAACCCAGTTTTAAATCTGTCAAAATAAATGGTTGAATTATAAACAGCTCAAACACTCACTGGGTTTTTTCCCCTTTGATTTTGACAACCTTCTGAGGTATGTTTAAAAATGCTGTGCAAGTGAGTACATTGAATATTTACATGGGAGCCTGTATAAGAGGAAAATAATATCTGCACATTTGCTTCAGGACAACAGAAGAGACAACACTCATCAACAATGTCCCTATGCCATTCTGTGCATGCAGCGGGTAAAATATTAGAAACATCATGATTTTTGTCAATAACTACAGTATATTTCTAAAGCTGCAGACATTAAATTAAAAAAAAATGTTGGCGTAAACCCAAGTAATCCACACATACTTCAAAGAAATCATACCATAGAAGTTCAAAATTATTTGTGTAATAAAATGGAATGACAAAGGGAAAAAAAATATTGAACACATTTACTGAAATTCATTTGACACTTTATGCAAAAGCCTTTGTTGGAAATGACAGATTTCAAGACACCTGTATGGAGAAACTAGTCACATTAGATTAGATTAGACAGAACGTTTTGGGAAGACTCCCTCAGGGAAACAGAGAGAGATTGCTCAGGTGAGATTTTGGTCCATTTTTTCACACAATCAGTCTTCAAATCTTGAAGTTTCTTTCCATGTTTTCTACTGGATCCAAGTCAGGTGATTATGGCCCCAACTTTGCTCACTGGAACATTCAGAAGTTTAGAAATCCTCCTGTAACCAATGCCATCAGTATGTTTTGTAATAATAAGGTTGTGAAGATCTTAACAGAGCAGTTTATATCACATTTCTGTGATACATTCCTGAGCACCTTCACCACGTTGTGTAAATTTTGCAATATTCCAGAGAGCAGATTTGAGGAAATGGGATTTGAATAAAAAGGAAGTTTTTAACACAATGCATCCATCTCTTAATTGCTCAGCTGTGTCATATTTTATTTAAAAATGCTTGAAGATGTTATGTTCCACTGTGTATATTCAGTTCTGTGTCTGTAGCATGGCCCAAGCAGAGGGTCACCCCTTTGAGTCTGGTCTGCTTGAGGTTTCTTGCTCAAATCATCAGTCACTGTCGCATGTGTCCTTGCTCTAGGGGTTGGTAAGGTTAGAACTTACTTGTGTGAAGCACCTTGAGGCAACATTTTTTGTGATTTGGCGCGATATAAATGAAAATAAATTGAAATTCTGTTTGGTTATATTGGACTTGAAAGCTTTAGGAACAGCTGCATCACCACGACTCTCTCAAATACTTCCCTCTCATCTGTTTCAGTTAGTCCTCCCATCATTCTCACACATTAATGAGATAATCAATGAGCAGGTATTACTGCTTAATAACTGCTTTTGCAAAGTGAAGGAAAATGAAAAAGTCTGTGCAGAATGCTCCAGTGTTTGGAACTGACCACAATGTAAGAACACACCATGCATTTCAGATTTAAATGTTGTTATTATTATTGTTATTTTTTTTTCTGGATGATTACAGTTTACTAATATAATGTGCAAATTTAACTCAACCATACAGTGCTCCTTGTTGTGACACAGAACAGTTTCCACACTAATGTCTGTCACGCAATATTTCACCATTTACAACACTTTACATGTCAATGAGCTGTTTTATGATAAAACATTACAAAACAGAAACATACTTGGGACCATTCAGATTCTGTGGAGAAATTCTTATTTTCGTTTGAAATAAATAAATTTCTTGTATGTGTTGTCCTGTGAGAATTTACTGTATTATTCTGAATGAATCTGAGATTTAACTGAATGAAATCGACTAAAATTTGCTTTTCATTGATTCATTTAAATATCATAGTCACAGGTTGGAATGTTGAATGACCCTGAACAGACATAGGGCTCTCTCTCAGTGATCTACGCTCACTCAATCATCTTCACCTGCTTATCCAGGATTGGGCCTCGGCCTCCCTTCGGCAGGGAAACCCTAACTTCCCCTTCCCGGGCCACATTGAACACCTCTGACTGGGGGATAATGAGGCATTCCCAGGCCATTTTGGATCATATGGATAATAGCTTCACCGAGTCCTGGATCTTCCCCAGGGTCTTCTCCCAGATGGATGTGTGTGGAACCCCTCCCTAGGGAGGCGCCATGGGGAAACCCTTACCAGATGACTGAATCACCTCAGCTGGCTCCTTTCAACGCGAAGGAACAGTGGCTCTACTCTGAGCCCCTCACAGATGACCAAGCTTCTCATCTTATTTATAAGGAAGACACCAGCAACCCTCCTGAGGAAACCCATTTCAGCTCCTTGTACCCGCAATCTAATTCTTTCAGTCATGACCCAACCCTGATGACCATAGGTGAGAGTAGGAACAAAGATTGACCAATAGATCGAAAGCTTCACCTTTTGGCTCAGCTCCCTTTTTGTCACACAAGTACAGCAGAGCAAATGCAATACTATCCCTGCTACACTGATTTCCCGGCAAATCTCACACTCCATTGTCCCCTCACTTGTGAACAAGACACTGTGGTACTTGAACTCATTCACTTGGGGCAAGCCCTCATTCCCTACTCAGAGTAGGCAATCAATCTGTTTCCTGCTGATTTGAATACATTTAGCATTAGCACTAATAACACAAAATTGGTTTGGTAAGCTCATTGACACTTGACCTCCTTACACAGATGAATCCAGTCATAAGAAAGGGTATTTAAGGTGGCCATTTGCAAATATTTCCCCTCTTTGCATCTCTTCTAATGAGTGGCAACATAGGAGCCTCTAAACAACTCTCAAATGACCTGAAAACAAAGATTGTTCAACATCATGGTTTAGGGGAAGGATACAAAAAGCTATCTCAGAGATTTCAGTTTCCACTGTGAGGAACATAGTGAGGAAATGGAAGACCGCAGGCATAGTACTAGTTAAGGCCCGAAGTGGCAGGCCAAGAAAAATCTCAGATAAGCTGAAGTGAAGGATGGTAAAAAAAGTCATAGTCAATCCACAGACCTGCTCGAAAGACCTGCAACATGATTGATTGATTTGCAAATCCTCTTCAACCTATATTCATTTGACTACACCACAAAGACAAGTTCCTCAAAGTGTTCCTTCCAGCACCTGATTACCTCCTCGTTTAAGGTCAAGAGAGTCCTATCCTAACTGTAGACAGCTTGGATGGTTCACCGTGTTCCTCTAATGAGGTGCCTCACAGTCTGCCAGAAGCATCTTGGTGCCAACCGAAAGCCCTTCTCCATGATTATTCCGATCTCCTCCCACACCCACTGCTTTACCTCTCTCACAGAAGTGGCTGCTGCCTGTCAGTACCTTGTGACATTCTGGTTCCATACCTCTAACCTCCACAGGGATGCCAGAAAAGCTCTGCCGGAGGTGTGTTTGAATATCTGTTGGACAGTGGGCTCCACCAGATGTACCCAGTTCACCTGGACTATCCATTTGTGGATACCAGGTCTATCCAAAGTCCTTCCCACCCTCTGATCCAACTCACCACCAGATGGTGATCAGTTGACAGCTATGCCCCTCTCTTTACCCCAGTGTCCAGAACATCAGATCAGATGATCTGATCAAAAAAATATATATATATCGTTGGCCTTCAGCCTAAGGTGTTCTGGTACCATGTGCACTTATGAGCATCCCTATGGCATTCATTATGGACGGTCCATGACTAGAACAGAAGTCCAATAACAAATGACCACTTGGATTTGGATCAGGGAGGCAATTCCTCCCAATCATGCCTCTCCAGGTGACTCTGTCATTGCCCACATGTGCAATGAAGTCCCCCAGTAGAACAATGGAGTCTCCCACTGGAGCCCCATACAGGACTCCATGTAGGGACTCCAAGAAGGCTGAAAATTCCAAACTATTGTCTGGTGCATTCACAAAAACAACAGTCAGAGCAAGCTAAGACACTTCTCAAAAACTGTGCACGAAGGAGAAGAGTGAGGAAAGCCACCAAGACACCCAGACAACCCAGAAGAAGTTAGTATAGAGGAGGATTTTCTTAAAAAGAAGACCTGAAAGTTTAGCCTCAGATTGCCAGAAGGCACAGCTAAGATGCAAGCCTAGATTTGATCTGTTTTGGTGAAAGAATATCCGTCCCTGCTCTACTCCATTATGAAGCTAATAGTAGTCATTCAAAATGCAAAATTTGCACTGTGCACAATTTCTCCAATCACAGCCGCAGAAGCCTATAACTTCTTCTGGGTGTCTTGGTGGCTTTCCTCACTCTTCTCCTTCTTGCACAGTCACTCAGTTTTCTACTCCATACATATTTACCATGGAGTGCAATACTGTTTGTATTTCTTCATAATTGATGTAAATAAAGTCCAAGACATATTCAGTGGCAGCTTTACCATCAGAGAGCCTCGTCCAAAACTACCACAAAAGACTCCAAGCTGTCACTGATGTTAAAGGGGGCAATACATGATATTAAGAACAGGGACATATAAACTTTACATCAGGGTCATTTGGGTAGTTTCTGTTGTCATTATTATTTAAAAAGAGCAAACACAGTTGTTTGAAAATAAATGGCTTCACCCATCCACGAACCATGAGTGAACAAAAGATTATGTTGTCATTCATATTTTCTGAAAAATGGCCAAAAAAACTAAAATTCTGCCAGGGTATGTAAACCTTTGAGTGCAACTGTAGCCCTTGTCTTATTATCACATCACTATAAATCCTTTACCTGAGCTCTGTACTACTGAATAACTGACTCTGATCAATATGGTCAAGTTGAAGAAATAAAAAATATAACGCAATGCTAAAATACCCTCAGCTATATGACCATTAGAGGTGGGTGATACTGGGAATTTTGGTATTGATCCGATACTAAGTAAATACAGGCCCAGTATCGCCGATATCGATACCAATACTTTTTCATATTTAAGCTTCATAGATCCAAAGGATCCAAAAGACCTAGGATAGAATTTCACCACACATTGTAAGTGACAACAAAATACTTTATTATCACAATCAACATTTTTGTTTAAAAAAATATCACTCAACACAACTTAAAACAAAATCTCCTGAGGTAGAGGAGAGCGCTGAGTGGGCGGGCCAGGCTGAGCCTACCTGCATGGCTGTTGGCTGGCACCACTGAGCCATGTGACGGCGCAACAACAGAAGACTAGAGGGGGAGGGTGCGCTGCTCTGTGTTGTGTGACACAGTGCAGCGCTGCTCTTACAGACAGAGAGTAGACTTTGATGAATCTGTGTGCGCAGCAGTCATTGCGTGCGGGAGAGAAAAAAGCTTGAGTATCAATCTTTTTACACGAGGATCATTCAATATCAATACCAGCGTTGGTATCGATATTATCAATGTTAGGATCAATCCGCCCACCTCTAATGACTATGTAGCTTTTAATGGCGTCTGCACGAGGGTGTGTGTGTGTGTGTGTGTGTGTGTACATACAGGACCTTTTGAAAAGACCAGAAGTTATCTTTGACGGTATGTGATGTGTGTGCATGCTGATCTACATGAGATGGCTCGTAAATCACTCCAGAGGTGTTATAGCATTTTCAGTTTTTTGCAGTGTTTATTTAAGCATTTCAAAACCGAAGCCTGACTGTCAATAACAACGCCAAAATCCATCTCAGTTTGGGGCACAAAGTGGGACATCTGGTAACCTTACACCCACATGTGGCCACGAGCACCAAAGGTGTGAAGTGTAACTAAGTGAGGTGTGTCCAGGGGGGTGCCTGGACCCACACAACTGTGGGAATAATGGGCGTCCAACACACTCTCGGGATGCGGGACATGGGGGGAAAATACCGCCCAATCTGGGATGGTTGGCAGCTCTGTTAACCACTTGACCAGAGGTCACCAACCCTGTTCCTGGAGGGCACCTGCCCTGCATGTTTTCTAACTCTTTGTGTTCCACTCCCAGGCAATTAAGTCTATCATTTGTGCTCAGCCAATCAAGAGCTGGAAGACACAGCTTTTAAAAAATCAGGTGTGACTTGAATAGGTACATGTGGAAAACATGCAGGACAGGTACCCTGCAGGAACAGGGTTGGTGCTCCCTGCACTAGACCACCACCTCCCCTCTTTGAATTTGTCCAAGGTTTGTGTCCCAAGTATGATCCCTGTGAATTTAAAGATGTTGGCAGTAATAGGACTGGACTTATGCTGAGCACAGACAAACAGATGGACAGATGGTTGGTCGGCCGGACGGACAGACACAAGGCATTCAAAATATCCGATGGCCATATTTTGGCCTTGGGTAATAATCTAGATCACAATAAGTGCAAAGCCAGTGACATAATGCCAATATATACAGTAGTGCTCAGAATAATAGTAGTGCTATGTGACTAAAAAGATTAATCCAGGTTTTGAGTATATTTCTTATTGCTTCATGGGAATCAAGGTACCAGTAGATTCAGTAGATTCTCACAAATCCAACAAGACCAAGCATTCATGATATGCACACTCTTAAGGCTATGAAATTGGGCTATTATTAAAAAAAGTAGAAAAGGGGGTGTTCACAATAATACTTGTAGTAGTGTGGCATTCGGTCAGTGAGTTCATAAATTCTGTGGAACAAACAGGTGTGAATCAGGTGTCCCCTATGTAAGGATGAAGCCAGCACCTGATGACCATGCTTTTCTCTTTGAAAGCCTGAGGAAAATGGAACGTTCAAGATATTGTTCAGAAGAACAGCATAGTTTGATAAAAAAAGTTGATTGGAGAGGGGAAAACCTATACGCAGGTGCAAAAAATTATAGGCTGTTCATCTACAATGATTTCCAATGCTTTAAAATGGACAACAAACCAGAGACATGTGGAAGAAAATGGAAAACAACCATCAAAATAGATAGACTAACCAGAATGGCAAAGGCTCACCCATTGATCAGCTCCAGGATGATCAAAGACAGTCTGGAGTTACCTGTGTCAAACTGATTCCAGAAAGGGCCAAGAGGGTGCAGGTTTTCTTTGTAACCACCCACTGCACCAGGTGATTTCACTGATTAACTGATTCCATCTGCTCAAAGTGATGTTAATCAGTGAAATCACCTGGTGCAGTGGGTGGTTACAAAGAAAACCTGCACCCTCTTGGCCCTTTCTGGAATCAGTTTGATGCCTGTGCTTCTAAGTGCTGTGACAGTTAGAAGATGCCTGTGTGAAGCTAATTTATTTGCAAGAATCCCCCGCTAAGTCCCTCTGTTAAATAAAAGACATGTGCAGAAGAGGTTACAATTTGCCAGATGCCTGAATCACCTCAGTTGGCTCCTTTCAATGTGAAAAAGCAGCAAATCTACTCCAAGTCCCTCTCAGACAGTTAAGCTTCTTATTCTGTCCAGCATAAACCCAGATACCCAATGGTGGAATTTAATTTCTACTGCTTGTATCCATGATCTTGTTCTTTCAGTCAGGGTTTATAACCATAGGTGAGGATAAGAGTGTAAATTGACTGGTAAACTGAGAGCTGTCTTGGTCAGCTCTATCTTCACCATGACTTTCCAGTACAGCGTCTGGGAAACATCAGCCACCAGCCCAATCTGTGGATCAATCTCACACTCCCAAGTTCACACACTCCACACCCCCACTCGTGAAAAAGATTGCAAAATACTTAAAAGTCCTCCACTATGGGCAGTAACTCTCCCCTGACCCAGAGGGGATAATCCAGCCTTTTCCAACAGAGGACCACGGCCTCAGATTTGGAGTAGCTGCTTCACAACCCAATCACTTCATATTTGGCCTCAAACTGTGCAGTTTGGTCACTGTCTAATGAAGCCAACACAACAGAACCACACAAAGCAGAGACACAACTCTGAAGCCCAAAACTGGACAACTTCCAGTCCCTTACTGCACCTTGAAATCCCTTCTATCAATATCATAAACAGGATTTTTGACAAAGGGCAGTCCTGGCAGTGTCAAACACCCACCAGGAACAGATCTGATGCCATGTCAAGAATGCAAACACAGTTCCTACTTTGGTTGTCTAAAGACCAAATCACACATTGTAGCAGTCCACTTACCCCATACTACCACAGCACATCCCACAGGCTGAGAAGTATGATTCCACTGTAATTGGAATACATTCTCCCGTCCCCCATTTTAAAGATAGGGACCAGTTTTTTTCCCAGAGGTACTGTCCATGACCTCCATGCAACATTGTCTCAGCGTGTCAGCCATAAAAGCCACATAACAATCAGAGACTTTAACATCTCAGGGCAAATCTTGTCGACCACTGGCGACTTTACACCCAGAGCTTTTTGACAGTGCCCAAGTCTTTCAATCCTACCTCCTCACATTTCAAGATTCAAAGCTTTTATTGTCATATGCACAGTAAAGAAACATGTTTCCCTGTGCAATGAAATTCTTACTTTGCTGCCCACACTGGATGCCCAAATATACATATAAATGACTAAATATAAAATATCAAAATATAAGTGGGGGGAAAATGAAATAACATAAAATAAGACTGCTGGTAAGAACAATACAATATAACAAGCAATGTAATAAAATAAAAATGTAATAATGTAATAAAAAGAAATATACACTGTAAGAAGGGAAATATAAAATATGCTTGTGTAATGGCCTACATGATATGTACATGAGAGTGAATGTTGTGCACTGATGCACTGTTCTGTGCAACATTCAGCATTAAATGGTTTTGTGCAATTAGTGCAATTGAGCCAATGGATTCAAGGTAACAGGTGTTGTAGTGCAATAGAATAAAGTGTCCGTAATATAGTAAGATGTCCAATAGAAGATAAAGTGACCAGTGATGGAGGGCTCTGTCCTTGCGGTGGGGTGGGGGTCGGGGGTTCAGCTGTTTAACAGTCTAATGGCTGTGGGAAAGAAGGAGTTCTTGAAACTGGTGGTTCTGCATCTCACAGTCCTGAACCTGCGGCCTGATGGGAGGAGTGTGAATAGTCCATGTTGCGGGTGAGTGGGGTCTGTGATGATGGAGACAGCTCTCCTGTGGACTCTGCAATGGTAGATGCTCTGCAGAGAGGGTTGTGGGGTCCTGGTGATCTTAGACACAGTCCTTATCACTCTCTGCAGGTGTTTGCGGTCCCACACAGAAGAGAGGCTGTACCACACAGTGATGCAGGTGGTCAGGACTGACTCAATGATGCAGCTGTAGAAGTTGCTGAGGCTCTTGGGTGCCATCTCAAATTTCCTCAGCCTCCTCAGGAAATACAGCCGCTGCTGAGCCTTCTTCACCACCTGTGTGGTGTTGAATGTCCAGGTGAGGTCATCGCTGATGTAGACCCCCAGGTACTTGAAGTTCCTCACCCTCTCCACCTCAAGACCTCGGATGAACAGCGGCTGGTGAGGCCTCCTCTCTTTCCTCATGTCCACTATCATCTCCTTGGTCTTGTCTGTGTTGAGGGTGAGGTTGTTGTCTCCACACCACGTCACCAGACTGTCCACCTCCCTCCTGTAGGCCACCTCATCTCTGCCAGTGATGCGTCCTATCACGGCGGTGTCATTGGCAAACTTGATGATGGTGTTGTTGGGGTGGGAAGTGACACAGTCGTGAGTGAACAGGGTGTAGAGGATGGGGCTCAGGACACAGCTGTGGGGTCCCCATGTTGGTAGTGATAGTGGCTGACATCCTTCTCCCGATCCTGACAGACTGTGGCCTGCCAGTCAGGAAGTTGAGAAGCCAGTCACAGAGGAAGGGGTGAAGTCCGAGGGCTAACAGTTTGTGGGTGAGTTTGAGGGGGACGACCGTGTTGAAGGCAGAGCTGTAGTTAATAAAGAGATCCTAATGTAGGAGTCTTTATTTTCCAGATGAGAGAGGGAGATGTGAAGGGCGGCGGTGATGGCATCTGACGTAGACCGGTTGTGCCTGTAGGCGTACTGCAGTGGGTCGGTGGTGTCCCTATGTGAGGGGGGAGTATAAAAACATCTAAGGGTTTGTACAACATTAAAAAAAGTTTTGCATATCAATATGTGGAGTGAAGCTGTGGACGGGTTGGGGGCGGAGCTCAAGCAATGTCCAAGCATGTCCCAGGTCAAATGGCGGTATTAAAACATGGTTTTCATAGGGCAAAGGGAGGATGAAGGTCACCAGCTTTGTTGGTCACCAGTTGTTTCATCTATCCATTTATTACTTACATTTATCTATTGCTTTCTTGTCATGAGATGTTTGTAGGTATTTACATACATTTAGTTGCAAATTTGTTTGAAAGAGTATTTTGAAATCAACTGATGATAAGAAAAGGACTTGCATAGGACAAGGGGCAGGAATGGAATAAGCATATGCTTCTTCCCACTCCCTTTCCAACATGTTATGTTGACATAGTTCTTTTGTATTGTTTTGTTATTTATGATTTACTGCTTTTCTTTGTTTTTCATGTCCACAATAAAACTTTCATTCTTTCATTCATTCAGCATCTTTTTTCACTCATGGTTAGTGGTTGGGTGAAGCCATTTATTGTCAAACAACTGTGCTTATGCTTTTTAAATCATAATGACAACAGAAACTACCCAAACGACCCTGATCAAAAGTTTACATACCCCTCTTCTTAATGCTATGTATTGCCCCCTTTAACAATAATGATAGGCTGGAGTCTTTTGTGGCAGTTGTGGATGAGGATGTTTAATGGTACAGCTGCTACTGAATATGTTTTGGACTTTATTAAGGGCCCCTTCACACACACACCATGACTGAGGCCGAATGGCAGATGAAGGAGGAATTGTCTGCCATTCGTGCAAAATCGGAGCCGCCTCGAATACCTCATACAGCAGGGCAAATCTTGATCCAACCATTCAAATAAAATCATATAAACCTAAACTCTCTTTGTGAGGACCATATGATGTGAAAACGCAATAAAACCTTCTTACCTGTAAATCTGGTCATGTTTTCTGCATAAATAAATGTTATCCATTCTTTGTGCTCAAACGCCAAAGCGAGGGGCGAATCCAGATGGAATGGGGGCGTGGGGTAGGGATGCTCCCCCCCCACAACACCAATAGATTAAAGGTCCAGTTTTGAAGCCTTTTTTTTACTACAACTACTAATACTACTTAAAATAATAATAATTTCGACAAGTAAAATGCTTAGAGAGAATTTAAATCAAATCAATTTTATTTATATAGCGCCAAATCACAACAAACAGTTGCCCCAAGGCGCTTTATATTGTAAGGCAAGGCCATACAATAATTACGGAAAAACCCCAACGGTCAAAACGACCCCCTGTGAGCAAGCACTTGGCAACAGTGGGAAGGAAAAACTCCCTTTTAACAGGAAGAAACCTCCAGCAGAACCAGGCTCAGGGAGGGGCAGTCTTCTCCTGGGACTGGTTGGGGCTGAGGGAGAGAACCAGGAAAAAGACATGCTGTGGAGGGGAGCAGAGATCAGTCACTAATGATTAAATGCAGAGTGGTGCATACAGAGCAAAAAGAGAAAGAAACACTCAGTGCATCATGGGAACCCCCCAGCAGTCTAAGTCTATAGCAGCATAACTAAGGGATGGTTCAGTGTCACCTGATCCAGCCCTAACTATAAGCTTTAGCAAAAAGGAAAGTTTTAAGCCTAATCTTAAAAGTAGAGAGGGTGTCTGTCTCCCTGATCTGAATTGGGAGCTGGTTCCACAGGAGAGTAGCCTGAAAGCTGAAGGCTCTGCCTCCCATTCTACTCTTACAAACCCTAGGAACTACAAGTAACCCTGTAGTCTGAGAGTGAAGCGCTCTATTGGGGTGATATGGTACTATGAGGTCCCTAAGATAAGATGGGACCTGATTATTCAAAACCTTATAAGTAAGAAGAAGAATTTGAAATTCTATTCTAGAATTAACAGGAAGCCAATGAAGAGAGGCCAATATGGGTGAGATATGCTCTCTCCTTCTAGTCCCTGTTAGCACTCTAGCTGCAGCATTTTGAATTAACTGAAGGCTTTTCAGGGAACTTTTAGGACAACCTGATAATAATGAATTACAATAGTCCAGCCTAGAGGAAATAAATGCATGAATTAGTTTTTCAGCATCACTCTGAGACAAGACCTTTCTAATTTTAGAGATATTGCGCAAATGCAAAAAAGCAGTCCTACATATTTGTTTAATATGCGCATTGAATGACATATCCTGATCAAAAATGACTCCAAGATTTCTCACAGTATTATTAGAGGTCAGGGTAATGCCATCCAGAGTAAGGATCTGGTTAGACACCATGTTTCTAAGATTTGTGGGGCCAAGTACAATAACTTCAGTTTTATCTGAGTTTCAAAGCAGGAAATTAGAGGTCATCCATGTCTTTATGTCTGTAAGACAATCCTGCAGTTTAGCTAATTGGTATGTGTCCTCTGGCTTCATGGATAGATAAAGCTGGGTATCATCTGCGTAACAATGGAAATTTAAGCAATGCCATCTAATAATACTGCCTAAGGGAAACATATATAATGTGAATAAAATTGGTCCTAGCACAGAACCTTGTGGAACTCCATAATTAACTTTAGTCTGTGAAGAAGATTCCCCATTTACATGAACAAATTGTAATTTATTAGATAAATATGATTCAAACCACCGCAGCGCAGTGCCTTTAATACCTATGGCATGCTCTAATCTTTGTAATAAAATTTTATGGTCAACAGTATCAAAAGCAGCACTGAGGTCTAACAGAACAAGCACAGAGATGAGTCCACTGTCTGAGGCCATAAGAAGATCATTTGTAACCTTCACTAATGCTGTTTCTGTACTATGATGAATTCTAAAACCTGACTGAAACTCTTCAAATAGACCATTGCTCTGCAGATGATCAGTTAGCTGTTTTACAACTACCCTTTCAAGAATTTTTGAGAGAAAAGGAAGGTTGGAGATTGGCCTATAATTAGCTAAGATAGCTGGGTCAAGTGATGGCTTTTTAAGTAATGGTTTAATTACTGCCACCTTAAAAGCCTGTGGTACATAGCCAACTAATAAAGATAGATTGATCATATTTAAGGTTGAAGCATTAATTAATGGTAGGGCTTCCTTGAGCAGCCTGGTAGGAATGGGGTCTAATAGACATGTTGATGGTTTGGAGGAAGTAACTTATATCATTTACTAACAGGGACTTAGAAGAGAGAGACCTAATGTTTAATAGACCACATTTAACTGTTTTAGTCTGTGGTGCAGTTGAAGGTGCTATATTATTTTTTTCTTTTTGAATTTTTATGCTTAAATAGATTTTTACTGGTTATTGGTGGTCTGGGAGCAGGCACCGTCTCTACGGGGATGGGGTAATGAGGGGATGGCTGGGGGAGAGAAGCTGCAGAGAGGTGTGTAAGACTACAACTTTGCTTCCTGGTCCCAACCCTGGATAGTCACGGTTTGGAGGATTTAAGAAAATTGGCCAGACTTCTAGAAATGAGAGCTGCTCAATCCAAAGTGGGATGGATGCCGTCTCTCCTAACCAGACCAGGTTTTCCCCAGAAGCTTTGCCAATTATATATGAAGCCCACCTCATTTTTTGGACACCACTCAGACAGCCAGCAATTCAAGGAGAACATGCGACTAAACATGTCACTCCCGGTCCGATTGGGGAGGGGCCCAGAGAAAACTACAGAGTCCGACATTGTTTTTGCAAAGTTACACACCGATTCAATGTTAATTTTAGTGACCTCCGATTGGCATAACCGGGTGTCATTACTGCCGACGTGAATTACAATCTTACCAAATTTACGCTTAGCCTTAGCCAGCGGTTTCAAATTTCCTTCAGTGTCGCCTGCTCTGGCCCCCGGAAGACAATTGACTATGGTTGCTGGTGTCGCTAACTTCACATTTCTCAAAACAGAGTCGCCAATAACCAGAGTTTGATCCTCGGTGGGTGTGTCGCCGAGTGGGGAAAAATGGTTAGAAATGTGAACGGGTTGACAGTGTACAAGGGGCTTCTGTTTAGGGCTACGCTTCCTCCTCACAGTCACCCAGTCGGCCTGCTTTCCCGCCTGCTCGGGATCTGCTGGAAGGGAACTAATGGCGGCTAAGCTACCTTGGTCCGTACCGACTACAGGGGCCTGGCTAGCTGTAGAATTTTCCACGGTGCGGAGCCGAGTCTCCAATTCACCCAGCCTGGCCTCCAAAGCTACGAATAAGCTACACTTATTACAAGTACCATTACTGCTAAAGGAGGCTGAGGAATAACTAAACATTTCACACCCAGAGCAGAAAAGTGCGGGAGAGACAGGAGAAGCCGCCATGCTAAATCGGCTAAGAGCTAGTAGCTGTGCTAAGCTAGCGGATTCCTAAAAACACACAAAGTGAATAATGTGTAAATAATTTAGAGGTGATTCAGCAGAGGGAGTGCTTTAGTTAAGGCACGTGAAGATTACACTGTGAAACAAATCGTTATCTAGTTAACTAGATCAATCTAACTGCGCAGATTAAACAGCTAACAGACACAGCAAAACACTGCTGTGCTCCGGAACAGGAAGTGATACAATACCGCAGTGAGAGCCAACTACCAGTAGAGGCCAGTAAATGTTAGAATGAATTTAATAGTTACATTTATAAACAATGTAGGTTAGAAATTGCAAGTTTTACTGTTACAGTGCTGTCAACAGTTAAATATGAGGTCAAGAAAGAGGTCTTTATTTTACTTTTTATAAAACAAGTATTTATTTTCATTGAAGCCAAGAAAGGGTGACTATAAAGTGAGTTTTGACAAAACAGGTATCATTGTCATGTTGAGGTGGCAGAGGGTTGTTGTTGGCAGCTGGTGAAAGTAACTAAAAAAGTAACTAGTAATCTAACTTAGTTACTTTTCCAACTGAGTAATCAGTAAAGTAACTAAGTTACTTTTTCAAGGAGTAATCAGTAATCAGTAATTGGATTACTTTTTCAAAGTAACTGTGGCAACACTGTTTATATATATTTACAGTGTTTTTTCTGCCTAAAGACAAAGGAATTTTCACAGCCTCTTTTACTTAAAAATGTCATAAGGCCACAGCCTTCTTGAGCACTGTGTACAGAAGTGTATGGTCATTTCATCTGTGCCTGTGGTGCTGAACATCCGTGAGAGTCAGTCCAAACATCTACATCAGTCTGTAGATGTTTGGACAGATGATCACTTGATGATTATTTTTAACAACATGTTTCTTGAGTATCAATGTATGTCTTATCCCATTTGTCTCTTTTGTTTGTGTTAACTTTGTGTTTTTGTTGCCTGTCTTGGCCTGAACTCTCTTGGAAAAGAGATTTTTAATCTCAATGAGCTTTTCCTGGTTAAATAAAGGTTTGATGATGATGATGAAAGTGCCACATGGTATTCACATGCAAAATCTTGGAGTTTCGTTCGACTTTCACGTGTGCTCTGTGCCGTCCACCAGTCTTAGTCCTGTAATGGACGGGTGACCAGTCCATAGCCTGAGTCTCCTCTCAGCCAGTGCACACTGGGCAAGGTTCTGTCATTCTGCAGTCCTAAGTGGGATAAACTGAATAAAATGTTTCAATAGATATCCAGAAGGATTAATGATAAAAAAAAAAAGGTATATTGCCTTCCTAGAATCCAATTATTGGAATTAGACTGGTTGACAAATCATGTAAAATGATTTAGGGATCTCTAAAGACATGTACAGTAATATGATGTGTCATTGCAAGAAAAAAAATGTAGGGGGGAGGAGCTGAGCGCTCGATGGAGTAACACGTGTGTTTGGGGGCTCCTGCCGATTTTGTTAAAAATTGGTATTTAAGTGTGCTTTTTCGGGTTTAAACCGAGTGTTTCGACTTTGTTACATTAATAAGTGCTTGAGGACAAACTTCACCATGACAGGAAAAGGAAAATCTTGTACTATCCAAACGCAGCTGAAACCCAGTCCACAGGCTGCTACCTCTGAGCAGCTAACTCAGGATACCAGAGCTGCCCTGATTAAGTCTGGTCTGGACGAGGACGCCCTGAAGTATGAGCTGTTGTCTTCCTTAAAAGAAGATATTGCAGGTATAATAAAGAAAGACCTGCAAGAGGTTCTTGGAGACGCACTATCGCCGATTAAAATTGAGTTACAAGCTGTGAAAACACAGCTAGCAAACGACAGCGCTGCTACAGATGCTAAATTGGCTAAGCTAACTAGCACTGTAGGTGAGATGGAGGGGGCGCTTACAGGATACACAGATGACATGGTTGAAATGAAAGCTACCCTAGAACGGCTCACTGCTACTGTTACTGCATTGGAAAATAAATGCGAGGACCTAGAGTCAAGATTCCGCCGTCAAAATATTAGGATTATTGGTGTGGCAGAGGGTCCCGATACTTGTTCTCCCACGGTCGTGGCTACGCTGCTAAAGGATGCATTCTCTCTGGACAAAGCACCGCTTGTGGATGGGTCGCATCGTACTCTTCAGCCCAAGCCCAAACCTGGGGAACAAAAAGGGTTAAATCCCCGCTCAGGATTGTAACTGGGAGTCGTGTGGCAATCTGTGTGTGTCTCACATGAATGTTTTGACCCCCCCTTAGCCCAGTCTCTGAGGGCGGTTGTTGTTGTGGCCGCTTGGGGCAGTTTTTCTGTGTGTGCTCCTTTGAGCTGCAGAGAAAACACTCCCCGCAGATCAGCCTCCTCATTTTGGCCCTGTGCGTTTCCCTATCAACGTCAGCAGGGGGAGCTGTTGCCCCACAGAGCGCTGCGGCTGTGGAGCGTGGGGAGGGCGGCCCCTTTTCGAACCCGGAAGGGAGAGGGGCGGTGCGTATCCGGCCACGTCCTTCACCTCGCTCCCGACGGCGTTCCTCCAACCGATTGTCTAATCGTATAACGAGATCGATAAGCCCATCTAAATCCCGCGGTTCCTCCTTAGCTACCAGATGCTCCTTCAGGACAAACGACAGTTCGTTTATGAAGGCGGCACGGAGCGCAACGTTATTCCAGCCGGACCTCGCAGCCGCGATGCGGAAGTCGACTGCATATTCGGCTGCACACCGGCGCCCCTGTCGCATTGACAGCAGCATTGTTGAAGCGGTCTCTCCTCTGTTAGGGTGATCAAACACTGTTCTGAACTCCCCCACAAACCCAGTGTATGCTGATAACAACCGTGAGTTCTGTTCCCAGAGCGCTGTAGCCCAGGCGCGTGCCTTACCCCGAAGCAGAGCAATCACATAAGCTATTTTACTAGCATCTGACGCGTACATGACGGGACGTTGTGCGAAGACGAGCGAACACTGCATGAGAAAGTCCGCGCACGTCTCCACACAACCTTCGTACGGCTCAGGAGGGCTTATGTATGCTTCAGGGGATGGTGGGAGGGGTTGTTGAACCACCACTGGAACATTCATATCCTGCACAGGGTCGGCAGGAGGAGGAGCTGCAGCAGCGCCCTGAGCGCTCGCCGCCATCTGCGCGGAGAGAGCCTCCACCCTGCGGTTCAGGAGGATGTTTTGCTCGGTCATTTGATCCAACCGAGCCGTAAAGGCGGTGAGAATGTGCTGCAGCTCACCAATCACGCCTCCTGCAGACGCCTGCGCTCCCTGCTCTCCCATTGGTTGTTCAACAGCCGGGTGACGCCCCTCGGAGTCCATGACGCTGGCCGAGATATCCTGTTGTGAAAGTGTAGTGACACGGACCCACAACAGGGGGCGTAAATGAACGGTCAATAGATGAGCCAAAAAGTAACAATTTAATGTTGTGAAATGTGCACAACGAAATACAGACAATCTCAGAATATAATTACAGTCAAATCACAAAGGTGACGTGTGGGCAGGCTCGATGATAGAAGACGTCTGTCCTGAGAAGAGCCGGAACCACACGATTTCCGCCGCCTCCGAACCTGGTGAATACTGGAGCCGCCAAGTCCCGAATTCCCAGGTGATCACCGTCCCCGACTGTCGGATCTGGTACTGCTGGCGAGAACAAAGACAGTCAAGTGTAGGTGTGTGTACACCCAGTAACAATAACGGTGGGAATGCCACCTCCACCTCTCATTCAATATGTAGCAGAGTACCGCAGTGATCCCTCAGAGGAAAAGAGTGCCGTCCTGCACTCACTCAGCCTCCACAGGAAGAGGGACCGGTACTCCTGCAAACACTCACAATATACAGCTTATTAGTAACACAAATGGCTGAGGATATTACCTCCAATGAAGTACGACATCTCGGCAACGAGGTGGAGATGACGTCTGGTCTTTATGGAGTGAGATGATGTTGAGTAGATGGGTGACAGCTGTCAAGAGATAATGAGTGACAGCTGTCACCCCCGGCTGTGTCCGTGGCGGCAGCGCCCTCTCGTCCCTGAAGCCCGCACTTCAGGCAGGGCGCCCACTGGTGGTGGGCCAGCAGTACCTCCTCTTCTGGCGGCCCACACACAACACTTTTGGTCAATTTATATGCCCCTAATGTTGATGATGGTGAATTTGCTAATAGATTATTGAGCAGTCTACCTTTCTTGAATTCTCATTTGTTAATTATTGGGGGTGATTTCAATTGTGTTTTTAATCCAGTGCTAGATCATTCTAATCCGCGTAATTTTAACACATCTTCAATGGCTCAAACCTTTTCAGATTTTATGTCCAGGAATGGCCTTGTCGACCCTTGGAGAGCCCGAAATCCAACCAGTAAAAAGTACTCTTTTTTTTCAAAGGTGCATCATTCTTATTCCAGAATTGATTATTTTTTCATTGATCAGGCCCTCAATTCAAGCATTTTATCTACTGATTATTTGAGCATCATAATATCTGACCACGGGCCCTTGTTATTAGACATCCAATTGGCATCTTACACACCTCGCCGTCCTCCATGGTGCTTCAATACACTGTTGTTAGCAGATACAGATTTTTGTGACTTTATTTCAAATTCGATTGATGAGTTTTTATTATTTAATAGGAGTGATTCTGTTTCATGTTCATTACTTTGGGAGACACTTAAATCTTATTTGAGAGGGCAAATCATTTATTACACCGCACTGTCCAACAAAAGACATAATTCTAGGCTTGGGGAGCTGCTGCGATTTCTGATTTAGATAAAAATATGCCATTAGTCCTTCACCAGAATTGTTTAAGCAGCGTATGAATATTCAATCAGAATTTGACCTACTTTCAACTAAGGAAGCTGAGCGGTTGTTATTGCATAGTCGAGGTTCGTATTATGAATATGGAGATAAAGCGAGTTGTCTATTGGCGCATCAGCTTCGCCGGCAGGCCAGTTCTCGTTTTATATCCGGTATTAAAAATTCCCAAGGTGTGTACACGTCTGACCCTATTGAAATTAATGCAATTTTTAAATCATTCTATTCGTCTTTATATACATCAGAATTTCCTACAGATGCTAATAAAATTGACACATTTTTTGAAGACCTATCTAATCCTGTCCTTGACAGAGCTATTGCGACAGACATGGACTCTTCTTTTACTATTGAGGAAGTGATAAACTCTATAAAAGCAATGCAGCTGAATAAGGCCCCTGGCCGGATGGGTTTCCTATTGATTTTTATAAAAAGTTTATTGACAAATTGGCGCCTTTGCTTTTGGCTATGTTTAATGACTCACTTGAACGCGGCTCTCTGCCTTTAACTTTGACACAAGCTTCAATAGCATTAATCCATAAGAAAGATAAAGATCCAACTCTTTGTGGCTCGTATAGGCCATTGTCGCTGTTGAATGCAGATGTGAAGGTATTAGCTAAGATGATTGCTTTAAGATTGGAAAATGTGCTTCCTCTATTAATATCAGAAGAGCAAAATGGTTTTATTAAAGGGCGTCAATTATTCTTTAACACTCGTACTCTTTTCAATATAATTTACTCCAAGCAGTCCTCTCATTCACCCGAAATTGTAGTAGCTTTGGATGCCGAAAAGGCATTTGACAGGGTGGAATGGGAGTACTTGTTTAGGGTTATGAAGAAATTTGGATTTGGTGATAAATTACTTTCCTGGATTCGTCTTCTCTATACATCCCCCAAAGCTAGTGTTCACACTAATGATATTTTTTCAGTTTTTTTTCTCTAGGGCGAGGTACACGTCAAGGATGTCCATTATCACCCTTACTCTTTGCCCTGGCGATTGAACCTTTGTCTATTGCATTGCGGTCAGCTTCAACGTTTAGAGGGGTTTATTGCTATGGGGTTGAATATAAATTATCTCTCTATGCAGATGATTTATTGTTATATGTTTCAGACCCTGTCAGTTCTATACCTTCCATCTTAAGTATTTTAGATAATTTTAGTTCATTTTCGGGGTATAAATTAAATTTGGACAAAAGCGAGTGCTTTCCTATAAATATTTCTGATTGCGATCTCAAAGATTTGGACATTCCTTTTAAACTTAGTACAGCTGGTTTTAAGTATCTTGGTATAAATGTTACTCATTCTTTATCTAGTCTAGCTTCTGCAAATTTTTCTCCTCTCATTTCTAAAATAACTTCTGATATCCACCAGTGGCGTAATCTCCCCCTTTCCCTCTTAGGTAGGATTAATGTTGTCAAAATGAACATGTTACCAAAATTGCTCTTTTTATTTCAGTATATCCCACTTTTTTTGCCAAAACATTTGTTTGATTCCCTGGATAAGTTAATTAGTGGCTTTATTGGGGGGGGTAAACCACCTAGAGTTCGTAAAACGTTGCTGCAAAGATGTAAACTTAGTGGAGGTCTTGCACTGCCCGATTTTCAATCATACTATTGGGCAGCTCATATACAAAAAATCTGTTACTGGTTTAAATCTTTTAGTTCCCCTTGGTGCAGAATGGAATTATCATCTTGTACAGGTTCGTCGATATCTGCTCTAATATATTCTTCTCTGCCAACAAAACCTTCCTCATATACTACTAATCAAGTTGTGCTTAATACTCTTAGGATCTGGTTTCAGTTTAGACGTCGCTTTCAATTTTTGTCTGCTTCTACATTGTCCCCTCTAATTAACAATCATTTGTTTCCTCCATCCATATCAGACCCATCATTTCAAATTTGGCACAATAGAGGAATCAAACAAATAAGACATTTATATGTGTCGGGGGTATTTGATAGTTTTGCAAACCTATCCTCTAAGTATAATTTACCTGGAACCCATTTGTTTCGTTATTTACAAATTCGACACTTCGCCTCTCAGTGCTTTCCACATTTCCCTTCCATACCCCCTGCATTTCCCTGGGATGACATGCTCTCCTATAACCCTCACCAAAAAGGCCTGATATCGAAGCTTTATAATTTTATTTTAAGTTTAGGGTATGAGTCGACTGTGGGAATTAAAAATGCTTGGGGTGAAGAGCTGGGGGTGCCGATGAGTGAAGAGCACTGGGAGGGTGCTGTGGGCAAAATACGAACCTCTTCCTCATGTGCACGTCTTAGCCTGATCCAATTTAAAGTTGTGCATAGGGTTCATTTTTCTAAATCTAGACTCTCTAAAATATTTCCAGAAATCAGTGATATATGTGATAAATGCAAAGGATCCCCATGTCATCTTAGTCACATGTTTTTTTCTTGTCCTAAGTTATATGATTTTTGGTCTCAATATTGTTTAATTATGTCTTCTGTCCTTGGGGTGAAACTGCAACCATCATCATTTAATGCAATATTCGGCATCCCCGGCCCTTCAGTATCATTAAATACAATTCAACAGGATATAATTTCATTTTCATCTTTAATTGCACGACGCATACTGTTATTACATTGGAAATCTGACAAATGCCCCTCAATTCATGGGTGGCTTAAAGATATGATGTTTTCCTTAAACTGGAGAAAATTAAATACACTTTACGTGGACGTACACAAACATTTTACCAGACGTGGCAAGGTTTTATTTCCTATTTTTTAAATTTGGAGGTTTTACCGGTTTGAGTGTGCCTGGCACTGCCGTCGCCTTTTACATATTTTAGGTATCTATATCTGTTTTTGGTTTACTGATTTGACAGAGCTGAGTGTGGAGGGTGGTGTTTTTCTTTTGTTGGGGGGGGAGGGGGGGGGAAGAAAAAAGGCCTGTGTAAATTGTCACTTTGTGTATTTTTTGTACCTTAAGTATACTGTTTGTGTTAATGACTCTTGACTATGTTTATATGTGAGCTATGTGTATACTTTGATGTGTTTTGCTTTGTACTGGCTTTAATAATAATAATAAAAAAAAATGTAGAATGTAATTCCATTTTAGATGTGAAGTGTAAAATTAATTGGTTAGTGTAAATTATACCATAGAAAGATGTGCTTACCTCATTTACCTCTTTTTTTTTTTTTTTTTTTTTACAAGAAATGTAGCAGTGGATATTTGCCAAAACGTTTTGTCACCCGGATGGACTGGTTTTCCACCCGCACTGTATCTTTGAGTGTTAAAATGCTATTGGCTGTGTTGATGAATGGGATGACAGGGAGTTCTGGTGGAGTTCATTACTATGACTTATACTCTGAAAGGATCCATTCCCAGCTCTAATGGCCATTCCACTTGAATTACAGTGGCAGGATACTCTAAATACTCCCTTATACCTGAGCTGCTGTGTATGTGTTTGTTTGTGCCACATTGATTTCACAGTTCCTACTTCTGGTTGGCAGATCCATATATGGATGAAATATCAACTTCTGTGATGACAAATTGGATTCTCCATGCTTTATGTACATGGCTATTACTGTGTGTAAATATGCACAAGTTTGTGTTGTTATAGACTCTTAACTGCAATATATTCTGGTATCCACATCACATGGATATTTTGAAGGAAAGGAGGGGTCTCTAACCATAAACGTGTGCAATATTTTGTCTAATCTACTTCTGACTGCTCTTTCCAGGTGCTACTGGTCGTAATAATAAATAATAATACATTTTATTTATAGTGCCATTTTCATCAAAGATCTCAAAGGGCTACAGGTTAAAAAGATAAAATAAAAGCAAAAAAACAAGGCAAGTGGTTATTTTAAAATGGAAAAAAATATTAAATGAACATCTAAGAGGAGAGACCATAAGTTTTGTTAAAATGAAATGTCTTTAGACTCCTTTTAAAACAGTCACTGGTGCCCTCGTTAGGGAGGGCATTCCACAGGCAGCAGCACAGAAGGCCTTATCTCCCATGGTCCTTAGCCTGGTTCTGGGTATGTGGAGGAGATTTAAATGAATGGAGTAGGAAGAATGTGTTGTGTTTTGTGGGTTGAGGAGTTCTTTGAGGTGGTGGTGGTGGTGGTGGTGGTGGTGGGGGGGGCATGTCCATAGATGCATTGGTGTGTGAGGAGGGAGACCTTGTACCTATCCTGGTGGATTTATGAATGAATGAATGAATGATTTATTCAGCACGCACGAACAAAATCTCTCATTTACAAAACAAGTCAGGAGAAAACAAAAATTAAAACATATAGAACAAAACTCAAACAATTTACCAATTTAGTGTGGCTGAAAGGGTGTGGGCAGAGGCAGAAGCTTATAAACGCCCACCCTGTACATTAGTTTCTGTGTACAAACAAAGAATAAACACAAAAAAACCAAATACCAGCCAGTAATGTAACACAGTGAAATAAACAAAGTAATACAACAGACAAACGAACAAAAAAATAGCCACACAGGCAGTTTACTTAGTTACACAAACTATAACAAGTTACTATATTATTTTTAAACAGTTATTTAAAACAAGCCAATGTACTAGATACTTTAATACAATCTAAACAATCATTCCACACTCTAACAACCTTTACGGAAATGCAATGCCTTTTAGCAGTAGTTTGAATCTTTCTTCTATCAAATACCAAAATTCCACGCAAATTAAAACTAGACTCTCTCATTTTAAACAGCTCCTGGACATGTTGAGGCAAGAGTCCATTTTTAACTTTATACATTATCTGTATTGTAAAATAATCAACCAAGTCATAAAATTTAAAAAACTGAAGACGAACAAACAGTGAATTTGTTGGTTCATGATGTTTTTTTTTTTTACTTATCACTCTTATAGCTTTTTTGTAACAGAAATATTGGATTAGTGTTTGTTTTATATGTATTTCTCCAAACTTCAATACAGTAAGTCATATAAGGGAAAAATGTCCCATATAAGGGACAATGTCCCTTATATGACTTACTGATACAATGAAACCAACAGATGTTGGGGGAGAAAGTATTGTACAAGATTTGTACAAGATAGCAATAACTTTTAATATTTTGGACTCAATATGTTTTATATGAGTTTTCCAACTGAGCTTATCATCAACAAAAACTCCAAGAAATTTAGTTTGAGATACAATTTCAATTTCAATGCCATTCAACAATAATTTACAGCTTAAATTTCTAGGCTTATTTCCAAATAAAATGCACTTAGGTTTACGGAAATGAAGTGATAATTTATTAGAGTCAAACCACTATTTAAATTTTTGTAGTTCCCACTCCACCAAGTCCAAGAGCTGTCTCAAATTATCTCCACTACCAATCACAGTTGTATCATGCATACCCGTATATAGAGGGGGTTCAATGGGTTCCACCGAACCCCCCCCCCCCCCGAGAATTCTGCTGATTTTTTCTGATCTGGATATCAACGTTATGTATTTTCTTTTCATTGATAATAAGCAACAAGCACTAACTGTTACACAGCTATTATCACAAACCCTCAAGTTTCAATTTCCTCTGCCAGAGTAATCCCTTAAGTGATGAAAGGGGAAACTGCTAGATAAACTTTTCCCATGGGGGTTGAGAATTTTTGCTCCCTGGTCCCTATCCTCGTCTGATATCAAACAGATTAGTAGGCTTGTAAATACCCATGTAGACACACAATTACACTTGTCTGGTTTGTAAAAACATGTCTGTATGTATAAGCTGAGAAATAAAGGGAGCTTCTCCTTCCTGTTGCAAATACTGTAAAGGTGCAAATATTCGCATGGGATTTATTATGCGAATTTTGCGAGTTAAACAAGGTCGGCAAATTAAATACCGCTATTTTAATACATAACATACATATACGTACATATTCATAATGTAAACGCAAATATTAATACCACTAAATATGAGGTCTGTTAGAAAACTATCCAACCTTTTTATTTTTTGCAAAAACTATATGGATTTGAATCATGTGCGCTTGCATCAGCCATGAACCTTCGTGCGCATGCATGAGTTTTTTCACGCCTGTTGGTTGCGTCATTTGCAACTGGCAGGCAGGTATAAAGTTTGCATTAATGTTATCTTGGTTCTTCCTGGGTGGTTCTTATGGCCAATCCCAAGCAAGGACTATTTGTGTATAAAAATGTATTTCCTAAAATGATACATTTTGGGTTTCAAATGAAAGTTATGTAGCTTTTTACCCTTCGAAATCCTCAAAAAGCTTCTGCTTTGGGGGGCTTCGCCCCCATGAGTCCCCCACGAGGACATTGCCCCTCGACCCCACCAGGGGCCCTGTGGCCCACTGGACCCCCAACTCAAGGATTTCAACCCCCCTTTCACATTCCTATATACGGCCCTGTCATCAGCAAACAAAATACAACTCAAAGACTTAGAAACCAAACCTATATCATTAATATACAGCAAAAACTATAATGGCCCGAGAACTGACTCCTCAAAAATTTTGATTTTATCCCACCAAGGTGAACACACTGATATCTATTACGTAAATAACTAGCTATCCAGTTAAAGGCCAGTCCTCTAATGCCATACATCTGTAATTTTTCCAATAATACGGTATGATCAGTAGTATCAAATGCTTTCTGTAAGTAAAAAAAAAACAACAGTGTATAGTGGAGACAGGAATCCAGTGGAGTGAGTGGAGGATGGGGGTAATGTGGTCATGGTTACGCATGCTCATCAAAATCCTAGCTGCAGAGTTCTGGATGTATTGGAGCCTCTGCAGGCTGTTGCTAGGGATCCTGATGAGAAGTGCATTACAGTAGTCCAGTCTGGAGGGGATAAAAGCATGGACCAACTTTCCGGCATCTGAGCTGGAGAGAATGGGGCGGAGTTTAGAGATGTTCCGGAGGTGATAGAAGGAGGTCTTGCAGAGGTGGTTGATATGAGATTCAAAAGTGAGTTGGGGGTCAATTTTCACAGCAAGATTTGTGACTACTGATGAAAGAGGGTTATTGGAGCCAGAGAAGGTAATGCTGGTTACGGGTGATGATTTGGTCTGGTGAGGAGTGCCGACCAGGATGGCTTCGGTTTTGGAGCTGTTGAGTTGGAAGAAATTGTGCTCCATCCATACCTTTATCTCCTCCAGACAAGTGGTGAGTTGTGACAGGCATGGCAGTGATGATGAGGGTGGGGTTACAACAGGGTGATAACATAGAGCTGTCTGTCATTGGCATAGCAGTGGAATGAAAAACCATAGTGGCTAATGACCTGACCAAGGGGAATAAGATAGATGATGAAAAGAATGGGACCAAGAATGGACCCCTGGGGAACACCGCTGGTGACTGTGTGGGTTTGATGTGGAGTGTCCCATAGAGGTATGAATGGTATGTGAGGTATGAATGGAATCAACTGAGAGCAGTGTCAGTGAGTCCAGTGGTGATGTGGAGCTGGGTGCGTAGAATGTCATGGTTGACTGTGTCAAATGCAGCAGATAGATCCAGGAGAATGAGGAGGGAGGGGGAGCCAGCATCAGAGGACATCAGGAGATCATTTGTGACTCTTATGAGTGCAGTCTCTGTCCTGTGGGTGGGGCAGAAACCAGACTGGAATTTTTTGTAAAGATTATTGCATTTTAGATGGTTGGTGGATGGAAGATGGTCACATGACTGGTACTATCATCTATGACTAAGTTCATTAAAAAGGTGCACTGAAATCCACGTCTGGGCAAAGATGTCTTTAGATTAGGGCTGAAACGATTACTGGAATAACTCGAATAATTCAATCACAAAAAATGATTGAGTCAAATTGTGTGCCTTGAAGCTTCATTTAATGTTGTAGTACATATGCCAGGCCTGTGTGTGGTGCTGTAACATCCCCAGAAAAACAACAGAAGATGACCTGAGCATGCGCTCAGGTCGTGTAACAGCTGATAATTTAGCCCTTAAAGCTACCGCTTTCCAATGCGACACAGAGTAAAATAAAGCCTTTTTAAGAGAAAGAGGCTCCACACTGATCATCTGAAATAGACTTACTGCACATTTAAAGTGAAGCAGTGTGTTTGTCTATTTAAAAAACACACTGTCTGCTCAACATGGTGAGTGACGGCTGCGTACCCACAGTCGAAGCTGGCTGCTGTCTGTTTTGTTCAGACATGCGCTGACTGTTTCGCTTTTTAATTTTCACTTTTTTTGGACAACACACAATGCTTCACAAATGCGGTAACTTAAAAAAAAAAAAAAACAGTGACTGCGAGGCTTGCATGTTCAACCTCCAGCTGCACTCTCAGAAATAAGGGTACATTAGGAGACCATTTTCTGTACTCACAGGTACAAATCTGGAACATTGTAACTTATATGGTTCATTATTGGACCTTAGGATACATAATTGATATAGATCTATCAATCTACGAGCAACTGCCATTTTCATGCCAATATTTTTCAAAGAGAAGATTGATCATTTCATTACTCTTGGAGAGGTATGTAGTAAATGTTTCCTAAATGATATTTTGCTGATGTCAACTGGACTTAAGTTTCAAATGTGAAGATGCTTCACCACTCATTCGAGTTCCTTCTTCAACTTACCTGAACTTTATTTATCTTGACAAGTTTCATCTGACGACAGCTGAAACACGTAAAGATAAAAATCGACATCTTAAGACCTAGTCAGTCACAAAATGATATAATACAGTATATAACATAACTTTTGATATTTTCTTTTACAGCAAGACCCAGTACATCCATATCCTACTATTCAGCTGCTGGAAGGAGATTGGAAAAAGGCATTCACCACCAGAGTCCCAAATGTGGTTAAAGTGGACACCGTTGAGGTGTGCCGTTGTTCTGGCATTGAAGATGGAGTCATGGCTGCATTCTGTGTATACTTCATTTTCAACATTCAGTATACACACAGCCTCAAGAACTTTAAATTTCCTTCAAAGATATATTGCGAAAATATCACTGGAGGGGGACCAAGCTTTGCCAATAACTGTTAGCCGCAAAATAAATCTTCTTTATTGATGCCACAGCCATACCAATGTCCAAAGTCTCTCACAGTAACTAAATTAATCCAGCACATTGGACTAATCCATGCCCATGAGCCCAACTTCCAAATTTCATGTGGGATCAATAACTGTTGTTCCTCTTTCAAAATATTTGAATCTTTTAGACGACATGTATATCGCAAGCATTGTAATGGTAACCCTGAAAATAACTGTGCTGAGGAGGACTTCGCTGGAAATGACTCTACTGAGAGGGACAATGAGGTATCATCAGCTGTTGAAGATTTAAATGAACATTTCCCATCTGTTGCAAAAATTGCCCCTTAGACGAACTTTTAAAAGATTTTAAAAACAATTTGTTCAATTTCGTTTTAAAATGTCGAGGAAAAAACCTTCTTCCTGTGTCTGTACAAAAGGAGATTGTTGAGGATGTTAACTTCCTTTTTTGTTTTTTCAAGGAAAACTCCGATGCTTTTATAACCTATCATTTGGAAAGTAACAGTTTTAATATTTCTGAAATTCCTGAGTTGGCTAGAGTAAACCAGTCAGACGATTTTTCAAAGAAGCAACAGAGGCAATCCAATCCCCGTACTGCATTACTGAACACTGCAAAAATGCACTACAGATGACAAAGGAAAAGTAATAGGTAGCTGTTCATACGTGCCAATTCATAAGGTCCTCAAAAACTACTGTTCAAATGAGGAGATCAAGGATGTTTTTTTTCCAGCCATACACCAGATTCTAATTTTCTGTCTGACTATTGTGATGGGAATATTTTCAAAGAGCACCGTTTTTTAAGGATCATCCAAATGCTCTGCGTTTGCATTTCTATGAAGATGAATTTGAAGTGGTGAACCCTTTAGGAGCAAAAAGAAACACAAACTGTGTGGCTTGTATTATACAATTGCCAATTTGGACAAAAAATATCAGCCACTTCAACGGCATATTCATTTGGCTCTGTTGGTACGCTATTCATTTGTGAAAAAATGTGGTTGGGACATTGTTTTGAAACCTCTGCTTGATGATCTAAAATGACCAGCAAGTCATGGATTTACTGTATCAGTTGATCAAAAGGAACACACATTTTTTTGCAACTATATCTTGTGACAATTTATCTGCACATATGCTTGGAGGATTTAAAATGTCATTTAACTCTGGCAGAATATGCAGATATTGCATGGCAACACATAAGAACATCAAAGAAATTTTCAGAGAAGAGGACTTTCTTTTGAGAACTTCTGACATTCACAAACAGCATCTTCTGAGAGTAGAAGTGTCCCGATGACAGAGAAACATATGGTGTTAATCAGCCATCTGCTTTTGAAGGCCTTGATTATTTTGACACAAACACAGCATTTCCACCAGATATCATGCAGGACTTGTTAGAAGGTGTGATTCCATTGGTTATGAAATTAGTTATTGGTAAAGCTCACACAGAAAAACACATCACAATAAGGGAGATTAATGAAGAGCTCAAAAGACTGTGTATTGTCAGAAAGGCAAAAATAACAAGCCTGTTCAGTTGTCAGAAAGACTGCATGTTGTAGGTATTACAGGGACTGCATCGCAGAAATGGTGCCTATGCAGATTACTTCCATTTATTGCAGCTCATCGTGTTCCTTTAAATTGTAAATATTGGAGCATTTTTTTTATGTAAAGAAATTTGTTATGTTTCGACGCGGGTTGAGGAGCGGACCTGCGTCTGACGGAACCCAGCGCTAAAATAACCAGAAAGTGGTTCCAATAACAAAACAATTTATTCTTTCCACCCTCTGGTGCATAACAAAGTGAATGAACAAAAAATGCGTCAGTCTGGTGGAGTGAAGGCTGGCACGCTCTCCAGCGCCTAAAAGGATCGAAGCCCGACGCTTCTGGACTCACTTTTACCGCCAAACACCCCCCAGGTGGACACGACAAACCGACTCTCTGCGAAGGATAGAAGAGGTGAGGTAAGTCAGCAGTTACAAGCAATATCCCTCAAAAGGCACACTCTATCAGCAACACATTCAGGTCTGTATTTAAGCTTTATGTAAATGAGCAGCTTCTCACAACAGGTGGAGGATCAGTTCTCCGCACGCCACGGCGGTGAGAAGCGAGCTGCACAATTCTCATCACAATTCAAATATACTGCGTAACAAAATACCAAGTTACTATCAACAATTAGTCAAACAATCACCTCTGATGTGTGCTGACAGCATGTGTCCCTCACCCTTCTTCCTTCACAGGCACGATGTGTCAAACCCAGGCGTGGTCCTCAGCGTCTCACAAACGAACATCACAAGGTCGAGTTCCCGGCAATTCTGCTTGAATCACACATGGCTTAAATGCAGAACGCCATCTAATTATCTGCTTCAGCTGAAAGTCTTTAAGGTTGCATGTGAGCACCATCCACAGGTGCTGCACATAACGTTGATGAGGGTGAAGGACTCTTCAGCCAGCACCTTCTCCACAGACAAATCAGTTTTCATACCACCTGGAGAGCAAAGAAAAGAAAAGAACACCAAAATGTCCAGCCACACCCCCCAACACACAACAGTACCCCCCCTTTAACGGGAAGCCCCCCTGCGACCAAACAGACCAGGTCCGAGAACAGCACCTCCCTCCAGGGTCCTCGTCAGGAAGCAGACAGCATAACGCTCCCAAGGTCCACCACAGACAGCAGGACAGGGCACCGCAGCTGGAAAGCCGGCTGGCATCAACAAAAAACCCCAAAACAGTCCCTAATACAATCCAACATACAAGAAAAAACATAAAACCCACCCAAAACCTCCCCAGGGGACCGTCCCATCCAACCCCGGGAAGAAAAGAAAACTCCCAAATGCAAAAACCCAACACAGCCCCACAAACACAATACAAACATAAATGCATAAAAGAAAAATAACAAACAACCCCCCCAGAACGACTTGCAGAGCCCAACACCCCCCAGAAGGCCTTTACCGCCATTTCCAGGAGGAATAGCCAGAACCGGAATCCCACAAAGGTCCCCAGGTACACATGGAGCAAACGGCGCCCCCCAGAGGACCGTACCATCAAACCCCAGGAGGCACCCTCCCCACAACCCCGGAACCCCAGACCCGGCCACACTTGGCCAGTCGGCCCCACAAGCCAATTCCCCCCCAGAGGACCATCCCATCAACCCTGGAGGTGGAACCCGGAGGGAAACAAAACAAAATCAAAGTCCAACCCCCGGAGGACTACCCTAAACAACCCCGGGGGCAAATAAAACAACCATTAAACCCTGTTACCTTCCCCGGCACCCCAACAGACCCCAGGTCCCTCCCAGAGCCCCTCGGCGGCTCAATTTTGGCGAACGGCACAAAACATTAAGCCGGGGAAGGGAACAGGAAAAACTAACCCAGCCCCAACCCCAAGGCGCAGCGGAAAACCGGAAATACGTACGGTGCCCCAACTCGACCATACCCCAGCCTCTCGGGAGGGGTGGAACTACCGAAATGGCGAACGGCAACAGATCGGCCCACTCCTCCGACTGAGGTATGTTCCCACTGCACCACACCCCGGCAACACCAATGACGAACGGTCCAAAGGCTCACCGAGGCTGGAGTGGAACCGGGCCATAACCAAACCAAGAAAAACGCCCCTAACAACCCCCCCCCCCCCCCCCCCCCTAGGTGCAGAGGTCTTCTGAGAACGCTCAGCGTGACCAACCTGCACCACCCCACAACCCACAAGACGAAGGGTCTTGGGGCAAGTGAGGTTTGGGTAGGGATGTAGGGAAATAAAAAAACAACAAAACAAAACGACCCCAAAACCCAAACAGAAAATACCTAAATACACATAAAAAAATAACGATCAAGTGAGCCCAGACGGGCTTCTAACCGCCTAACGTTCACTCCACCAGACACGCCTCTGACTCCCCAAGCAAATTATAACCCCTACTCAAAGAAACAAAACATTAGCCCAAACAAGTTTTTTTTTGTGTGTGTGTGTGTTATTTCGCCTGTCCCAGAACACCTGGAGATACGTCACCATTATTTTTCTTGACGCTTATATGTCGGGGCAATACAGTGGTCTCTGCTCATCTGAGCTGCATGGGCTCGTCTGCAAGAGGAGCCAGAGGTCCCGTCAGAGGAGCCTCAGTGGAGCGAAGAAGAGGCGGCCCAGATCTGTGTCGGGGAAAGCCCCGAGACGAAAAAACCCGCTCTGATGGCCGCCCTCTCTCGCGTCCACGCTCCTTCATCCGATCATCTAGACGAATCACCAACGATATTAGCTCATCTAAATCGTTTGGCTCGTCACGGACTGCCAGCTCGTCTTTTAATGACTCGTTTAACCCATCTACAAACACTCCTCGTAAAGCTGCGGCGTTCCAACATGACTGAGCAGAAAAAATCTGGAAGTCCACGGAATACTCCGCCGCACTCCGCCTCCCCTGCCTGAGATTCAGCAACCGTTGGGCAACGGTATTCGTTTTCACCGGATGGTCAAAAACCAGTCGGAACTCCCAGGAGAAATCCTTAAAGGATCCTAACAATGGCGAGTTGTTACTCCACAACGCTGTGACCCAAGCTAAGGCGTCACCCCGGAGCAAATTTGTCACATATGAAACACGGCTCCCATCAGAAGAGAAGGAAGCCGATCGCTGAGCAAAAACCAGAGAACACTGCATCAAAAACGAAGCACAGGCTTCAACGTCTCCCGCATAAGGCTCCGGATGACAAATAATCGGTTCGGACGCCGAATCTCTGAGTGACGGAGTTATCTGCACCGGTATCGATGGTGCCGCAGCTGGAGCAGCAGGAAGCGGAACGGCTTGCGCTGCAAGCTCCGTAACACGGGCATCTGTTTGTTTAATTTGGTTTGCGAGATGCTGTAATTGCTCCCATATTTTCTCCAAGTGTTCTTGAACTCTTTCGGCGAAAGGAACCGCCTCTGCCGCTGGGTCCATTTTGGAATGGCCGGGAACTACTGTTATGTGTCGACGCGGGTTGAGGAGCGGACCTGCGTCTGACGGAACCCAGCGCTAAAATAACCAGAAAGCGGTTCCAATAACAAAATAATTTATTCTTTCCACCCTCTGGTGCATAACAAAGTGAATGAACAAAAAATGCGTCAGTCTGGTGGAGTGAAGGCTGGCACGCTCTCCAGCGCCTAAAAGGATCGAAGCCCGGCGCTTCTGGACTCACTTTTACCGCCAAACACCCCCCAGGTGGACACGACAAACCGACTCTCTGCGAAGGATAGAAGAGGTGAGGTAAGTCAGCAGTTACAAGCAATATCCTTCAAAAGGCACACACTATCAGCAACACATTCAGGTCTGTATTTAAGCTTTATGTAAATGAGCAGCTTCTCACAACAGGTGGAGGATCAGTTCTCCGCACGCCACGGCGGTGAGAAGCGAGCTGCACAATTCTCATCACAATTCAAATATACTGCGTAACAAAATACCAAGTTACTATCAACAATTAGTCAAACAATTAATCACCTCTGATGTGTGCTGACAGCATGTGTCCCTCACCCTTCTTCCTTCACAGGCATGATGTGTCAAACCCAGGCGCGGTACTCAGCGTCTCACAAACGAACATCACAAGGTCGAGTTCCCGGCAATTCTGCTTGAATCACACATGGCTTAAATGCAGAACGCCATCTAATTATCTGCTTCAGCTGAAAGTCTTTAAGGTTGCATGTGAGCACCATCCACAGGTGCTGCACATAACGTTGATGAGGGTGAAGGACTCTTCAGCCAGCACCTTCTCCACAGACAAATCAGTTTTCATACCACCTGGAGAGCAAAGAAAAGAAAAGAACACCAAAATGTCCAGCCACACCCCCCCAACACACAACAAAATTACAGAAATGGGCATGGCACCTAAGGTGAACAGACACAATGTAACAGCTGCGCCTGAAATGAATTTAAATTGTTAAATTGCTGAGGTTTGTTTTGAACAAATTGTATTTTGTTAATGACCAAAAAACATTAAATAAATTTAAGTCAAATTCTTTTATAGCCTCATCAATATACAGTACAAAAAGTACCATAAAGGAACAAAATTGAACCTTTTACAAAAAGGTACATAAAAGTACCTTATACAAAAAAGGTACATAATATGTGAAGGTGGGGTACAGAATTGCCACTAACAAGGTACACAATTGTTCCTGTAAGAAACAATAAACAAGGGTCCATAAATGTACCTCATATCAGGGGTACATATTTGTCCTGGTGAGGGTCCTGCCCCAGTGATGAGCGGTTGTAGCTTCTGGGGAAAACCTGGTCTTGTTAGGAGAGACGGCATCCATCCACTTTGGATGGAGCAGCTCTCATTTCTAGAAATCTGGCCAATTTTCTTAAATCCTCCAAACCGTGACTATCCAGGGTTGGGACCAGGAAGCAGAGTTGTAGTCTTACACACTTCTCTGCAGCTTCTCTCTCCCTGCCATCCCCTCATTACCCCATCCCCGTAGAGACGGTGCCTGAACCACAGACTAAAACAGTTAAATGTGGTCTATTAAACATTAGATCTCTCTCTTCTAAGTCCCTGTTAGTAAATGATATAATAATTGATCAACATATTGATTTATTCTGCCTTACAGAAACCTGGTTACAGCAGGATGAATATGTTAGTTTAAATGAGTCAACACCCCCGAGTCACACGGAGGATTAGCAGCAATCTTCCATTCCAGCTTATTAATTAATCAAAAACCCAGACAGAGCTTTAATTCATTTGAAAGCTTGACTCTTAGTCTTGTCCATCCAAATTGGAAGTCCCAAAAACCAGTTTTATTTGTTATTATCTATCGTTCACCTGGTCGTTACTGTGAGTTTCTCTGTGAATTTTCAGACCTTTTATCTGACTTAGTGCTTGGCTCAGATCAGATAATTATAGTGGGCGATTTTAACATCCACACAGATGCTGAGAATGACAGCCTCAACACTGCATTTAATCTATTATTAGACTCAATTGGCTTTGCTCAAAATGTAAATGAGTCCACCCACCACTTTAATCATATCTTAGATCTTGTTCTGACTTATGGTATGGAAATTGAAGACTTAACAGTATTCCCTGAAAACTCCCTTCTGTCTATCATTTCTTAATAACATTTACATTTACTCTGATGGACTACCCAGCAGTGGAGAATAAGTTTCATTACACTAGAAGTCTTTCAGAAAGCGCTGTAACTAGGTTTAAGATAGATTCCTTCTTTATGTTCTCTAATGCCATATACCAACACAGGGCAGAGTAGCTACCTAAACTCTATAAGTGATATAGAGTATCTTGTCAATAGTTTTACATCCTCATTGAAGACAACTTTGGATGCTGTAGCTCCTCTGAAAAAGAGAGCCTTAAATCAGAAGTGCCTGACTCCGTGGTATAACTCACAAACTCACAGCTTAAAGCAGATAACCCGTAAGTTGGAGAGGAAATGGCGTCTCACTAATTTAGAAGATCTTCACTTAGCCTGGAAAAAGAGTCTGTTGCTCTATAAAAAAGCCCTCCGTAAAGCTAGGACATCTTACTACTCATCACTAATTGAAGAAAATAAGAACCCCAGGTTTCTTTTCAGCACTGTAGCCAGGCTGACAAAGAGTCAGAGCTGTATTGAACTGAGTATTCCTTTAACTTTAACTAGTAATGACTTCATGACTTTCTTTGCTAATAAAATTTTAACTATTAGAGAAAAAAATTACTCATAACCATCCCAAAGACGTATCGTTATCTTTGGCTGCTTCAGTGATGCCGGTATTTGGTTAGACTCTTTCTCTCCGATTGTTCTGTCTGAGTTATTTTCATTAGTTACTTCCTCCAAACCATCAACATGTCTATTAGACCCCATTCCTACCAGGCTGCTCAAGGAAGCCCTACCATTAATTAAGGCTTCGATCTTAAATATGATCAATCTATCTTTATTAGTTGGCTATGTACCACAGGCTTTTAAGGTGGCAGTAATGAAACCATTACTTAAAAAGCCATCACTTGACCCAGCTATCTTAGCTAATTATAGGCCAATCTCCAACCTTCCTTTTCTCTCAAAAATTCTTGAAAGGGTCGTTGTAAAACAGCTAACTGTTCATCTGCAGAGGAATGGTCTATTTGAAGAGTTTCAGTCAGGTTTTAGAATTCATCATAGTACAGAAACAGCATTAGTGAAGGTTACAAATGATCTTCTTATGGCCTCAGACAGTGGACTCATCTCTGTGCTTGTTCTGTTAGACCTCAGTGCTGCTTTTGATACTGTTGACCATAAAATTTTATTACAGAGATTAGAGCATGCCATAGGTATTAAAGGCACTGCGCTGCGGTGGTTTGAATCATATTTATCTAATAGATTACAATTTGTTCATGTAAATGGGGAATCTTCTTCACAGACTAAGGTTAATTATGGAGTTCCACAAGGTTCTGTGCTAGAACCAATCTTGCGATGGATTATCTCAGCAAAGGAGAAGTGCTCACTATCACAGATTTAGACTGGTTTGTGAACAATATTCGAGGGAAATGGTGATATTGTGTATGTGGAAAAAGTTTTAGATCTTTGAGTTTGTTGGGTTTGCACCCTGTTTTTAAAGAAATGAGTTCATCTCATACAAAATGGGAGCAAAACCAAAATTGTTGCATTTATATTTTTGTTGAGTGTAGATAGTCCCTCCACTTTCACAGGCCATATGTAATAGAATAGCTGACAAGCAGCTTCATGGCCAGCTGCAGCCTGCTCCCCTATTGTTCTGTGGACAACAAGACCCTATGGCATTATAATTAGATATTTTCTTTTCTGTATTTGTTTTGCATGGTTAATAATTCTTTGTTGCACTTTGCTTATTTTATCTTTATTATTGTTAGAATGGCATAAGCAGTTGTCACCCATCTGAGTCTGGTCAGCTTGTGGTTTCTTCCTTAAAAATGCCAGAGGGAGCTTTTCCTTATCACTGTTGCCTCTGTGCTTGCTCAAGGGGGTTGGTAAGATTTGATCTTAACCCTTTGAAGTGCCTTGGTGGACTTATGGTGTGATTTGTCACTTTAAAAATTAATTGAATTGAATTTAAGAATATATAGAATTTTAATATAGCAGCAGCAATCTGCTGGCCCCACTTCCTACCATAAATTAAGGGGTAACACACATGCAAACCATTAGACAAGCATTGACAATAACACAATAACAGGGACATGACAAATGATGACAATGCTGTCTAAAACAACAAACATACCATCAAAGACGATATAAAATAGAAAAAATGGATAATGTTTCATGGTGGCGGTGCCCCTGATGATTACAGCAGATTAGATATCATCTACACAACAGTGAAAGCTATGAATAACCTAGTCAATAGGAAGTACATAAAGAGCTAAGTGTAAAAGGCCAAAAACAGAACCCTGGGGCACTCCATACTAACATGTAGAGAATTCAGAGGCAGAAAATCTATATATAATACACTGTGACTGACCTGAGAATGAGGATCACAGCCAAGATAGGACTTGAACTAAGATATCAAAAATGTTTTCTATTTATTCTAACAAAATGCTGTGGTGAAGTTTGAAGCACAGCACTGAGGTCCAACAGCAGCAAGACAGTATTATATTGTTTACATTGCTTAATCATTGATGCAAATCAAGGGTGCAGGTTTTCTATGTAACCACTGTCTCTATCAGGTGATTTTACTAACAATCTCATCCCATGTGTTTAAAGTAATATTAATCAGTGAAATCCCCTGGTGGAGACAGTGATTGCAAAGAAAATCTGCACCCTCTTGACCCTTTCTAGAATGGTTTTGGACAAAGCTGATGTAAATGATGCCCCACTCATAATCAGTGACTTGGAAATGTTCACTTATCTACCCACTGATTTGTCTAAAGAAAACTGGCTGTAACAGTAATGAGTTGTAGAAACAACATTTACTTCATGGGAGATTATAATGGCCAGAAACAGAATTGTGGGAATGGTTAAAAAACAAAAACAAAACAAAAAAAACTGAGAGAAATAAAAATATTTTGTACTCTCCATTACAATAAAATTTAACAACAGTTACTATTGAATAAGCCCTTATGGAGGCCACCAATACGTCTCAAGCAGATGCTTTTTTCCAAATCGTATTCTCTACCATGATAATGTACATTTAATATTTAAGTTGTCCAATTTGCTTTGGCCTTTGAAAAACATGGACGTAAAAGCGTAAAAGTCATTGAATTCTTACAAAATTGATTGTGATGGTCTGCTGAGGCAAAATAACTACCAATGGACCTGACATTATTTGTGGCTGTCCCATAATGAAGAAAAAGTGGAAATCTATATGGTTTTGTCCAAATCAAAGTGAAATTTACAATTCATTAATGTTGGAATATTTTTAGAGTATCGATGTGAAGCTTCTCCACTTTGTTCCACCTTGTCTGTAACATTTTATGGAGGACATAATGACCTTTACCTTAAAGACAGCAGTGGAAGAAATATTATATATTGTCAGATTTGTAAGAAACGTTTTTGTTTATAACAATATCCCAAATCTGGCCCCGTGATTTATGGAATGTATAAATCCTGGTGCTGAGCAGAAAATGATAAATCCAGAAATAAACACACTGAGTATCAGTTCATACCATAGCACTGAAAAATCACTGGAAGGCCCAAATTGCTGTGGAACTCTAACAGTGTGTGTGACTGTTTGACGAGTGTAGCTCTGTGTACTTAGTGTGTTTAATAAATGGTAATATTTTGTGTAATGATGCGAAATGCATGTCTAACTTCTATGATGGATGCTGAATGTACTGAGCATTATTTTTCCATAAATAAACAGGGCTGTTTCAAAAGTGACTGTGATGTTTTTGGGTGCAAAGAATTGTTGTTTGGAATAAATTTTCCCAAAAGCAAGCTGAAGTTTTGTTTTTTAATGTTTTCCTGTCTCAATCTACCTGCCACAGTGAAATGTGGGTGGTTTTCAGCTGATTTGGAACAGGTAAGAATAGTTATGGCTTTCACTTACTAAAAACGTTTCTCACATCCTTAACCCTTTAACGGCTTAAAGGGTTAACATGTCACTGCTTTAACATACTGTTAAAGCAGTGGCACATGACATCTGACAGCCTGTTTGCACTGACAGAGTCCAAAGCCCTCCCAGTGATGAATGCTGAGGGGACGATGCCAGACATATCTAATAACTTTCTCACACCACTGTGTCCCTCTCATGTTGAAAATATGGGCACTTAGTGCAGGCTGTCAGCTTTAATTTACAGTAATTACATTCATATTGAGTTAGCAGTGTTGACATTCACTGTATGATCACTCATTTTTATAGGAGCAAAAGTAGTTGGACAATTAGCTGATGTTTTACAATTTGATGTGTGTCATTCCCTCATTATTTCATTAACAAGTATGCAGATAAAAAGTCTCTAGCTCAGGAGTGCCCAACCTTTTTTGAACTGAGATCTACATTTAGAGTTAACAGTGTGTCGAGATCTACCGAGCCATGTCAAACGCCATAGCTTAGCCACAATTTATTGTGCACCAAAATAATAACTCAGTTTTCTGGAACAAAGATAAAGTTTTAACAATAATAATCCATTATTGAAGTAAATGTGCATGGTGAAAAGAATAAGCATAAGTAGGCCTAGGACTGTCCTCAAGTTGGAAAAGTTGTTCCCTACCTTAGTGGGACTTCTGGCACTGAGAGGATTAAGATAGTCTCTCATAGTCCAGACAGTAGGAGCTGAATGCAGCCATAAGCAGGCCTCAGGCACTCTCTTTATGCATTAGATCACAGTAAATTAAGATATTAATTTAATGTGTAATTTAATTAAACATCAAACAGGGCACCACCTGCTTACTTTTCAGATGAGCAGGACGTCAGGTTTCCACTGAACACAATAAAACCACTGGCATAATATTTACACATTTATTTACATATATTTACAAGGATAAACATAGGTGACTGACATTTTGAGAGTATGAATAACGGTCCATTTACAGTATTATGGAGACAGTCTGTTAACCATAAGATGTTAAAAGAGAAAGCAGTGAAAGAACAACATTTAAGAATTTAAAGGGAATAAGTCTGATTAGAATTTAATAATAAACTTAGGTTCACCAATTGTTGTTATTATTAAGAATATTACCAAATGAATATGTGTAGCCACTTTGCAAAAACTGACAACAAAGCTGTTCCAAAAATTGGTTGGGTCACTTAGCTGGGATCCGGTCCGGTAAGATTTCTTGATGGGCCTGTGCAACCTTCATTGTCTGTGTCAGGGTTGAGCCCAAGCAGGCCTCCCAGGTGACTGCAGACTGCAGGTCCAGCTCATTTTGCCAGCAGGACCAAACTTGGTTTGGCAGTTCCGTTGAAGATGATGGTCGAACCACAAATGAAGGTTTTAGGTATTTGTTCTCAAATTGCTCTGGTGGCTTCAAGAACTTGTGGAAGACCAAATTCAAGTCTTTGAAAAAATTGAAAAAAGTTCAAGGCTTGATACAAGATTTGTAATGTTAAGGAAAAAAAAAACTCTTTGGTATCGAGTGGAAGTGATCGAGTTTTGGAAACTTTGCAAATTCCCTCTTAAACAGGAAAACCCAGCTTGGAAGTTGTCTAAAAAAAGGCAGAAAACTTGACTCAAGCCTTAAAAGTTATTACACTGGCATGTCAGACAACAGAAGTTATGAAGCAGTGAACAAAAGAACAAGGACGCCACATGGTACAACTTTAGCAAATCCAAAAACAAAGGGCTGCATGCAGCCCACAGGAAGCTGTTTGACAGCCACGAAAACAAAACAAAAAAAAATACAGACAAAAAGGAAGAGAGGCAAGAGCAAGAGAGCGAGGTTCCTTTGTTTGATGCCTTTTAAAGGGAGCCCATCTTGTCAATAAGCTCCGCACATTTGGCCATTTGATTTCAGATTGCAGAGAATAAAAGAAAAACACCAGATATATTTACAAACATTCTGTTCTTTTTCTACAATACGAGGTCTGTGAGAAAAGTATCTGACCTTTTTATTTTATGCAAAAAATATATGGATTTGATTCATATGTTTTTACGTCAGCCAAGCTTGAACCTTCATGCGCATGCGTGAGTTTTTTCATGCCTGTCGGTTGCGTCATTCGCCTGTGGGCAGGCTTTGAGTGAGCACTGGTCCACCCCTCTCATTGTTTTTTCATTGCGAGGAAATGGCGGAATGATTTGGGCTTTGTTCCATCAGAATTTTTTCAGAAACTGTTAGAGACAGGCAGCTGGAAACCATTTGGAAAATTCACATGGCTTTCGGTGAAAATTTTATGGGCTTCACAGAGATTAACGAGTGTTACTACTGCTTTAAGGACGGCCCACAATGGCGCACGGCGCACTGCGCTCTGAGCCGCGATCGACAGGCTGAAACCACCATTTCATTTCTAAACGGATGGCTGTGTCGATCCGGGACCGTCGTGTGCAATTTCTCTGGTTATTACAAGAGCTGGACATCAGCCATTTTCCGGCAGATTTCACTTTTAACAAGAGATTAGCCGCGCAGAGGCTTCGCGCATCACGACGGATTCGCTGATTGAGCGAGACAAAGAACACCTCTGTTTTGGAGTGCCCAGCTCTCCACAATTTCTCTTACACTCACTCGACTGGTAAGCCACTGAAAGCCGAGATAGGCATGTCCCAACTTGTCCTCTGACACTCCAAAACGGCTGACGCTCGAAGCCTCCGCGCGGCTTTCCATGACAAAATCTCTTGTTAAAAGTGAAATCTGCTGGAAAATGGCTGATGTCCAGCTCTTGTGATAACCAGAGAAATTGCACACGATGGTCCCGGATTGACACAGCCATCCGTTTAGAAATGAAATGGTGGTTTCTGCCTGTTGATCGCGGCTCGGAGCGTGGCATGCCGTGCGCCATTGTGGACCATCCTTAAAGCGGTAGTAACACTCGTTAATCTCTGTGAAGCCCATAAAAGTTTCACCGAAAGCCATGTGAATTTTCTGAATGGTTTCCAGCTGCCTGTCTCTAACAGTTTCTGAAAAAATTCTGATGGAACAAAGCCCAAATCATTCCGCCATTTCCTCGCAATGAAAAAACGATGAGAGGGGTGGACCAGTGCTCACTCAAAGCCTGCTCACAGGCGAATGACGCAACCGACAGGCATGAAAAAACTCACGCATGCGCACGAAGGTTCAAGCTTGGCTGATGTAAAAACATATGAATCAAATCCATATATTTTTTGCATAAAATAAAAAGGTCAGATACTTTTCTCACAGACCTCGTATATTTGAGTATTAAGTTTCCTAAATACATCCTAAAACAAGCAATTGATTAAGTGAATAAAATGTTTCACCATGACAATTCCTTAAGAATTAAAGAAATAACATTTGACATACATCAACAGATAACAGTTTTCCTGAAAGAAAAATGTTAACAGGTTAGACTGTAATATACAGTTTTTCTCTTGATTAATTATACAAACAGAAATTAGAATAGGTTATTTGTCTATTAAAGTAGTTCTGTGTTCTTCCCACCCTGGGACTCTTGTACTGACCCCGTTTTGGTCCTTTTATAACACTTAACATCTGGATCCTGACAGCTCTGGGTTAACTGATCTATCTTGTAGGGAGAGCTTTGGCTGATCTGGAATATCTCTGGCTCAGATAGGGTTATATGAAGTGTCCCATCATTCACTCTGAATGGAGTTTAACTCATCCTGGTCTCAGAAAAAATTTTGGGGAGGTGATGGTCTCATGGTTAAGTGTTGGGCTTGAGATCAGAGGAGCCTCAGTTCAAACCCCAGGCTGAATCGGAAAATCACTAAGGGCCCTTGGGCAAGGTCCTTAATCCCCAAATTTTTCCCGGTGTGTAGTGAGCACCTTGCATGGCAGTACCCTGACATCGGTGTGTGTGTGTATGTGTTTGGGTGAATATGAGGCATAATCATAAAGCGCTTTGAGCATCTGATGCAGATGGAAAAGCGCTATATAAATGCAGTGTACCATTTGAAGGGTAATCATGTTTTTGAAGATGGGTTGCTCTTGTAAGATGTGGGGGTTCCCACAGGAATTCCCCTGGTCAGCCGTAACCTTAGGTCAAGTGATACAATATTTTCAGCTCAAGAAATCTGGCCTTGGGAAGCTTAGAAAAGGCAGTTCTTTGGAAAAGGAGAACATTAATTTATTTTGATTTTGTGAAGATTAGATTGAAGTCAGATTTGTTACATACAAGGTCTGTTAGAAAAGTATCTGACCTTATTATTTTTTTCAAAAAGCATATGGATTTGAATCACGGTTGATTGCGTCAGCCAAGCTTGAACCCTCGTGCGCATGCGTGAGTTTTTTCATGCCTGTCGGTTGCTTCATTCGCCTGTGAGCAGGCTTTGAGTGAGGTGTGGTCTACCCCTCTCATCTATTTTTTATTGCGAATAAATGTCTGAACGATTTGGATCTTTGCTGCATCAATTTTTTTCCAGAAACTGTAAGAGACCTCCAGGTGGACACCGTTCAAAAAATTAATATGGCTTTTCCAACGTGAAAGCTTTGTTCATCCGGGACCTCATCTGACTTTCACAAAAAGGCAGAAGATGTGGACATCAGCACTTTTTCCAGCACATTCCACCGTTACAGGAGTTTTTTTTCATGGAAAAAGAAGCCGAGGGACGCGCCACGGAGCCGTTCATTATGCGGGACAAAACCACCTCGGTGTTGGTCTCACAGGACGGCTTAAAGGTGGATTTCAGACGGATTCCGGTTGCTTTCCAGTCATGTGAATATCTGATTGTGATTGTGCATGAGCTGAACATGCCAGAACATGTCCTGTGAGGCTGCATCACAGCATTTCTTTTCGCCATGCAGCTCCGCCGCGACATGCGGAATTCCTCTGCCTTTGTTCCTCTTTCCATAACAAAATCTCCTGTAACAGTGAAATGTGCCCTTCATTTCTAAACTGGACGCTGTCTTGATCCGGTATGTCCTCTGACTAGCACAGGAATTGTGAAAAGACGTGGACATCAGCACTTTTTCCCGCACATTCCACCATTACAGGAGTTTTTTTTCATGGAAAAAGAAGCCGAGGGACGCGCCACCGTGCCACTCTTGACGCGGCACAAAACCACCTTGGTGTTGGTCTCTCAGGATGGCTTTCAGACGGATTCCGGTTGCTTTTCTGTCGTGTGAATATCCGAGAAATGGAGCTTGAGCTGGACAAGCCCCAACATGTCCTGTGAGGCTTCATCACAGTGTTTCTTTGTGCCGAACGGCTGCACCATGATGTGCCAAACTCCTCCGCACGTCTGTCTTAATGTGCCGGAAAAAGTGCTGATGTCCACGTCTTTTCACAATTCCTGTGCTAGTCAGAGGACATACCGGATCAAGACAGCGTCCAGTTTAGAAATGACTGGCACATTTCACTGTTACAGGAGTTTTTGTCATGGAAAGAGGAACAAAGGCAGAGGAATTCTGCGCATCGCGGCGGAGCTGCATGGCGAAAAGAAACGCCGTGATGAAGCCTCACAGGACATGTTCTGGCATGTTCAGCTCATGCACAATCACAATCGGATATTCACGAAACTGGAAAGCAACCGGAATCCGTCTGAAATCCAGCTTTAAGCCGTCCTGTGAGACCAACACCGAGGTGGTTTTGTCCCGCATAATGAACGGCTCCGTGGCGCGTCCCTCGGCTTCTTTTTCCATGAAAAAAAACTCCTGTAACGGTGGAATGTGCTGGAAAAAGTGCTGATGTCCACATCTTCTGCCTTTTTGTGAAAGTCAGATGAGGTCCCGGATGAACAAAGCTTTCACGTTGGAAATGATCTGGTTGTTTGTGCGGGGTGTCAGCCTGTTCATCGGCACTGGGAGCGCGCTGTGCTCTCAGCAGTTGTGGGCCGTCCTTAAAGGGGCAGTAACACCCCGTAATCTGTTTAATCCCCATAAAATCGTCCCTGAAAGCCATATTAATTTTTTGAACGGTGTCCACCTGGAGGTCTCTTACAGTTTCTGGAAAAAAATTGATGCAGCAAAGATCCAAATCGTTCAGACATTTATTCGCAATAAAAAATAGACGAGAGGGGTAGACCACACCTCACTCAAAGCCTGCTCACAGGCGAATGAAGCAACCGACAGGCATGAAAAAACTGACGCATGCGCACGAGGGTTCAAGCTTGGCTGACGCAATCACACGTGATTCAAATCCATATGGGTTTTGAAAAAAATAATAAGGTCGGATACTTTTCTAACAGACCTCGTATATTCCAGCTTTATTCCAAAATGGATGTAATTAATTTATTCCTCAAACCTCTACAAACAGTAAACCTCATAATGACAAGGTGAAACAAAAGATTTTTTTTTTCTTTTTTTTTTTAGATTTTTGCAAATTTATTAAAAAAAACAACAACCACAGGGGAAAAAAAAAAAACCTACAAAGTCACAGGTACATAAGTATTCACAGCCTATGCCATGCAGCTCAAAATTGAGCTCAGGTGAATCCTGTTTCCACTGATCATTGTTGATATGCTTCTACAGGTTAATTGGAGTAAACCTGGGGTAAATTCAGTTGATTGTAAATGATATGGAAAAGCACACACCTGTCTACATATAAGGTCCCACAATTGACACCGCATGTCAGAACTAAACCTGAGTCAAAACATAATGCATAGATAAATATTCACACCTTTTGCTCATTACTTTGTTGATGTATGTTTGGCAGCAATTACAACATCAAGTGTCCTTGAATATAATGCAAACAAGCTTTGCAAACCAAGCATGAAGTCAAAGGAATTATGTGTTGATAAATCATGTCCAATCAACTGAATTTAATTAAGCTGTAGAAACATATTGTGGATGATCAGTGGAATGGGGTTGCTCCTGAGCTCAATTTTGAGCTTCATAGCAAAGGCTGTGAATACATACTGTATGTACATGCGATTTATTATGTTTTTATTATTATTATTCACATTGTCATTATGGCTATGGTGTGTAGGATTTTGAGGAAAAAACAAACAAACAATGAATTTCTTCCATTTTGGAATAAGGCTGTAACATAACGTGGAAAAAAGTGAAGTGCTGTGAATACGTTCCAGATGCACTGTAAGATCCATGTGAGTATCTTGCTTCTTATTGAAATAATCATGTAAGAAGATCTGCCAATGCTTGTATAACCTGAGCTAATTTGTAATGATCATTTTTCACAAGGCAAAATGCTCTGAAACTTTTACTAACAAGTGAATACGCACTGACTTAAATGATGAATTCTGGAAATAATTATTTTACCCCAACTCCCCATTTGAAATTAATGCTGTCTCCAAACTGGGCTGAAGAGTCTTAAGATGCTGGTTTCTTATTTTTGTTTTATTGTTATCATGGTGATTCACCATGATAACCATGCTCAGCCTTTGTTTTTGCACATCAAACACATGATATGCTTTAATTTGTTCATGCATTCAGTTTTTTTTTCTAGGTAAGTCCCTCATTTAGAAACAATTGTACAATTGGTTAAACTGGCAAAAAAAATTAGCACTCCATTGTTCTTTTTCAACATCAATACACTACTTTGATCTTATGAAAATTACTTTTAATGGCAAATAAGGGAGACATGTTCATAGTGTTCAAAATGACTTTGCAGCACACTGTCAACTTTGTTCCAATAATTTTGTTGCATTTGCTGTTTGATATGTTCAGACAAGGTGCACACTCTTTGTGAATTCTTGATACAATCTTCATCTTCAAGAATCTAATGCATTCCCCCCACCCCACCAAAAAAAATAGTGCATTCAAACTCATTGTGAAAACTGTTGCCATTCCTGTTTGTTTTATAATATGAAGAGAATAGATAATAATACTGTTTTGCGCTATGAAAAAAGTCATATTGTGAATCTGCCGCAATTTCATCAAAACCCAACTCTTACGAACCCTCAGCTTCTGTATATCCATGGTTTCTGAATGTGAGCCTGTTTGCCAAATGTCCATTATTTTGTTCAGTGGACAGGGACAGATGGTGATACAAAGACAAAAAGATTAAAAGTGAAAATGAGTAAGAGCGAGAAGCTAGTATTAAAACAATGTTTGTTATAGCAAGACGAAAAGTGTTTGTATTGATAGAACTGAAATGCCACTAAGCTTTTTATACCATAGCCAGAATGAAGTAAAATAATAATAATAATAATTAAAAAAAAAAAAAAAAACAGAATGTATGTGCTTCCACAAGATGTATAAAAAAATCACTTCAATTTTCCATTGCTATTAAGCAGGTCATTGCAGCCGATCTGCTCTGTACCAGTCTGATCCCATCAGATCTCAGAAGCTAAGCAGTGCGGTACCTGGTTAGTACTTGGATGGGAGACCACTTTGGAACACCAGCGGCTGTGTGTGTTTCTCCAGGTTTCACTGGAGTTGCGTCAGAAAGGGCATCCGGTGTAAAACCCATGCCAAATACAAATGCAGATCGGGCTGTATCCACTATGGCAGGGGTGGGCAATCATGTGCCATGAAGGGCCAAAACACTGCAGGTTTTCCTTTCTACCAATCACCTCAGCAGGTGATTTCATTGACTATCAGGTGTTTATGTTCAGAGGAGAAGCTCATCAGCACCCACCTGCTGAGGTGATTGGTTGCAAGGAAAACCTGCACTGTCTCGGCCCTCGTTGCCCACCCCTGCACTATGGCGACCCTGAATAAAACAGGATCCGCCGAATGGACAACAACACATTATGCAGGTCATTCTTTATTTTGAGGTGCACCTTTTCTCTACTTTAGATCCGTCACATGCTCAGCAGGGATACATTTATACCCATATGTACTGTGTTACACACTCGGCATGAAACAGGTGCAGGAATTATTCAACTACAACCTGTCAGTCGCTTCTGATGTGAGCAGAAAAAGGATCAGTCACAGAAAACATCAATGGTGCAAGGCTCATGAATTTCCAAGGTTCAGCTAATCCTCAGCAGAGCCCCCTTTCTGTCATTAAATTACCATGCTGTTTTTGCAGTGTACATTATGCTTTTCAATGAAAAAAGTGCCTACATGTCAACTTGTACATGTCAACTTAATTTTGCTGTGTTGGATCAGCACAATTTATGCAAATCCACCTTGGATTTGCTGTGGCGACCCCAAGCATAAACAAGCAAGCAGCCAAAGGGACTTACTGTTTTTTGTTACATTTACCCTTACAAATCTAGTTTGCCTGACCCATGGTAATTAGGTAACAATAACGCAAACTCATCATGCTGACCCAACAAATTTACATTTAGGTCACTCAGCAAAATTGTTTCTGGCAACTTTAACAGAATTTAATTGGGTGGAAATACTTTCCATAATTTTATTATGTTCACTGAGCAAGTAAAATTTTAAGTTGTTGCATGTTATGTTAAAACTACATGATTTGAATGTGTTCAGCCATAAAACTTGATTCTGTATCATAGAAGCTACATGTTAGACTTATGTTCATGTAACATAATAATCAACAAGATTCTGTATCATAGAAGCTACATGTTAGACTTATGTTCATGTAACATAATAATCAACAACACCCATGTTGATTTTTTAGTGCAAACAAACAAACAAAAACAGTGATTCCTACATTTACTTTGATTTCTCTTTCATTGTAGACTGTATGATTTTGTTGGCTTGGACAGATGCAGGGGCCAGAAACAATGGCAGCTGTCTTGGGAACATCAACCCAAAAGGGCTGGACACAAAAGCAAGGCTCACACAGAGGCATGTAATGAGTACAAGGATTTACTGAGTAAACAGGCAAAGGTCGGTACACAAAAAAGCAAACCAAAATCATGAGACTATCTTCAGGTCAAAAAACAGGCAAAAAGTTCAAAAAACACAGCATGGCAAAAACAAGAAACAATGACTGTGAAAAGGCTGGTAGCAAAGACATGAGGTAAAATGAACTGCCAAAGACAGGAGGGAAAACAAACGGTGTAAAAAACAGGAGATGAGGGGAAAAATAGGAACATGTGTGAGAGAACAATCAGGAAGGAAGTGTGCAAACAGAAGAGAAAAGACACACCCAGACCCAACACATGACAAGAGCGTGCAGTAAGAAAAACACAAAGTAAAACAAAACCTGAACACAAAGCAATGAAACACCTAAACAAGAAAATAAAGCAATACAAAACCCCAAACAAAAATACAAAGAAAATACAAAACCCAAACATGAACATGGTCCCACATGACAGCTGTATGTGCAACCATAACAACTGATCATACTAACTAGTCAGTCTCACCAAATCAAACTGTGGGAATAAATTATCTGTGGTGTACAGACAACAGCATTTAAAGCTCAATCATTTTTTGTCCTGCTTTTTTCTCTCTGTGACCAGTCTGGGATTCCCTGGTGCACAAATGAAGGTCCATTTCTGCACCTTGGAAGCAGGACTTTTCAAGGTACAGTTTTTTTTCTTTTTCTTTCATTTGGCTAGTTTAGGATTTCAACAGTGAAAATGTGCATTTCCAGCTGACACAATTTTTTTTTTTTTTAAGTCTGGGAAAGAGTGTATGAAAAGGTCCATATTTTTTTTTCCATTAACAGTGTGAAATTTGTTTAAAAATTCAAGAAATCTGGAGGAATTTCAGTGTGTAAAAGGCTACAGCACAAGCCTAGTCTGAACACCCATGATCTCCGATCACTCAGATGGCACTCCGTCAAGAACTCACTCATCAGTTTTCATTTTCATTTATCCTTTATTTAACCACATAAGAAGAAAAAAAAAGCATTAGGATCAAAGACCTCTTTCGCAGGAGGATCTGGCCAAGAAGCCAACAGCACACACCAGCAAGGCAAAGCAATAATAAAACATTAATAAAAACAACACATCCACCATAAAATACAAACACAAGCAGCTAATCAATGGACACAATAATTATTTTAAATAGCCGTGTGTCAAGCACAATAACCTCATGGTATAAGTCAGGATTTAAGACATACACATTGTCCAAAAGATTTTCGTTGTTGGTTTTCTAATATCACTCTGAAGGCTGTCTACTAAACCAGCCCAGGCAGTTTCAATTCCATTTGAATGGCATTCCAAGAAAAGAGTGAGGCAAAACTAAAAGCTTTCTTTCACTTTTCCATTCAAACTCAGGGAACAGAAAAACACAAAGTCTCATTCGAACGTAAAGCATAACAGCTTACAGTTCTACACAGAAAAGTGGACAGATAAGTCGTAACCAACCCAACAAATGGCTTCTACACTAAAGTCATCCAGTGCGTGTGTCACCTTGCTTCCAAAAAGGACATGCCAGCCTTGACAAAAAGTTTGCAGTGATGGGTAAGGTGGTGACTACCAGTGATAAATCTGAGAGCACAATGGTACACTGGAGACAAGAACTGAAAATGTGCTAGAAGCACATAAATACACAACATCACCATAGTCCGATACGGGCATGAAAGTAGCATTTATCAAATGCTTCCAGGCTTCAAAGGAGAAACAGGACTTGTTTCTATAGAAGAACCCAAGCTTCACCCTCAATTTAGAAATCAAATGTCTAATATGAGCTTTGAAGGAGAGCTCTGCATCCACAATTAAACCCAAATACTTATAGTTAGTCACCAGCTCAAGAGCTTGACTTTGGACATTTTTAATAACTGGCATGCTCTCAGAAAAAAAACTATGAATTTGAAAAAAAAAAAAGCATTATTTTAGATTTTTCAACATTTAAGATCAATTTCAGTTTCCACAGGCGAGGCTGGACGACATCGAAGTCTAACTGCAAAAATTCGAATGCCTGAGTAATTGAGTTAGAACAACAATAAATTATGTATAGTCAGCATAAAGATAGGAAGAAGCATTTAATAAATTTACAAACAAGTCATTCATGTAAATTGTGAACAGAATGGGTCCTAAAACTGAATCTTGAGGTACACCTTTTGTGACCTCTAGGAAGGAGGAACTATCTCCAGCCATCTGAACACACTGCGTCCTACCCACCAAATAATCTGCAAACCAAGCGACACCTTGACTGGAAGTATCTTTTCTCAAAAGAATTTCAAGCAAGAGACTGTGGTCCACTGTGTCAAACGCCTTTGACAGAACAAAAACAAGGCAAAACAGAATGTCCTTGAGTCTAATGCTTTGAACATGTCATTCAAAACTTAAGGCTGCAGTATCAGTAGGGGAAACCGGGGCACAGTGGATCAGAAATGTTATGCATAGGTTTAGGTGATTCTATTGTGGATTTAATACAGCAAGTTATTGTTTATAAGGCTGTGTTATTTATGTCTCCCCAAGTGTAATTTACAGGTGTTTAAAATTGATTTTAAAATTTCTGTTTCACTGTGCCCCAGCTACTAATTCATGGGGCACAGTGAGTCAGTCTCCAGGGCACAGTGAATCAACTTAGAATATAATGAAAAAACACATGATTATAAAGATTTCTTCAAAGTTATTAAATATATGCTGATGCATATACAAACTATAATCCGGCAAACCAGCTATGTAATGTGTGAGTGTCTTATACGAGGTCTGTCCGTCTGTTAAAGGAGATTTTTTTAATGAAAGACGTGCGGGCGGATTGCAGCGTCGGCTCGCAGCCGCCGCGACGCTCCGCCACAGGAAAAACACCTCCGTTGGAAGCCTTGAGGACAAGTTTGAACATCTCCAGCTGATAAACAATTTCTCATATACTCACTCCACTGAAAGCCATCAAAAGCCAACTGGATTTTAACAAATGGTTATCAACACGGAGGTGTTTTTCCTGTGCTGCCGCGCCGCGTCGGCTGCGTCCCAACGCGCGGACCCGTCCGCACGTCTTTCATTAAAAAAAATCTCCTTTAACAGTGGAATATCCGGATAAAATGCTGAAACCGACTTCTTCTGAAACTTCTCTGTTCTCTCACGACGTCCTGGATCAATAGAGCCTGAAATGTGGAGGTTTTAAGCTTGAAACAGGCTGATGACGCTGCCTGAGAGCGCTGCACGACGTCTCGCACCGTGAAAAGTCCTTAAAGCGACAGAATCACCTCAAAATCTCTCATCAGCTGTTAAAATTTTCACTGAAAACCAGCTTAATTTTTCGAACCGTGTCCACTTCGATGTGTCTCACAGGTTTAGAAAAAATTTTGATCAAACAACGCGCCAGTCTCTCAGCAACTTCTCAGACAAAGGAATTCCGACGAGGGGCTGGACGACTCCTCCCACAAGGAGTGCTCACAGGCGAATGACGTCACCGACAGGCGTGGAAAAACTCACGCATGCGCACGAGGGTTCAAGCATGTCTGACATAAAAACATATGAATGAAATCCATATAGTTTTTGAAAAAAATACAAAGGACCTATACTTTACGGACAGCCCTCGTATAGTGACATAAGTCCTTTAGAAACTATTATAAATACAACTGTCATCATTTCTGTTCAAATGTGAAAACAGTTGTTAATATACACAAATTATAGAAACAATTCATGGAAAAATAAATGTATAAGCTTCAACAAGTAATATTTGTCATCCACTTGATACTGGCGCATAGTAAATCTCTTTCTAGACTGATTCACTGTGTCCAATTCACTGTGCCAGGGGTGCATGTGACACACGAGTCATGTTATCAAATAGCTGATAGACTGGAGAAGACATAACACAAACTCATCATTAAATGTATTCCTTCTTGAATACATTTAATGTACTGTATGTTAGTAGCCTAACACCTTAATAAATATTAAAACCATTCACACAATAAGTAAATAATATAGTCTTACCTGTCTGTTTCAGTGAGATCATGTTTAAACCTATCCACCTTTACAACAGGACATCTGAAAATAATTTAATTCCTTCTGTTCTGGTTGAAGAAAAGTCCATTTGTCACACAGGGCTTTGGTGCCAGCAGCACTGGCTGTAATCTGTTATTGTGGCTGATGGATTGAGTCTCTGTTGTTAACAAGCCACTTTACACTGCAAGAAAAAGACTCACAGCGCCTTATGTGCTCATAACATCTGTCTGCACGCAACAACATCATCCCATGATCCAGAAAACAATAAAATAATCTGAAAATAGTCAGTTTTGTCTCTGTGTTGAGTGGAGAAGCCACAGACACCGTGCAAGTGTACGCTTGTCAATATAAGTGTTCCACCTGCCATTCTGCAGGCAAAAAGTAACCGTTCTGACACCGAAAACATGATGCAGCTCCGAACCGAACCACTCAGTGGAAAGGGGGCTGTCAGTTGCCTGTAAAATTCCATAAATTAATGGGACAATTAAGATAATGGTTCCGCAGCTGACGCCACTTCCTCCTTCTTGTTCAATGTCAGCACGTCGGGAAGTTCCTGGTTTTCAGTGGCATGCAGTTCAAAATCCGAATACTTATCTTTTCAAGAACTGTGCATGAGGAAAGGATAAATTTCAAACTGTTGTTTAAATTTAGTCTTAAAAATTCATGAAAACATGGCATTACGTGTCACCTACACTTTAAAATCAATGTTAAAAGAATCAAGCAAGTGTCAATAGCTGATATAAACACAGGGGTAAGGGATTACTTTTGGGAAACTTTGGCAAGTACTGCATTGTGGACTTACAAATGCCACTTTAACTTTACTATGAACAAAGATGTCTTACATTAGTGACAACCTGTTTTGTTGTCCGAACAATGAGTATTCCAGATTTTTTTGTAAGAAATGGATGCTTTCTGCTCTGGACTTGAGGTGAAATGCTGCCATCTCATTCATCTTATTCAAAATGCTTTAAATTCATTTGTTTCCTCAAAATTCTACACGCTGTACCCCATATTGCCAATGTGAAGAAGCTTTCTTGAGATTTTTGCAAATGTATTAAAAATAAAAAATAAAAAATAAAAAAAAGAAATCACATGTACCTAAGTATTCACAACCTTTGCCATGAAGTGCAGCATTGAGCTCAGGTGCATCCTGTTTCCACTGATCATCTTTGAGATGTTTCTGCAGCTTAACTGTAGTCACCCTGGGGTAAATTCCAGTGATTGGACATGATTTGCAAAGGCACACACCTGTCTACATATAAGGTTGCACAGTTGACAGTGCATGTCACAGCACAAACTAAGCATGAACTCAAAGGAGTTGTGAGACAGGACACACATCTAGGAAAGGGTACAGGCACACATCTCTGCACAGAGGCACACCTCTGGGGCAGACATCTGAGGCACGCATCTGGGGAAGGGTACAAAAATACTTCTGCTGCTTTGAAGGTCCCAATGAGCACATATGTCTCCATCATCCATAAATGTAAGAAGGTCGGATCTACCAGGGCACTTTCTAGAGCTGGCAGCCCATCTAAACTGTCACTGGAGAAGGGCCTTAGTCAGGGAGGTGACCAAGAACCTGATGATCACTATGTTAGAGCTGTAGCATTACTCTGTGGAGAGAGGAGAACCTTCCAGAAGGACAACCGTTTCTGCAGCAATCTACCAATCGGGCCTGTATGGTGGAGTTGCCTAACGGAAGCCACTCCCTAGTAAAATGCACATGGCAGCACACTTGAAGTTTGCCAATAAACACCCGGACTCTCAGAGCACGACAAACAAAATTCTCTTATCTGATGAGACAAAGATTGGACTCTTTGGCGTGAATGCCAGGCATCATGTTTGGAGGAAACCAGGCACCATCCCTACAGTGAAGCATAGTGGTGGAAGCATAGTGGTGGCAGCATCATGCTGCGGGGATGTTTTTCAGCATCAGGAACTAGGGGACAAGTCAGGATTGAGGGATGAAACCTGATCCAGCGTACTCTTGAATTCAGACTTGGGTGATGATTCATCTTTCAGCAGGATAAAGTCCTGAAGCGCACAGCCAATATATCAATGGAGTGGCATCAGGACAACTCTATGAATGTCCTTGAGTGGTAAATGGTAAATGGACTGCATTTATATAGCGCTTTTCCATCTGTATCAGATGCTCAAAGCGCTTTACAATAATGCCTCACATTCACCCCGATGTCAGGGTGCTGCCATACAAGGCGCTCACTACACACCGGGAGCAGTAGGGGATTAAAGGCCTTGCCCAAGGGCCCTTAGTGATTTACCAGTCAGGCGGGGATTTGAACCCATGGTCTTCTGGACTCAAGCCCAACACCTTAACCACTAGACCATCACCTCCCCCAGTGGTCCAGCCAGAGCCCCGACCTGAATCCGACTGAACATCTCTGAAGGGATCTAAAAATGGCTGTGCACCGATGTTCTCCATCCAGTCTGATGGAGCTTGAGAGGGGCTGCAAAGAGAACTGGGAAAAACTGCCCAAAGATTATTGAGATTAAGGCCTGACCATAATGTGATCGTGCATTCATTTCTACACAGCACTTCATACCTGTAAGGAGTCTTTCGTTGGAAGCACTTTGCAAGCAGTAATCTACACAGGATCCATATGGTTATTCTCATGTCAAACTTGGTGTTCTGGGGTGTTGTTTTGAGCCAACCACTAACTGCCTACTGCAGTGAGCATGCTGTGACAGTCTGTAGCACAGCTTCCTGTTTAAATGATCATGCAGGGAATACAAGTGTCTTTGATTGTGTGCGTGTTTGTGTGTGTGTGTGTGTGGTTTCCACCATCACGCTGAGCAGCTGTTTATCTGTTGGTGAGGACGACTGTCACCCAGTGTGATAATAAGGTCACGTCAAGGAGCATTTGGAACACAGTGTACAAGCTGTGGCACAACCTTCAGGTTTCTTCATCCATATGGTACTCATGGTAGGGGACAATGCCAAAGATGTTGTAAGACTTGTAATCAGGTCCCTGTTTGCTGCTCCACTGACAAAAGCTGTGTCATATATACAATTAACTCTGAGGCAGATATAAATACATCACTTTATTTATATGGAGATGATACAAAAACATGATGAAAAAAGCACAGATGAGGAATTGAGTGAAAATACTGAAACTGCTTTTCAGAAAAGCCAGTTAATTGCACTTAAGTTAATTTATCAGTGCTAACAGCTGACAGTCATATTGTCAGAGAAATTGTTGTGAAGAGAATTACACCTTTCTGCCTGCCCAATGTGTTTTTTTTCCTTAACATCGAAACATCTTATCATCTTCTTTGGTTCATGTGTAAATAGCTGCGTCCAAAGATTTTAGCACCCCTAAGCAATTCATCCTTGGGATAATTCCCCTGTCTGCCTCCTCCAGCTCTCACTCACAAACGCATCAAGACTGAAATATTACAAATGTGCAGAGAAAATACTAGATCTCTCCTAAAAGGTGCACCTTGTTAAGAAAAGGAAATCCAGTTAACTGAATGTGACCCTGACAAATCTCCATTCACTTGTCAAATTCCACCTATCCAGCTGTCATCCGTAGCTGAATTTCTGTTTTAAATTTGCACAAAATCGCAATGACATTTCCAGAATGGCGATAAAAAAACATTTGCAAATGACAGCTTATATCAGAGTTACTGAAAACCACTTCTAAGAACTGTAATTCCATTTGCCATGGTGATGGAAGGGCAAGTCCAACTAAATTTTGCCATTTATTTTATTATTTTTTTTTGTTTTTATTAAATATTGCAGTAAGGCCATCTCTTATAACATGAATAAAGCTTCCCATCTCTTACTTCATCCACACACTGTGCTGTGTATTTTCGAATGTCATGTGGTGCTTTCTGTACTTTATGTGTCCTGTAATAGCAGAAAAGTGTTTCCATTCCAGTTCTTTGAAATAAGGTTTTGTCAAGTGGGCATTCTCAAAAACTGAGTGAATGTGCAAGGATGAGGTTAGCAATGGAAGACATCCATGACAAATCTGATGGAGGTTTAGGTTTCTTTGAAAATATTTTGAAAAAGTTTTGAAAATAATCCAGCTCATATCTACATGAACCTTTTTGTTGTTGTTTTTACAATATTTCACTTTTTTGTTTTAAAAATACATGCTTCCATTAAGTGTATTTTCAATTTGCTACTTCAGTTTGAACAATTTAGACGGTAATGAAAACAAGCCCAGTGACGTATAACCTTCAGGCTCCCAAGTGGGGTCATTTATGACCCTGGCTATATATTTATATGAACCATTGTTGCATCATTTGGAAATACAGTCCCCAACAAAAGTATTGGGCTGCTTGGTATGACAATTTTTTTAAATTTGTTTATGCCATTTCAAATATAAATAGTAATTCAGGCTTCTCAATATAAATATTTTGAGAATTATCTTCCTTCAACACAAACTCAAAGCAAATATATACTACTTAATATGAATTAATTAAAAATATTAAGATGATGAGTTGCACAATTAATGTGCAATTTTGGTATAACCCCTGTAAAAAATCTTTTTTATTTAGAATAAAAATCTTTATTTATTTATAAAGTCAGTTGATGGATATGTGGACATTTCCAAGTCAGTAAATATGTCTTAGACTTTAAATAAATTATGAATAAATACAAGCACTATGGAAAATCTGTGTGGAGTAGACAGTGAGAAGAGTGAGGAAAGCCACCAATACAGAGAGACAGCCCAGAAGGAGTTATAGGCTTCTGTGGCTGTGGTTGGAGAAATTGTGCATATGGCATGTTTTACAACCCCAATTCCAATGAAGGTGGGCCGTTGTGTAAAATGTAAATTAAAAACAGAATATAATGGTTTGCAAATCCTCTTCAACCTATATTCAACTGAATACACCACAAAGACAAGATATTTAATGTTCAAACTGATAAACTTTATTATTTTTTGTGCAAATATTTGCACATTTTGAAATGGATGCCTGCAACACCTTTCAAAAAAGCTGGGAAAGTATGTTTACCACTGTGTTACATCACCTTTCCTTCTAACAACACTCAATAAGCATTTGGGAACTGAGGACACTAATTGTTGAAGCTGTGTAGGTGGAATTCTTTCCCATTCTTGCTCGATGTACAACTTCAGTTGTTCAACAGTCCGGGGTCTCCGTTGTCGTATTTTGCGCTTCATAATGTGCCACACATTTTCAATGGGCAACAGGTCTGGACTGCAAGCAGCCGAGTCTAGTACCTGCACTCTTTTACTACAAAGCCACGCTGTTGTAACACATGCAGAATGTGGCTTGGCATTGTCTTGCTGAAATAAGCAGGGACATCCCTGAAAAAGACGTTGCTTGGATGGCAGCATGTGTTGCCCCAAACTTGGATGTACCTTTCAGTATTGATGGTGCCATCACAGATGTGTAAGTTGCCCATGCCATGGGCACTAACACACCCCCATACCATCACAGATGCTGGCTTTTGAACTTTGCGCTGGTAACAATCTGAATGGTCCTTTTCCTCTTTTGTCCAAAGGACATGACTTCCATGATTTCTAAAAACAATTTGAAAATGTGGACTCATCAGACCACAGCACACTTTTCCACTTTGCGTCTGTCCATTTCAAATGAGCTCGGGCCCAGAGAAGGTGTCGATGTTTCTGCATGTTGTTGATGTAGGCTTTCACTTTGCATGGTAGAGTTTTGACTTGCACTTGTAGATGTAGCGATGAATTGTGTTAACTAACAATGGTTTTCTGAAGTGTTCCTGAGCCCACGCGGTAAGATCCTTTACACAATGATGTCAGTTTTTAATGCAGTGCAGCCTGAGGGATAGAGGGTCACGGCATTCAATGTTGATTTTTGGCCTTGCTGCTTACATGTAGAAAGTTCTCAAGATTATCTGAATCTTCTGATTATATTATGGACTGTAGATGATGGAATCCCTAAGTTCCTTGCAACTGAACATTGAGAAACATTGTTCTTAAACTGTTGGACTATGTATTCATGCAGTTGTTCACAAAGTGGTGATCCTCACCCCATCTTTGCTTGTGAATGGCTGAGTCTTTTGGGGATGCTCCTTTTATACCCAATCATGACACTCACATGTTTCCATTTAGGTGTTCTTTGAGCATTCATCAACTTTCCCAGTCTTTTGTTGCCCCGTCCCAGCTTTGTTGAAATGTGTTGCAGGCATCCATTTCAAAATGAGCAAATATTTGCACAGAAACAACAAAGTTTATCAGTTTGAACATTAAATATCTTGTCTTTTTGGTCTATATTCAATTGAATATATGTTGAAGAGGATTTGCAAAGCATTGTATTCTGTTATTATTTACATTTTACACACCATCCCAACTTCATTGGAATGGGGGTTGTACTTAGTGCACTTCCAGCATTTCATGCTATCACAAGTTGTGACACCACATCATTTCTTGCTGGTCATATCAAGAAATCCAGCTTTAAGAAATTCAAGGAGTGTTACAACCTCCTGCCAAACCTTGGCAAAGGGAATCTCAGTGACCACACCTGTGCAGGTACAGAGGCATTCATCTGCAAAGTCTTTAAGTCTGACTGCATTTTGTCAGACAAAGCACGGGTAACAGTCTTTGCTCAGACACATTTACTGGAAAACTCATGATGCCCTGTCTTTTCACCTTACCAAGCATCTGTGTCGAATCAAGCAGACCAACAGCAACATGTGTTGCCTCCACCACAGGCCATGGGATGGAAAATTGAGAGTGGTGCACTGGTACCAGTACTGACCTCAATACCCTCCGTACCACAAAGTTTTGTCAGTTTGGTTACATGACGATGTACAACTCAATGCATATTTGGTAATTGTACATGCAAGAAAAACAAGCTTCAATGGACCACCACATGTAGTTGCCATGCATCTGTTTATAGAAACAAGGCAGAGTAAACGTAACGTAGTCAACTGCTACATGAGTTTCAGTTGGATGACCTCTACAGGTCACCACGGGTCAAATAGAGTTCCAAAACGATAAAATGATATTTAGATTGTGTGCTAAAATACATGATACTAAAATTGTGTGATATTTAAACAATATTTTGATAATAAAAATATTTTATTGTTGCAACCACATTTAAAGTTTAACACAGCAATCTGAAAGGTCAATTACCTATCTAGGTCACCATAGGTCAAGTACATCCTGGAAAGTTGGTAATTTGAATTTGAAATATTCAAATCTAGAAAATTGGACAATTTTGTAGGCATTTTGTGGATTTTGAATGAGCTGAGATTGATAATTCATGCTCACAGTGGGATTTCCAGTGGGGTCAACCGGTACAAAGTTTGATGACCTCTCAAGGTCACCAGAGGACACATACAGTTTGGCAAATGGCAGATTTGGAATCAGCACACCCAAATCAAACCAAATCAACAAAGTAAGACCATTTGCCAACTTTTCTTACATTTGCCTGTTGGTGTCAACATTTCCAATTTTGGCACCAGTCTAATAGTATAGTGCCCATGTGCTGCATATCAAAATGTTCAAAACAATATCAGCTTTCCAAATCTGAGACATCAGATTCAGCACCCAGACCAACGTGTCTCTGTGTTGTGCAGTCATTCATTTTCGTTATTTGTTATGTAATTGCGTATGTAGTATTGTCATAATTATTTATTTACCTGGTGGTGGTTCATGTATTTACAATGTGTGCACTGAGCCATCATCCAGCTGTCAGTGTGCTGTGATCACCTGACAGGCCCCTCCCCATGCTGTGTGCAATCAAACCTGGCTGTCCGGCCCCCATGTGATCAGATCTGTACATACATATGAGCATACAGGGGCAGGGGAGGGGGCGTGACACATGCGCACACGTGCGAGACACATGCACAACATGTGTGTTGCTTTACAGCTCCACAGTTGTGGGGGCACTTAGACAAATTTCACATCCAGCTTGAACATGATCGTCTGCTGACTGTTTTCATGGTAATAGTGCGAATGGCCACACAATTTCTATGTGCCAAACGAGCAGTGTTAGATGTTTGTTTGTGTGTGTGACCTGGAATTTGGCCGACACCTGCCGTGATAGGGATCGAATGGGCTCTCACAGTGCACATTCTGTCTTTCAGCCACTGGTGTGCGCAAATAGTTGTAGCAACACATGTACGAGGCATTAGAGGAAGCTACAAATTTACACATATTGCATACGATTCCTGCTTCATGCATAATTCATGTACAATTCGATCACATTCATACTATGTGTGAAGAGGCCCTTGATTTTGTGGAGATGCTGACTGTCACGGACAACTTTGTAGAAATTATATTAGTTTTAGGTTTGTTTCTTATGATCCTGAATAATGAAGCACACACTGATGTAGAAAAAGCAACTAGTAGACCTTTAACATTGCATAAACGTGTATTTCATGCTGTTACATTTCCAATCAGCAAAAATGTCTGATTAAATTTTCTTTTAATGGGGAAAAAAGTGCCTATCACTGTGACAGCAGAAGCAGCATGGATGTGCTTCAGCCTTTCATGTAAGGTGTTAAACCATTTTACAGGATGGACCAGTAAGTAACACAATGAAAGCAAAAGACAGGTGAAAAATAATTGAAAACCAAATGCAGAACAGCTCATGCAGGCTGCAGAAATGAGCATGTAACTGAAAAGTCATTAGATTTGCATATGAATGAAAATCTACATGTGGCAAAAACATTTGCACAGTGGGCATGTATATATGTCATAGAACAGTATGTTACACCACACATAAGATTGCCAAGTGTGTTGCACATTAACACTTTTAAAAAAACTTGCTTTGCAAATGAGACAGTCAAAGTGGAAACCAGCAGGGAGTAAAGTGCATAAAACTACCAAGTCCTTTCGCCTGCTCCCTTGTTTTCACTCAGTGTCACCGCAGCAAATCGTTGTGTGTGCAACAAGCCTATTTTTGGGGTCTGTGGTGCAGAATGACTTTCGACTGCCACACAATACCCACTGAACTCTACACTACGTGGAATGGGCCCGATCGATCGCTGCACCTTGATTTGCCGCTGAGGCGTGAAGCCAGCAGAAGTACAGAAAACGCCATCTTGTGTCCCCCAGAACTTCGAACGCCGATATAAAAAAGACGCCTGTAGCACACACACAATTTAGATTAATATTCATTTAGCTTAGATTGATTTGATTTAGCTTTGTTTGTACCGCAAGATGCCGTCTTGCGCTGCAATTAATTGCACGAATCGTGATACTCGTGAAAATCGTGGGAGAGGACTTACATTTCTCAGGTATGTCCCAGCCATACGCTTTCATGTTTGTTATCATTTTTTGAATCTTTCAACATTCACATCATCAAACCTGAACCTTGATGTTCAGTTTTGCTTTATTATTATGAGTTTTCCATGAAATTGACAGGCCAGATTCGGTAATATACAGTATTCAGGTATATACATACAATACATATATTATACAGTAATACATTTTTATATATATATATATATATATATATATATATATATATATATATATATATATATATATGCAATATAATATAATATAATAATAATACATATATTATATAATATATATATAATACATGCAGTATACATTTTGAAATTTTCTGCCTCTAACTTGGTCTGGCTTCTTTGAAAATGTCAACTTCTATAGAGCATTATCAAATAATATTACTATGCTATTTTTTTATTTTGGATCCAAATAAGATGCTGCTCCATCTGATGATGAAAGTGCGTACACGCTCTGTAGATACATAAAAAAAAGGTATTTTTCAAAATATGTTAATCAAATGCTGTAAAGTTTTGAAATATAAACAGCTGTAAACAACTCATTTAAAATTGGGCCATTGCTCTAGTTGTATTTTGTTGTATTTTGTTGTTTAAGACACTAAAGCTGTCACATATTTAATTTTCAATTTGATAGCGTGTACACTGACGTGTGAATGGATTGACTGCTTTACTTCAACTGTGATTGTGATGTGTTGCAGTGTTCCTACTTCTGCAAAACTAAAATACATTCTAATATTAATTTAACTGACCAGTTATTTGTGTGCCTTTCTGCGTCTGTGCATGACATTAAAAAGTATTTGTGCGTTTGATTGTGGCTGATGTGCACTGTGTGGGGGGTGTTTTGAGTGTGTGTTTGTGTGTGTTGTGTCAAATGAACATTATGTGTGTGTGGGGAGGGCTTTGTGCATTTTCACAAGCGTATAATATGATAGAAAGTATTCAAATAGTGTTACATTGCAAGAGATTATAATGTCCATAGATTTAACAAGTTTTTGTTTCTGTTTACTTTACTAATCTATCAAAAACTACACTACGTGTACAAGTCTTATGAATGGCCTTAACAGAGCTTAATAATATTACATAACAACTCAATGAAGGGCTTAATTCTGCAGAAATTGGTGAGTTTAACCCTATTCTATCGACCTGATTCCACTGTGCGGTGTTTGTGCCTTTTGCGGGAAGCAAGATGGCCGACAATGCAGCGGCTTGGCTTCGCTCGCTCAGCCGTGACGCCCATTCCACGTAGTGTAGAGTTCAGTGACAATACCAGAGCAACGCACTAATGCTGTGCCTGACTAGTGATGACCAAATGAGGTTGTTTAGTTATTTCTGAGGCTACTAAATGGTGGCCTGTTTTTTTTTTTTAAGTTTAACTTTAGTTTACTTTGAATAATTTCTTTGAAAAGAGACTGATCAGAAGAAACATGAGGCCTCATTTATATGTCATTATGCCTGACCATCCCTCATTTTAAGACCAGGCCTAGTGTAAAATATTGCCCCTTCCATTCATGCCTTGGCTGCATTGCAGCTGTTCTGATATCTTGTCATGGTCCCCACACCATTGAGGCTAAAATTCTTTGCCTCAAAATCTTCTTCTTACTATTCTTTTGGCTGCTCCTCTTAAACATTTTGATTTTGAACCAGATTTGGAGCAAATGTCACACAGATTAAGGTGAATTCTAGAACTATCCTGGAATTTGGGTGAAGGTCAAGGTCTTTGGGTTCTAAAGTTAAATTATCCTAGCACCTACTGTCCTCATGTCCATGGGATAGTATTTCCTATTGTCTCGGAAAGTTGAAAAGTTTCTTGTAACTTTTGACATCACTCCTCACAAGTCAGTTGTTGCCATGGTTACTGTGGTCCCTTACTATACGTTTGATTACTTTGACCATTACTGTACCTTTCCTCACAAACACAATTAAACATTTTAGAAAGCATTTTACAATTTTAATGGCATCATTTATATCCACCACTGAATTTTTTTTTTTTTTTGTAGGAAGTTGAACCCTTCAATGTGTCGTACATTCAAGAGCTGCAACATGAAATGTGTGAAGTCACACTGGGACAATGTTAAAAAAATAAAATAAATAAATAAATAAATAAATAAAGCAAATGAACCAAATCAAGTAGGTCCCCACACTTGGGCTCAAAACATTTCATCCAGCTTTAGTTCTGCTCTTAAGTGCAAAATAAATTGTGGAACAGAGTATTTAAACTCATTCACTCAGTTTAGTGTGTGCATGGCTTTGGACTTCTTTATGGCTGTATTGATTTGGTAATAAATTGAGTATAAATCCATAGTCATTGAAGAATGACTCCATGTCATCATCTGACAGAGGCATTTGTCTTTTATGGTGCTTAGAAAGCAATATCCATGGTAATGGTAAATACAATCACAAGTACTGGAACAGTTATCTTAAGTCATTCTGCATTGGCATTGGTAGTGATAAATTAGACTTTAAAAAGTGACTATAATACAAAAGGCCAGGGTTCCAGCCTTTAATTACACATACAGCCATTATATACCACTAGCACCAAGACCCAAGCAAGATTTAAAAGGCTTTTTAGTGCACAGCTCGCTGTGTTTGCAAAATCCTGGTCTTGTTCCTTTATTCTAATAATACTGTGATATATTCCATTTTCCAGAAATGTGTTTGATAAATGTACAAAGGTTCACAAAGCTAATGCAATTATTACACGCCACATAAGTGCTTTAATGAAAGTGCAAAATTGCAAAGTGACATTTGAACCCAGAACCACCTTGCAGCATTTTCATCAGCAGCACAGAGCATAAGGGGCCAACACAGAGTGCCTTGTTGACCAAAATACTGTACACCATCAGCAAAGTCTGTAAAGTGTGTGTTGCCTTTGCAGGGAAGTGAAACAGAATAAATGGTGTTTGCACAGACCAAACAAAAGCAAAAACAAAAAACAAACAGAAAAGCATGCAAAAAAGAAAAAAAACAAAAACAAAAACTAGAGCACCATGCTCATAGAGCGCAAACCCCTGTCTATACTAATTTCCAGTTCCTCAAAAATTTGACCTTCTTGTTAGATGTGGCTTTTCTTAAGCTAAATTAGATGTGATCAAATGTCATTTTGGTCATGCACTTGAATCAAAGTTTTTTTTTTGTGGTGTTGTCAGGGTTTCTTTTTTTTTTTTTACTTTTTCAGTTTCTGAATTCTTTTACAGATAATTTTCACACAACATTGGCTATCTTTGCTATGCACAATTTGTCATTGCTTTTTGACACTTGGTTTCTGACTAATAACTGGAAGACAAACAGGCACACAATTGGAACCTCCATCCAATTTTGGTGGTGTAGGTAAATCCATAACAGAAAAAGGAGTGTGAGTAAGACACTTTTGATCAATATATAATATTGAAAGCACTGTCAGAGTGAAATAGAGATAGTGTTAATGTTGTCACTTTTTAATTCAGTCAAGCGTCAAATGGCTTTATTAGTTTTAGTCAATCACATGCCACTTTTATTTATGGCCCCTTCACACATAACATGAAGTTGGGTGAAAGAAGCAGGAACCAGCCGAAAAAGAGCAACAAAAAAAATTGTTTTGGCGAACAGCAACAGATTTCACCTGCTGTTGGGAGGGACACATGGTCGGACAGGTGTGAACAGTGCCGTGGCGATGGTTTCTTGCACACCAGTGCGAGGACGTACATCGCACTCAGACAGCAGCAGTAGATTACATGCTGGACATATTTATGCTGAGTATAAATCAACAGAACTGTGACAGCACAAAATAATGAGTGCACAGAAAATCATAACATCAATTTTTATTCAGTTTATAAAAGCGCCAAATCACAACAGCGTCGCCCCAAGGCACTTCACACAAAATAGTTCAAGAACAATTTTAAATAAATTAAAAACAACAAATTTAAAAAGCACAATTAAAATATCAAAAATAATGAATAAAATAAATAATAATAATAACAAATAAATAAAATGAGTAAAATAATGATAGATAAGATAAGAGATAAAAAGGATGCAACACACTATGCTAACCATAGCACTGATGAAAGAAATATGTCTTGAGTCTTGACTTGAATGTCTCTACAGTATCAGACTGTCTTATCGACACTGGAAGACCATTCCATCAGACTGGGGCATGATATGAGAAGGCTGTTTGACCCACAGACTTTTTCTATACCCTCAGAACACAAAGCAGTCCTGCAGCCTGTGAACGCAAAGCCCGGGCCGGTACATAGGGTTTAACCAAATCAGCTAAGTAGGTGGATGCAGTACATGAACAGTTTTATAGGCTAACTAGAAGCACTCAGAGAGTGCAAACCTCCGCCAAGGCCATGGGGTCACTGACGCCATAACATCTACACGCCGTGGAATCATTGAACCTAAAAAGTCTAACAATGATGTTTGCTCAGTAATAAAAAAAGTTTCATCTGCTGTGACTGGATAGCATGTATCCTTAGCGCTTGGCATCACAGTTTATTGCAACTTGCACTTTTCCCAGAAGCTACTGTCATCTGAGCACTGATATTGATATTACATGTGCTTATAGACAAAAACAAATAAGAGACAAAATTCAATTTATTATTCAACTAAACTGCAAATATATGAATTTTTTAACATTTGTGAAACACTTCTCTAAACAAGGCCATAGGGTCACTGACCCTAAAGAGATTCCCTCCTTGGCACAGTGATCTGTTCAACAATTCAGTGTTACAACCAAAACTATGATACATACACTTTTCTTTCCTTTATATTTGACATCCTTGACCATGAAAACATACCACTAGAACTTGGAATCACTTTTATGTCTTTATTAGTTCAAAAGTTATTGTATAAAAACGATTTTTAGGTAATGGAGGTTTTCTTCTGGATCTAGCTCCATAACATTTGAAGCTACATCAAATCTGATGACACATTACTGAATCAGTACAGATTCGGCTACAATTTGGTGTTAGTTGTGCATCTCTAGCTTCATTTGTCACCTCACACTGACACATTTTCCATTTTCCCTATATTTCTGCATATTCTGGATCACCAGATCCGGAATCCAGATCCGATCATCACCAAACTTTGTTGTTTGATAGAACATTTGACTATGTTACACCCTAATTTTTTTTCAAGCCTTTCTGCCTTGTTTTTGTGGAGTTAGAAACTAGAATGTCAAAATTCCCCCTATCCCACAATGGTGAAGAATCCTTTAAAAAATTCCTGGATCCGGATCGTCATCCAGATCACCACTAAAATTTAATCACTTGTTCCTCTTGTCATTTCCAACCACTCCACAAAATGTCATCAAAATCCATTCAAAACGTTCTGAGTTATCCTGCTGACAATCAGACAGACAAACAAACAAACAAACGTGACCGAAAACATAACCTCCTTGGCGAAGGAAATAACCCTCTCATTAAACAGTCTGCAGCACCGGGCATCATTCTAGTGGACACACAAATCAAATGCTTGTTTTTTATTTTTATTTATTTATTTATTTATTTTTATTTTTTTTGCAGATGACCTGGTATTGCTGTCTCCAACCAAAGAAGGGCTACAACAACAACTTGACCTCCTACACAATTTCTCCCAAACCTGGGCCTTGACAGTGAATCTAACTAAGGGCCCGGTCCCACTGGTGTTTAGGAAGATTTGCGTATGAATTGCGCACAAAACTGGTTCATATTCCTAAACATCTGCAATAGCCGTGAAACATGCTTGTATGAGCCAGCCGACATCTGCACACGTCCGCAAGTATCCGCAGAGGCATGTTTTGCCAGGATTTTTGAGCTGCACAAAACTTTGGTGGCAGATGACATCCGCCTTACAAATACAAACTCAATCTATGCGCTGTATATCCACCGTTATCCGCTGAAATCCGCAACTGACAGGGTATTGCGGCTTGGCAGTGGACTGGGACAGTGTGTAAAATGGATATATAGGATGCCTATCATGTCCACATCACAAACTAAAATAAGTTGTGGCGAATGCATACAAATTGGCCACGAATAAAGTGTTTGTATTACGTCTCCTTTGCATCTGATTTGCGGACAATTTGCAAATGCATAACAAACAGATATCGACATACCTGCCAGTGATTGCCAGTCCAGCTGTGGAGACGTAGAGATGTAGTTATGGATCCCCAAAGACATAGTGTGATAGCTGCTGCCATCCACCAACATATCAATCAATGTGTCCAAGTCCAGCAATGGCTCCAGAGGCTGTGGTGTTGGTGTGAATAGTGATGCTGACAGGCCCGAGTGCGCTTCTGTTATGACTGCAATGCAAATGCCGCGCACGCGCATTACAACCGCTGTTGCCACCACACGTGCGCAATGCATTCACAATACATGCGTTATACATCCGTGATTGTTCGTTATATACTATATATACTTCGTTATAACGAACGCCTGTAATTTGTATTCTCAATTCATGCACAACTAGAAGCACTCGGAGAGCGCAGACCTCCGCCAAGGCCATAGGGTCACTGTTGTCACGTGGAATACCCTTTGGCAAAGAGATTTATTCCACATCGTTTCATGCATCTACCGTCAAGTTTCAGATTCAGTGGTTAACCCTCTGGGGTCTGAGGGCATTTTTTTGACAGTTCACTCGCCTGGCATAAATGTTTTATTATTGCTGTTAACAGCTCTCCCTGCATCCCACAATCAAGTTTTATGTCTCTTTTTTCAGGACAACCTGTACTTTCAAAATATATATGCTATAGTTATGTTTTATAAGCGTAATAAAGGTTTACAATCAGAAATAAGAAAGGAAAAAGTAAAGCTGTATTAATTTTCCACACATTTATTCAAAACACACAGCAAACTATAATAAACAAATAACACATCACTCCTAAAAACAATCTTTGGTGTGTCATGAGAGGTGAATCTGCACTACGATTGGATTTTGGAAAACCATGTGATGATGAACCACTTCTGATTGGACACTCACATTGCTCACATCATCACACAGCTTCTATGAGTAGTACAAAGATGGTGGATGGTGGCTTGAAAGTTGGTGGAGTTAACTTTTCAGCAAAAAAGTAAGTTTCTATCTCATATCATTAAAAAGTTATTTAAAATTTAGTAAAGCTTGGTCTGACGGCATCGGCCCCAGAGGGTTAAACCCTTCGATCTTCAGAAAATGTATTTATAAAGAGAAACTGCATGGACTACACAAGTTTTTTTTCTAATAAGTTTATTCAATGAGGAGAAACAAATGCTAAATTATTGTTGTGTTGTAACTTAATTTTTGTTCAGCCTTTGTGACCCGTCTTCATGAAGTTAGATGCAAAAATGTTGAAATTGGCCCTATCCTGTAATGATAAAGAATCTTTAAAAAATTATTGGATCCGGATCATGTTCCGGATCATTACCCAAATTTAATGACTTCTAAGTTAGGCCAAGATACACCCCTGGTAAAAATTTCATTGAAATCTGTTGAGGATTTTTTGAGTAATCCTGCTAACAAACCAACAAAGAAACGGACACAACCGAAAACATAACCTCCTTGGCGGAGGTAATTAATCCTCTCCCCAGTGGGACCGAGCCCTAAGACAAAAATTATGATATTCTAAAAAGGACCCAGCTTCCAGTCACACAAATACTGTATCATTTCTTCCTGGACAAGACCACTCTAGAACACAAAAAACTACACCTAACTCAGAATAAACTTCAGCACCACAGGCAATTTCAACAAAGCTGTAAATGACCTGAGAGACAAGGCAAGAAGGGGATTTTATGTCATCAAAAACAATATCAAAGTAGACATCACCATTCAAATCTGGATCAAAACATTGGACTCTGTCATAGAACCCATTTCTCTTTATTTCTGTGTGGTCTGGGGCCCGCTTGCCAACCAAGATTTTGCAAAATGGGACAAAAAACAAATTAAGACTCTACCTGCAGAATTATGCAAATTCATTCTCCATGTCCAATGGAAAACACCAAAAAAAATGCATTCAGAGCAAAATTAGGACAAGACCTATTAAGTATTAACTCTCTGGAGTCTTGAGTATAATTTGGTGCTTTTGACTACTTTTGGTTTACCTTCATAATTTACCTTAAAAACTGTTTACCTGGCCTTGTTTGGTGTCTTTTTTCAGCACAACCTCACCTGTGTGACTTTCCAGTTTTTCTTTCATTCTGACATACTGCATTAAAACAGTGACGCTACATTCACCCCAAAACCTAAAATTCAAATCAGAAAAAAGTTTTTTTTTTTTTTTTTTACTGTGACGAGAAATATGCTTAACGAACCATTTTTATAACTTAGAATGCAAATATAAATTGTAAATTTCAAAAACATGTAAAAATATTTGTGCCACTCAGAAAAACAATTTCTGTCCAATGCACATCAGAAGCCACCCAAAATTGTACAGATATTCCACCTCATATCCATGTGTATTTTTCCCTAATTCCTTGTTTTTGTAGCATTTTTGTATTGGTGTTGTACAGACTGTCCTGACTGTGTTTGTGGCTAAAAAAAGAAAAAAAATTGAAAAAGGTGTGTTGGACTTTGGGGGGGGGGGGGGGGGGGGGTCTCTACCCTTACTCCTGTGTTCTCTGCACCTGGAGCCACTGCTGCAGCAGTGTGTGTCTGCATCCTGCTCTGTGTTCCGGGACTCTGTACTGGGACGGAGCTCTGTCGTGCCTGAGTCCTGGAGAAGCTGCAAAGAGAAGTGCATTATTCAATCCACTGCGGAAATCTGTGCGCACATTGGTGGATCCACCTGCGCTGGTTGCTCGTCCAGATCAAAAGAGGGATCATCTCCATCATCAGAATCCTCACTGTCTGGTTCAGACTCTGACATCATGCTGCGTGCTCCGTCTTGCTCCAATTTAAAAAAAAATCTGAAGCGCTTGCTCAACAGTGATCAGACGGCTATTTTTTTTTTTTTTGAAAAAAAAAAAAACACCACCACACTAACCACACATGCTAAATACTTCAAAATAATACACACTCCAAACATACCAAATATTTCTCAAATCTCTCAAATACCAAAACTCTAATCGATGTCTGGTTTTCTCTCTCCTCACCAAATCACCCACAGTATCCCTTCCCTCATCAATCACATTACGCGGATTGGGGATCATTGTTATTGGCTTATGTACTTCATGTCCCACCAGTGATAAACACAAATTCATGTATTGTTTTGTTTTTTACTTGTGTTGCTTCGAGCAGAGGGGGAAGAAGGAACAAAATAAACTCTGTTCCTCCCACCGCTGTTGCTGCTGCAGCAGAGAGGGAAATTATCCTTTTTGTTGCGGGTGTCTACATCAGTGTGCAGCAAAAATGACAATAATATTCCTGAAAATGCATGGCATAACAATTACCCATAAGTCAATTTATACTAGGCCTATTACAAAATTTAAAAAGTGCTATAAAAGTTGAAGACTGCACTTTTATCACACATTCAAAGGGAGACTCAGAGTGCAGCGGATTGGGTGTTACATCCACTTAATTGGGTCATGTGACTTTTGACGTGAGGGCGCGTCATTCGAAGCCAGAAGATTAAATTCAAATTAATTTTTATGACTACCTTAAAAATATTAACCCCAATATGCTCTATAACAATGCCCTGATCCACAGAGAGACTGTAGAGAGATGCCCCCTCAGCCAGCTGATTCTGGGACTGTCTGCACAAACACAAGCAGAGTCACCAAACACAAACCCTTTTAGACTAAACCAAACTATAAGAAAACAAAAAGAAAACTATGTGACTCATTGGAAAAAAACATCAACCAAAAAGCAGAGTAAACTGGAATGCTATTTGGCTCTACACAGATAGTACTCCATGGAAGAATACCTGAGCACTATGACCAACCCAAAGCTCAGGAAATTTTTGACCATGTACGGACTCAGTGAGCACAGCCTTGCCGTGTAGAAAGGCCACCACAGACCGACCTGGCTCCCCAGAGAAAACGGACTATGTACCTACTGCTCACGACAGGAGGTGTAGAGCGAGCTGCACTTCCTAACCACCTGCCCACTATACCAAGACAATCAGAGACACATACCCAAAAAGCCTTTGAGAGCACGACCAACATAAAAAAAAAATGTCCGCATCTGTTGGGTGAAGTACAACAATGTGCAAACACAGTAACAAGGTTTGTGAGCTGGTGCTACAAGAAAAAAAAAAACAGCAACAGACATAAACCACCATAAACCCAAAACAGGAGATTAAACTGCTATGTCACTTTATCTATGTATAATTTAACACATTTTATAGAATAGTATGTCTTTTACACTTATTTCAATCCCATATCTCCTGTTTACACATTTATTTACTGTAGAATATTAACTGCATGTAGATCTTCATATTTTTTTTTTTTTTTTTTTTTGCTATATGTAACATTTGCTTTGAGAATGTAAACATGTTTCCCATGTCAATAAAGCTCCACTGAAATTGAAATTAAAATTTAGAGAGAGAGAGAGAGAGAGATCAACCAAGTGTAAAGTCACCTCTAGTAACACTGCCCATAAAGTGAAGGTTGGTGCTGGTGCCATGATCTGTGTCCACATCAGAGCGTGAGGGTGTGATGTGGACTTTATGTTTCCCTGGCTGTATATTTGTTTATTGTTTTTATTCCTGTGACCTCCCATGTGGTAGGTTGCTCTTGTTTTGAGCTTCAATGTTCATTTAGTTTCTTTGTGTAGCCACACGTGTTGTCGTCGCATGCGCGTAAGTTCCACTTTAGATTCACTTTGGCGCTTTTTCTTCTGTTTGAGTTCTCATGTGGGGTTTCATTGCTTTCTCCTCTGTCTGCGTTCCAGCCCTGCTTGTTTCATTTAGGATCTCTGTTCAGTGTTGCTTCTGTTGTCATGCTCCATGCAGCCGACTGGTGTTCCTCAGTTTTGACAGTTAGAGAACATAGGCACTTTTTGAAGTTTTAGTTTAGTCCTCTTTGTCACTTGTGCATTTTGCTTCCTGATGTACTTTTCCCTTTGGTTTTAAAGGGGCTTTGTGACACGTGGGTCAGGATAGCCATGGTTTGTCAGTTGGATCCTGTTGGAAATCTGTTGCCACACCATTCTGAGTTTCCTGGTTATGCTTTCCTTGTGTGTGTTGATGATGGTTTGTGTGTCAGATCCTGATGATGGACACATTATAATACCTGTTTCATGGTTCCTTGTTTCCTGAGTTATCTGTGATTTCTACAAAGAGAGACGTTTTTCTTCCTGAGATTCTTGCCTGTGGATAACTGTTGGCAAAATAACATGAGGCTTCTAGAGACCTTTGGTGTACTGTATTTCCTTGATTAAACACCTGACCTTAGATTCAGGCCTGCCTCATTTAATTGCCAGGACAAAACTCTGCTGCAGGAAAATAAACACCTGCCTTAAATAAGCGCTAGTCTTATTTAAAGGCCAGGTCACGTATATCAACCGCTAGACATCTCTGCCTGGCAGATTGTCAGTGTGAGCAGTCGCGGGTCCAGCAGCAGCCTCCTGCTCTAGCGTATGTGCTGATGTACAATATACCGGTAATTGGACTCCTGAGAGGGTGACTCCTCCTAGTGATGTTAGAATAAAGAAGTACTATTCCTACCTCATTAAGAAAAAGCTGAAAGCTGTTGCATTTGCCAAAAAAAAAAAAAAAAAGGTACAGTTTACAGTTATTTATTTATTTTTTTCTGTCTGGTGCAGAGTATTACCTTAAAATCCTAAGATGAAACTGCATGCCATGTTAATTGCAGAGGAACGTACCTTATCAGACCTTACCTTATCAGAAATTGAGAACATCTTGCTAAATGTTACATGTCAGATGTAAAGTGATTGTCATTGGTTCGCCATATCCAGCGATATATGTGAAACTTAAAAACTTTAACTTATAAATTACAGTGCATGCAGCAAGCCACATTTTGTTCATACCCGTGGACCTTGAATACGAGCTTGCCTCGTTTAGGCACCTGGTCAGTTTGAAAAAAATAAATGCCTGGGCTGTTAATCAAGGAAATACGTTATATCAGTTTGTCTGTACTCTTGTTTCAAAATCTCAGACTGAGCCTGACAATTCCGGAATAATTATTTTTAAGTTTACAGTTCTTGTTTGCCCTAGTAACAGTTCAGTATTAAATGAGAGACTAGTTTTGATTGACTGAGAACTTTTGTATGGTTACGTTTCGCTTACCAGCTGCTGCTGTTGTAACAGGTCACTTTCAGTGTATAAACTGTCTTCACTTAATCTCAGTGTTCCAGTGTGTGCATCTGTCCTGCTTCTAAGTGTTCTTACTGACTCTGGCCTATAACAGCTGGTAAGATCATTCTGGATCAACCTCGTTTATTCTCAGGAAATGTATATTAGATCATTTTGACAGAAAAAAAAATTAAAATAACATAATATATGAGAGAATTGCCACACTCTAAAACCAGTTCTAGGTGGTGGCATGGTGTTTTAGTGTTTAGCACTCTGGTCTCACACCAAGAAGGTCAAGGAATTGCTCCCTGCCTGGTTCATTCTGTGTGGAGTTTGTGTGTTCACCATGGTTCCATCTGAGAGTACCAGCTTAAAACACATGTGGGTTAGGGGAACTACTGACTCTAAATTGATTATTGGTGCTCCAGCCACCCCCCTCCAAACTTCCCAGTGACCCTTTACAGGAATTAGCGGGTATTGTGAGTTGTAATGAATGAATGAATCACTGACTTTTTGAAGCTTCTACTGTGTCCAGTGGTTCCATTAACGGGATATTTGGAAAGGTCAGAGTCCACAGTTGCAGCGGCTACGATGTGGAGTGGCGCAAACTGCAAGAACACAGTCACTGGCCATGGGCCTTGGTCAGGTCCCTCCCTGCTTGATCTCGAATGACATCCAACCCATGACCATTGTTGCCACAGTTACTTTGATAAAGTAATCCAATTACTGATTACTCCTTGAAAAAGTAACTTAGTTACTTTACTGATTACTCAATTGTAAAAGTAACTAAGTTAGATTACTAGTTACTTTTTTAGTTACTTTCCCCAGCTGCCGACAACAACCCTCTGCCACCTCAACATGACAATGATACCTGTTTTGCCAAAACTCACTGCAGCTCAGTGCAGGTGTGCTGTTTTCACCACGCTTTAAGAGGTGAGGACGAGTCGTAGCTGATGAAAAGCTCACAGCTCGCTTAAAGTGGGCAGTTCAGTCAAACCCTGACCCCCTGCCCACGGACCAAGTTTAATGCTGCTGTCGCCCCACAATGCAAAAATAATAGTAACGCACAGTGACATGGAGAAGTAACTTTAATCTGATTACTGATTTGGAAAGATTAACGCGTTAGATTACTCGTTACTAAAAAAAGTGGTCAGATTAGTTACTAAGTAACACGTTACCGGCATCACTGCCCATGACGTGATTACATGTCAACCACGGTCCCCTGACAAATGACAAAACTGTAGTGGGTGTGAGTGCGTGTGACGTGACGCATGTCACGTGACGTGCTTGTCTGGTCAGATGGTGCGCTGGCGCTGTGACACACAGCCAGAGTGGCTGTGTTTTATTTCTATCTCTGTTGTGGTGGTGTGGGAATTGCTAGCCGGTGATTCCAAGTCCAGTGGGACATGCTGGATATGCCATGATGGGTGTTCCACAGCTGTCAGCCATCCAGATGTGCATGCTGGCTGACAACAGTCACACCGCACTGCAGCCACCATTCTGGTCTTCACCACCTCAGCCACACCCTGACAATGTAGGCTCATGGGGTGTGGTGGAGGCAGCACAGTCACACGCAATTTGTGTTGTTTGGGGAGGAGCGGCACACTCGCATGCCATTTGTGTGGCTGGGGGCAATAACACAGTCACGCACCATTTCTCTTGCTCTGGGGGAAACAGCACACTCACAGTCACTGATAAAATGCGGGGTCATTCACGCAGCCAGCTCGAAAGTGGCCACCTACGCTCAACATTCGTGCTGGCTGCGCGAATGGCCCCACATTTTCTAAGTGCCCCGCCAGTGGTGTTGTGGGTGGCACCTAGACTCTGGCCGACTTCGGTCAAGAGTTGGCTGAATGGGCACTTGCCCGCATTTCACCGTCATTCAGCCACTGCAGTGAAGGCTGCCTTGATTGCGTCATTTCACCAGAGCTCGACGTGGCCGATAATTTCATGCAGCCCCTCGGCTGCGGCACGATATGTCCAAGTTGCGTTCAACATGCCATGCAAATGTTGCGAGCATGAACAGATGGCAGTGCGACCTCATCTTGCACACTGTTCGAATGGATTTCCGGCACGAGCAACAAACCAATGTAGCGGGCGTGTTGTGCCCGAATGGATGTTGCCACTGCTGTACGAGGCATTTGAGTGCGGCTCCGATTTTTCACAATTACCATTTGAATCCTTCTTCGTGCGCCATTCAGCCTCGTTGTTATGTCTGAATGGGCCATCATCCAGCCCCTGAGCAATCACATTAACACCAGTTGGAAAGAAAGTCTCTAATGTCTGTTTTTGATTACAGGAAGAAACCTAAGAAAATGCCAGACTCAGTGGGGTGATCATTTGTTTTTGCCATACTAACTAACAAAGAATTGTCAAACATGCAAAGACAGAAATATTACAGCTAAGCAACCATATATGTACAGTTACATTGTAGCAAAAGCCAATGACTCAAAACATCTAAAGGGTGTAGAGCACAGTCTCACTAAGTAGAATATATTTTACAAGTCAGTGTTCAAAGCCATTTATGTTTAATATTCACATGTTCATCAATATTTCATGAAACCCTGTTTTATTTTCTAGCAAATGTATTGTCAGAAATAATACAATAACTTAGTAAGTAGTTAGTAAGTAATTAACACATAGATGTGAAAATACACCCTCTTCATAATAGTGGAGAGGCATAGCAAAACAATTGTTAATTTAGTGATTAAGGCTGGAATCTGGCCCACATATTCTAAATTAACTAATGTTTCTTTTTCAGATATGGAGCCATCCTGGAGCTGACCCCTAATTAGCTACAGGAGTCAATAAAGAATTACACAGGGGTCAAAATTAAAAAATGCTCAAATCATGTTGAAAACTATACCACATTATTTGTCTGATCATAACGATTCCAAAAAGGTATAGTTTGGACTATCCATCCACTGACCTGTCTGAAGACTGGATGCAAAATAATTTTGGCTTTTAGATTATTTCTTTTAGTTCATGATGTAGAGGCTGCTTTTCACTGAGTTAAAGGAGATTTTAGTATAAACCGGCTGAATTATATTTTATATGCTCATAAAAAAAAAAAAAATAAAAAAAAATCAAACATGTAAAGGCTCAAGGTTCACATGACTGTCTAAAATTGAGCCTGCATGTTTAATTTTGACCCTATGGATTGACAGCAATCCAAAATAGATTCACAGTGAGGAAAATAAGTATTTGAACACCCTGCAATTTTGCAAGTTCTCCCACTTAGAAATCATGGAAGGGTCTGAAATTTTCATCTTAGGTGCATGTCCACTGTGAGAGACATAAGCTAAAAAAAAAAAAAAAAAAAAAAATCCGGAAATCACAATGTATGATTTTTTTAATAATTTATTTGTATGTAACTGCTGCAAATAAGAATTTGAACACCTGTGAAAATCAATGTTAATATTGGTACAGTAGCCTTTGTTTACAATTACAGAGGTCAAATGTTTCCTGTAGTTTTTCACCAGGTTTGCACACACTGCAGCAGGGATTTTGGTCCACTCCTCCATACAGATCTTCTCTAGATCTTTCAGGTTTGGAGTTTCAGCTCCCTCCAAAGATTTTCTATTGAGTTCAGGTCTGGAGACTGGCCAGGCCACTCCAGAACCTTGAAATGCTTCTTACGGAGCCCCTCCTTAGTTGCCCTGGCTGTGTGTTTGGGGTCATTGTCATGCTTGAAGACCCAGCCATGACCCATCTTCAATGCTCTTACTGAGGAAAGGAGGTTGTTTGTCAAAATCTCGCAATACATGACCCCATCCATCCTCCCTTCAATACGGTGCAGTTGTCCTGACCCCTTTGCAGAAGAGTACCCCCAGAGTATGATGTTTCCACCCCCATGCTTCACGGTTGGGATTTTTTTCTTGGGGTTGTTCTCATCCTCTAAATATGTTAAGTGGAGTTGATTCCAAAAAGCTCTATTCTGGTCTCATCTGACCACATGACCTTCTCCCATGCCTCCTCTGGACCATCCAGATGGTCACTGATGAACTTCAATCGGGCCTGGACATGTGCTGGCTTGAGCAGGGGGACCTTGCTGCCCTGCAGGGTTTTAAACCATGACAGCATCATGTGTTACAAATGTAATCTTTGTGACTGTGGTCCCAGCTCTCTACAGGTCATTGACCAGGTCCTCCTGTGTAGTTCTGAGCTTTCTCAGAATCATCCTTACCCCACAAAGTGAGATCTTGCATGGAATCCCAGACCGAGGGAGACTGACAGTCATCTTGTGTTTCTTTCACTTTCTAATAAATAATCATAACAGTTGTTGTCTTCTATCAAGCTGCTTGCTTGTTGTCCTGTAGTCCATCCCAGCCTTGTCCAGGTCTACAGTTTTGTCCCTGGTGTCCTTAGACAGTTCTTTGGTCTTGGAAATGGTGGACAGGGTGGAGTGTAATTGATTGAGTGTGTGAACAGGTGTCTTTTATACAGGTAAGAAGTTCAAACAGGTGCAATTAACACAGGTAAAGAGTGCAGAATAAGAGGGCTTCTTAAAGAAAAATTAACAGGTCTGTGTGAGCAAGAATTCTTCCTGGTTGGTAGGGGATCAAATACTCATTTGCAGCAGTAACATATAAATAAATTATTAAAAAATCATACATTGTGATTTCAGGATTTTTTTTGTTTTTTTTTTAGATTATGTCTCTCACAGTGGACATGCAGCTAAGAGGAAAAATTCAGACCACTCCATGATTTCTAAGTGGGAGAACTTGCAAAACTGCAGGATGATCAAATACTTATTTTCCTCACTGTGTGTATATATACTCAACAAAAATATAAACGCAACACTTTTGGTTTTGCTCCCATTTTGTATGAGATGAACTCAAAGATCTAAAACTTTTTCCACATACACAATATCACCATTTCCCTCAAATATTGTTCTCAAACCAGTCTAAATCTGTGATAGTGAGCACTTCTCCTTTGCTGAGATAATCCATCCCACCTCACAGGTGTGCCATACCAAGATGCTGATTAGACACCATGATTAGTGCACAGGTGTGCCTTAGACTGCCCACAATAAAAGGCCACTCTGAATGGTGCAGTTTTGTTTTATTGGGGGGGGGGATACCAGTCAGTATCTGGTGTGACCACCATTTGCCTCATGCAGTGCAACACATCTCCTTCGCATCATCCGTGAAGAGAACACCTCTCCAACGTGCCAAACGCCAGCGAATGTGAGCATTTGCCCACTCAAGTCGGTTACGACGACGAACTGGAGTCAGGTCGAGACCCCAATGAGGATGATGAGCATGCAGATGAGCTTCCCTGAGACGATTTCTGACAGTTTGTGCAGAAATTTTTTGGTTATGCAAACCGATTGTTCCAGCAGCTGTCCGAGTGGCTGGTCTCAGACGATTTTGGAGGTGAACATGCTGGATGTGGAGGTCCTGGGCTGGTGTGGTTACACGTGGTCTGCGGTTGTGAGGCTGGTTGGATGTACTGCCAAATTCTCTGAAACGCCTTTGGAGACGGCTTATGGTAGAGAAATGAACTTTCAATACACGAGCAACAGCTCTGGTTAACATTCCTGCTGTCAGCATGCCAATTGCACGCTCCCTCAAATCTTGCGACATCTGTGGCATTGTGCTGTGTGATAAAACTGCACCTTTCAGAGTGGCCTTTTATTGTGGGCAGTCTAAGGCACACCTGTGCACTAATCATGGTGTCTAATCAGCATCTTGGTATGGCACACCTGTGAGGTGGGATGGATTATCTCAGCAAAGGAGAAGTGCTCACTATCACAGATTTAGACTGGTTTGTGAACAATATTTGAGGGAAATGGTGATATTGTGTATGTGGAAAAAGTTTTAGATCTTTGAGTTCATCTCATACAACATGGGAGCAAAACCAAAAGTGTTGCATTTATATTTATATACATATATATATATATATAACAATTCTTGTCTTTTTAAGTCAATGATACATGTTGTACAGTCATTCCACCCTGACAAAAGAACTTTTCAAAGATGGCATGTTATTCATGGCCATGACATTAATGGCCATGACCAACCTTCCCACCACAACTGTACATACACATTCACAGACTCATTCATTTTGTAAGTCCACTTTGTCCTGTTTGGGGTTAAAACATAAACAATATAAAACACTTCCATTTGTGTGATTAAAACTCACCATCACATGTAGATAGTGACACAATTCAGACAAAGTGGTTGTGATTTTTCAATCGCGAGACAGAGGTGCATATTAGAAACACACAACTAAATAGTGTACTAATCTGTAACCGTAATTTCAGAATTTTACAATTTATTGATAGCATCTTCCCCAGAATCATCCGTTTCTAAACTTAATGCACGGAAAGCTGATTTAAGGGAGGAAATAACAATGGAACAATGGAGTAGTATATGTAAAGTAGCCCAAACTCGGACAGGTAATACACGGCTCAGACTTCGACAACACAATTGGTTAATGAGAGTATACATATCACACCAGAAAAACTTAAATTTAATAGTAAAATCCCTGATTTGTTTAAACAGATGCTGGGAAGATAAGGGTACACTCTTACACTACTTTTCTTTGTGTCTGAGAATAAAAGAGTTTTGGGAAGAGGTCAGAGTGGTGTGCTAGAGGTCTTGTCGATCAGATTTGAGCTAGAACCAAAGTTTTTTTGCTTGGTCTATACCCGAAAGGACATAAGATAAATCACCACAAACAAATCTTTATAAACATCTGTTTACTACAAGCCAAAAGAGTGATTGCCTTAATGTGGAAAAGGATGGGTAAACCAAGAATCACACAGTGGTTTAAAGAACTATCTTTATGTTTGCCTTTGGAAAGAATTACATACACTCTTAAACTTTTAACTATTAGAGAAAAAATTACTCATAACCATCCCAAAGACGTATCGTTATCTTTGGCTGCTTTCAGTGATGCCAGTATTTGGTTAGACTCTTTCTCTCAGATTGTTCTGTCTGAGTTATTTTCATTAGTTACTTCATCCAAACCATCAACATGTTTATTAGACCCCATTCCTACCAGGCTGCTCAAGGAAGCCCTACCATTATTTAATGCTTCGATCTTAAATATGATCAATCTATCTTTGTTAGTTGGCTATGTACCACAGGCTTTTAAGGTGGCAGTAATTAAACCATTACTTAAAAAGCCATCACTTGACCCAGCTATCTTAGCTAATTATAGGCCAATCTCCAACCTTCTTTTTCTCTCAAAAATTCTTGAAAGGGTAGTTGTAAAACAGCTAACTGATCATCTGCAGAGGAATGGTCTATTTGAAGAGTTTCAGTCAGGTTTTAGAATTCATCATAGTACAGAAACAGCATTAGTGAAGGTTACAAATGATCTTCTTATGGCCTCGGACAGTGGACTCATCTCTGTGCTTGTTCTGTTAGACCTCAGTGCTGCTTTTGATACTGTTGACCATAAAATTTTATTACAGAGATTAGAGCATGCCATAGGTATTAAAGGCACTGCGCTGCGGTGGTTTGAATCATATTTGTCTAATAGATTACAATTTGTTCATGTAAATGGGGAATCTTCTTCACAGACTAAAGTTAATTATGGAGTTCCACAAGGTTCTGTGCTAGGACCAATTTTATTCACTTTATACATGCTTCCCTTAGGCAGTATTATTAGATGGTATTGCTTAAATTTTCATTGTTACGCAGATGATACCCAGCTTTATCTATCCATGAAGCCAGAGGACACATACCAATTAGCTAAACTGCAGGATTGTCTTACAGACATAAAGACATGGATGACCTCTAATTTCCTGCTTTTAAACTCAGATAAAACTGAAGTTATTGTACTTGGCCCCACAAATCTTAGAAACATGGTGTCTAACCAGATCCTTACTCTGGATGGCATTACCCTGACCTCTAGTAATACTGTGAGAAATCTTGGAGTCATTTTTGATCAGGATATGTCATTCAAAGCGCATATTAAACAAATATGTAGGACTGCTTTTTTGCATTTATGCAATATCACTAAAATCAGAAAGGTCTTGTCTCAGAGTGATGCTGAAAAACTAATTCATGCATTTATTTCCTCTAGGCTGGACTATTGTAATTCATTATTATCAGGTTGTCCTAAAAGTTCCCTAAAAAGCCTTCAGTTAATTCAAAATGCTGCAGCTAGAGTACTGACGGGGACTAGAAGGAGAGAGCATATCTCACCCATATTGGCCTCTCTTCATTGGCTTCCTGTTAATTCTAGAATAGAAATTAAAATTCTTCTTCTTACTTATAAGGTTTTGAATAATCAGGTCCCATCTTATCTTAGGGACCTCGTAGTACCATATCACCCCAATAGAGCGCTTTGCTCTCAGACTGCAGGCTTACTTGTAGTTCCTAGGGTTTGTAAGAGTAGAAATCAGTAACAGCTGTATCTCCAACAAGAAGTAACAGGTTCCCCTTCTAGTCATCAACTCACCAGCAATAAGAAACATACATATTATTTAAAAAGGTCAGTTCTAACTCACCTCTCTGCTGGTTGGAGCTGCCAACCTGAAACTCCACCTCTTCCACCCGGCTGCCACCAGTTGGTTCTTGGCTGATATTGAAAGTAGGCTCCACACCTGCTTTTGTCCAATAGCAAGATTCAAGATCAATGTAACCCTTCATCATCAGGACTGGGACATGCCCACAATGGATGAAATTTTTTAACTATTTCTTGCCTATTAATGGTAGCACTACCAACAGGTAAGTTATTGGTGTGTAGATACCAAGTAGAAATTTTTACTTCTTCAAATGATTATGTGTAAGATTTTTATGTTGATTCCCACAGCTCCAGGAGTTATAATCTGCTATTGTTTTAATTTCAGCCACATAGTCATTTTAATGCAAATCATACAGATTCTTTTGACAGATAATAAAATTTTTACAATGGTAGAAATAAATTCCTTCCTGCAGTGGGCAGAGATTGTATAAGTACTGCTTGGTACCATGATCAAGATAAAGTTACAAAGAAGACAATAAAAACTGGTGATTATTTCTTTAAAGAATAGTGTTGCATCAAGAGGAATCGAGTTACTACATATACCAGTTCAGTACTGCAGCAGAGATGTTTTATCTTTCAACTGGGTTGAGATACAGTCGCTCCATGCAGCTTATTGCGTTTGTCTTGATCGCTTTATGAGCACATTCATTAGTGGAGTAAATTGATTTTTGCAGGGATTTTTTACCGGTAGGTAATTATGGAAATGGTGGCGTTTCCTGCACATCTGCTCCAACCATCTGTTCTCTTTGGCTATTGACAAAAGACTTAACAGGAAATTGTGAGACTACTGCAAGGAAGCACACATGTGACATGGAAATTTGGATGCAGTGAATGCAGGTTGGTGCACATAGTGCACTCAAATATGCACATAGGGTTGATGTTATAATGCACACTGTAAACCACATAGAACATTATGTCAGTTTGTTGTGACAGTGATCTGTACTTACATGTGAAACCATAAAATTACTTATTCTTCTGTGTTTATGCAGGAAGAGCTCAAGAGAGATCTGACATATTGACTTTTACCTATAATTAGACCTGCATGCGGTAGTACATGCAGGTGTATTGTTTTTGGCCCTGTGTGTTCATCTGTATGAGAACAAAAGATATGTGCATAGTTACTATTAAATGCAAATCTGAAATTATACATCACCTTCTTATTGATCACATGATATCAGACATTGATTGACCTCAGAAGTCAAACTCACTTAGATTGGTCACGTTGCATAATTGTCTGCACGTACAACCCCTGGCAAAAATTATGGAATCACTGGCCTCGGAGGATATTCATTCAGTTGTTTAATTTTGTAGAAAAAAAGCAGATCACAGACATGACACAAAACTAAAGTCATTTCAAATGGCAACTTTCTGGCTTTAAGAAACACTATAAGAAATCAGGAAAAAAAAACTGTGGCAGTCAGTAACGGTTACTTTTTTAGACCAAGCAGAGGGAAAAAAATATGGAATCACTCAATTCTGAGGAAAAAAATTATGGAATCATGAAAAACAAAAGTACGCTCCAACACATCACTAGTATTTTGTTGCACCACCTCTGGCTTTTATAACAGCTTGCAGTCTCTGAGGCATGGACTTAATGAGTGACAAACTCATTCATCACTCTTCATCAATCTGGCTCCAACTTTCTCTGATTGCTGTTGCCAGATCAGCTTTGCAGGTTGGAGCCTTGTCATGGACCATTTTCTTCAACTTCCACCAAAGATTTTCAATTGGATTAAGATCCGGACTATTTGCAGGCCATGACATTGACCCTATGTGTCTTTTTGCAAGGAATGTTTTCACAGTTTTTGCTCTATGTCAAGATGCATTATCATCTTGAAAAATGATTTCATCATCCCCAAACATCCTTTCAATTGATGGGATAAGAAAAGTGTCCAAAATATCAACGTAAACTTGTGCATTTATTGATGATGTAATGACAGCCATCTCCCCAGTGCCTTTACCTGACATGCAGCCCCATATCATCAATGACTGTGGAAATTTATATGTTCTCTTCAGGCAGTCATCTTTATAAATCTCATTGGAACGGCACCAAACAAAAGTTCCAGCATCATCACCTTGCCCAATGCAGATTCGAGATTCATCACTAAATATGACTTTCATCCAGTCATCCACAGTCCACGATTGCTTTTCCTTAGCCCATTGTAACCTTGTTTTTCTGTTTCGGTGTTAATGATGGCTTTCGTTTAGCTTTTCTGTATGTAAATCCCATTTCCTTTAGGCAGTTTCTTACAGTTCGGTCACAGACATTGACTCCAGTTTCCTCCCATTCGTTCCGCATTTGTTTTGTTGTGCGTTTTTGATTTTTGAGACATATTGCTTTAAGTTTTCCGTCTTGACGCTTTGATGTCTTCCTTGGTCTACCAGTATGTTTGCCTTTAACAACCTTCCCATGTTGTTTGTATTTGGTCCAGAGTTTAGACACAGCTGACTGTGAACAACCAACATATTTTGCAACATTGAGTGATGATTTACCCTCTTTTAAGAGTTTGATAATCCTCTCCTTTGTTTCAATTGACATCTCTCGTGTTGGAGCCATGATTCATGTCAGTCCACTTGGTGCAACAGCTCTCCAAGGTGTGATCACTCCTTTTTAGATGCAGACTAACGAGCAGATCTGATTTGATGCAGGTGTTAGTTTTGGGGATGAAAATTTACAGGGTGATTCCATAATTTATTCCTTAGAATTGAGTGAGTCCATAGTTTTGTCCCTCTGCTTGGTCTAAAAAAGTAACCGTTACTGACTGCCACAATTTTTTTCTTGATTTCTTACAGTGTTTCTTAAAGCGAGAAAGTTGCCATTTGAAATGACTTTAGTTTTGTGTCATGTCTGTGATCTGATTTTTGCCATTTTGTAATTGAAATAGCCTCCAATCTAGCAAAAAGAGTTTCCCAATCATATGAGTAATAATAATGAAAAAATATTAAAGTTAAAAGAGCCTGGATGAGGTTCCTACCCTGTTTCTGAAGATTTTAGCCCATCATCACATAGGCATAGTGCCTACATACTGTAAAGTGGAGTATCACTTTAAGTAATATGATTTTAAAAGTTTTCTAGGTCAACACTCCGATATTCTGTTCATTGTGGACATACAAATGTCATTGACAAATGCCAGTGGAAATGAGAATTAATTTTTTAGACGGCAATTGCATTTTCTGGGCTCAAAAATATGAAAACTCCTTCCAGAGTGGAACTCTTAAAAATACTCCACTCATATGTCAACACGAAACAGGCTTAAAACACAAAAGTGCATTTTTCATCACATACTGTCACATAGATTACATCATGAGCAGGCGCCAGTGCATCAGAACTTCAACAAAGTCAGTTTACCTATGTAACAGATCTTGAGCTTACTCTAGCTGCTCTAATGTACATTCAAGAATTTTTTTCAGCAAGTGACTAGAATCCTTATAGAGAATATCAAAGAACAGAGTTTTTCTGTGTAAACTAGCTTAACATAAGTCAACATTTTGTCTCTTCAGTTCAGGCTGGACTAAACAGACATTGAGTTGGACTAGCAAAGTTTAAAATCTAGTTCATGTTTGTCCTTTTTATTCATATCTCTTCAGTTTGACATGCCACCCCGGCTCACTCCTCTTAAAGATGCCTGCCAACATGTTGGTTCAAAGACTGACAAAACACAGAAACTGGAAGTGAAATTCATCAATGCGGTGAAAGGTAAGACAATGTGTTATGTCTAAATGATAATAATATAGGATGCAATGCAGTTAAGAGTTGCCAAAAGAAAGCCTAAGTAAGTAAGGACATACCATTTGTATAGTAGTACTGGTGGGTTTCAAGTTCTGTAATAGAATGTAGTCCCAGATGGGGGGCAAGGGCCAGTTTGTCCCATTGATTACATTGTACTTTGTAACTAGACCAAGAACTAACAGAATGACCAAAAGAAATTCAATTTGACCGATATGGATTTTGCTGTCCCCCATCTGTAATAAACATTAGCCAAAAGAATCTTGTGATGTCAGCTGAAACCCAGTAATAAAGAAAGAAGCATCTGGTGAGCTCTGCTTCTGTTGAATTCACACTGACTCAGCTGAGCATGTGGCACACAGGCCATGTGTCGGCAACAGATGAGTTTTTCTCACTTGGTCTTGGCTTGAACCTGGGAATGGTTCGAGCTCCACCATCTTTCCAGCCGTCCAATGTCCAATGAGGTTTGTATATGACTTGCTTTCTTGTTTTGATCTAATTTCTTTATTATATATTTACAGGACGTGGTTTGTTTGCAGCAGGTTCATTCTGCAAAGGAGAGTTTGTGGTTGAATATAGGGGTGATTTGGTAGATGATGCTGAAGCCGAGAGGAGGAGAAAAGTTTATCACCCGTCATGTGCTGCATTTTTCTTTCTCTTCAAATGGAGAGGAAAAACATGGTGGTAAGATTTAGAAATGCATCTGATATATTCCTTGATAGGGCTGCACAATATTGGAGTAAAAATAAAATCTATTTTTTTTTTTTTTACCTTGCGATATGTATCACGATATTAGCCCATTTTACTGCTTGTAAAATGCTGCCATTTTTAGTTTATTGAATTGCTACTGTCTGATTTTATCTCTGTAAATGAAGAACAAAAATATAGTTCTAATATAGTCCATTCTATGCAAACATCTATTGAATGGCATTAAATAAACCAGTAAGAATACATGCAGCATGTGGATATTAGGTGAGAGCACAGGTGCGTGAACTGGCAAAATAAAATTGGAGAGTGGGATTTCTTTCCCTTTGATATATCACAGGATTGCCAATATGAATATAGCGCTCTTGAATAATATATTGTGCAGCCCTGTTCCTTGATTGACTTTGTGTAAACTGCTGAATTTGATGCAAGGTAAAGGAAATACAAAATATTGTTTGAATTTAGAAAAATGAAAAGAAATTTTGCACAGAACCTGGGCAGAGCATAATTTTGTGAGTGAAATTGTTTTTACTCCATTTTAAGTATTGATGCATCCCGAGAAGATGATTCATATGGCCGCCTAGTAAACGATGAACACATACATCCCAATTGTCGTATGAAAAAAATTGAAGTGGAGGGAAAACCACACTTACGAGGGCTGTCAATAAAGTATAGGTCCTTTTTATTTTTTTCAAAAACTATATGGATTTCATTCATATGTTTTTACGTCAGACATGCTTGAACCCTCGTGCGCATGCGTGAGTTTTTCCACGCCTGTCGGTGACGTCATTCCCCTGTGAGCACTCCTTGTGGGAGGAGTCGTCCAGCCCCTCGTCGGAATTCCTTTGTGTGAGAAGTTGCTGAGAGACTGGCGCTTTGTTTGATCAAAATTTTTTCTAAACCTGTGAGACACATCGAAGTGGACACGGTTCGAAAAATTAAGCTGGTTTTCAGTGAAAATTTTAACGGCTGATGAGAGATTTTGAGGTGATACTGTCGCTTTAAGGACTTCCCACGGTGCGAGACGTCGCGCAGCGCTCCCAGGCGCCGTCATCAGCCTGTTTCAAGCTGAAAACCTCCACATTTCAGGCTCTATTGATCCAGGACGTCGTGAGAGAACAGAGAAGTTTCAGAAGAAGTCGATTTCAGCATTTTATCCGGATATTCCACTGTTAAATGAGATTTTTTTAATGAAAGACGTGCGGACGGCACAGGAAAAACACCTCCGTGTTGATAACCATTTGTAAAATCCAGGCGGCTTTTGATGGCTTTCAGTGGAGTGAGTATATGAGAAATTGTTTAACAGCTGGACATGTTCCAACTTGTCCTTAAGGCTTCCAACGGAGGTGTTTTTCCTGTGGCGGAGCGTCGCGGCGGCTGCGAGCCGACGCTGCAATCCGTCCGCACGTCTTTCATTAAAAAAATCTCCTTTAACAGTGGAATATCCGGATAAAATGCTGAAACCAACTTCTTCTGGATCAATAGAGCCTGAAATGTGGAGGTTTTCAGCTTGAAACAGGCTGACGATGGCGCCTGAGAGCGCTGAGCGACGTCTCGCACCGTGGGAAGTCCTTAAAGCGACAGTATCACCTCAAAATCTCTCATCAGCCGTTAAAATTTTCACTGAAAACCAGCTTAATTTTTTTAACCGTATCCACTTCGATGTGTCTCACAGGTTTAGAAAAAATTTTGATCAAACAAAGCGCCAGTCTCTCAGCAACTTCTCAGACAAAGGAATTCCGACGAGGGGCTGGACGACTCCTCCCACAAGGAGTGCTCACAGGCGAATGACGTCACCGACAGGCGTGGAAAAACTCACGCATGAGCACGAGGGTTCAAGCATGTCTGAAGTAAAAACATATGAATGAAATCCATATAGTTTTTGAAAAAAATAAAAAGGACCTATACTTTATTGACAGACCTCGTATGTCTTTTTGCTCTAAAAGACATAAAGGAGAATGAAGAAATAACGTATGACTATGGAGGCGATGACTGCCCATGGCGAATGCAAGTATGTCTGATGACTGCAAAGTTTTTAAATGTGTAGAGTTTGAGTATGTCTCACAATAACTATTTGCCAGTGATATTTAAATTGTCTTTCTTTACAAATCTTTCAGATGACATTGTGTACAATGGGTAATAACCCTGTAAAGAGCTCCCATCCTTCAGCCATGTCTGAGAAACAGATGGAAGAAGCTGTGTTTTCACAAGACATTCCTCAACAGGTACAGTCACCTAGATGCTTACTTTCCTAGCCTCAAGTTTGGTTTTAGCAAGAAAATATACCAAATGTGGTCATTATGATGGTAATGTATTGTCAATCATGTTGTGTGGGCCGCTGAAGAGGAGGTACTGCTGGCCCACCACCAGAGGGCACCCTGCCTCAAGTGCGGGCTTCAGTCATGAGAGGGCGCAGCCACCTCGAGGAAGCAGCCGGGAGTGGCAGGTGCCACTCATCATCTCATCATTTCATCCATCCATAAAAGCCGGACAGCAACTCCACCTCCCTGCCGAGATATCGCTCTACCCGTCAGGTAAACCTCTCAGCCGTTTTTCTGTGCCGAACGCACGTGTCTGTTTCTGAGTTTTTTGCAGGAGTTCCTGTTAACTACTGTCAGCTGGGAGCTGGGTTTGTGGTTAGTGGAGGAGTGACGTCTTCACCCCTCACTCCAAACCGGATAAGTAGTACTTTCAGGCTCTGCACGAACTGTTCCTGTGTAGGAGGTGATTTTCCTACAGAAAGAAACTGACTGTTTGCTGACTGTTTTGCTGGGTGCGCACTCACCCACCACAAGCTGTTTCTGGATCCTGCCAGCAGTACCAGGTCTGACAGTTGGAAACGGTGGCCACCTGGGGATTCAGGACTTGGCAGCTCCGGTGTGCTCCAGATCCGTTGGCAGTGGAAATTGTGTGGGACCCGGCTCTTCTCTGGACAGACGTCTTCTATCCTCGAGCCTGCCCACACGTCACCTTTGTATATTGACTGAATTCTAAATCTGTGATTGTCTGTATTCCGTTGTGCACATTCACAACAGTAAATTGTTATCTTTTGGTTCATCCATTGTCCATTCATTTACACCCCCTGTTGTGGGTCCATGTCACTACACTTTCCCAACAAATCAGGTCTACTGCCTCACTGAGGCAGAAGATGGAGACTTTTAAGATGCATGTGAACCTGTCCAGATAGTTTCATTTGGCCCTATTATCACTGTATTCTGGCACATTTACAATGTCCCCACAATGCACTTTGTATGTTACTGTTAGTGTTATAAATAACACTGATAGCTTTGTCCCCATACGGAATGAAAACATTGTGTGTTTACTTACAGCCTTTACAGCCTCTGGAAGTTGGGTTTTAGCATCTAAATAAAGCAAATCATTGTGATGGTTATGTATTGTCAATAAAGTCTACTAACTGCAAAGTCTACCGCCTTAATGAGGGAAAAGACAAGACTCATAAGATGGATGTGAACCATACAATTGTAATTTATGGAAGCTTTATTTCAGAAGTTCACATCAGTAGTTTTATTCATCCATTTTGTTTATTTTATTTTTTTTACCATGGAATAACTTAAGATGTCTGTGTTTACAGACTGGACATGGCTTCTGTAATGAAAGTGAAAATATTGTGCCGAGATTAAGACGGACGAAAAGCATCATAGTAAGGTCTGAATCAACACTGTAGAAATGTTCCACATACTTTAATTAAGTACAATTTTTAGTTAAACAAAATTTGTGTAACTGACCTTTTTTTAATTTTTATCTTTCAAAAAAAATGTCTTAGATGAAAGACGTATGCCTAGAAGATGCAGAACTATATGATACCACATTAGCCAGTGGAGATGATGATGAGTATGTTCCCAATTCCAGCACAGACTCTGAGGACAGTGATGCTACCCTTGATATCACTCCAAGAAAACAACATTGTCCCTTTCCTTTGCTAATCTGTGGCTCAGATATGCCCATTGAGTGTGACACCACAACAACTGAACTGGGCATCAATCCTGTTGTATCTGAACTCTGCTCTGGCCTTAGTGTAGAGGAAGAACCCTGCTCTGACCCCACTGTAGAGGAACTACCTTCCTCAAGTCAGGACACCACTGACACCCTAGTAGTTAGTGCTCACCAAAATAGAAATGGCAAGAGAATCTACGATAAGAGACAGTATTGTTTGTACTGCAGAAGCCATATGCCAAAATGGCAAGACATTTGGAAAATGTACACCAAAATGAGATGGATGTGGCAAGGGCTTTTAGCTTTCTGAAAGGGTCTGAACAGAGGAAAAGACTACTGGAATATATCCAGAACAAAGGCAACTATGCTCATAATGTCACTGTAATGGAGTCAGGAAAGGGAAATCTTGTCCCACACAAATGGCCATCTAAAGAAGCACAAGGAAGCGAGTTCATGCACTGTGCATACTGCCAAGGACTTTTCACATGATGTGTTCTATGGAGACATATGCGAGTTTGTAAACTGAAGACTGGACCAGTCAATGCAAAACCTGGCAAGAACCATGTTCAGGCTTTATGTGCATACATTAGGCCTGTGCCCTCACATATTAGCAAGCAGCTGTGGGCAGTTATCAGTTCCATGAATATGGATCCTGTCACTGAAATCATTAAGAATGACCATGTGATTATTGAATATGGGGAGCACTTGCTCAGTAAATGTGGAATCACATTAAAAAGTCAACAGTGCATTCGTGAAAAAATGCATCAACTGGGACGATTGCTGGACACTGCCAGGAAACATACCCAATTAAAAAAGATGGAGGATTTTATTAATCCTGAAAATTATCTGAAGGTTGTCGAAGTTGTCAAAGTACTTGCGGCTATGAGACCGGTACCCACACATTTGCCATTCCATCACTGGCAACAAAACTTGGAAATGTCTTAGTAAAAGTGAGCAAACTCTTGAAAGCTCATGGACTAATTTCCAACAACCAAGAACTTGTAAAGCATGTATCTGAGTTCCAAGAAGTGCACAGTGAGAAGTGGAATGCAATGATTTCTGCAACAGCACTAAGAAATATTGTTGAAGCAAAGTGGAATGCACCTACTCTAATGCCTTTCACTGAGGATGTACAAAGAATGCACCATCACATTGTCTGAAAATCCCTCTACAAAGACCAGGACAGACCTGGCAAAGGTGTGTTTAACACAGACCATCCTTTTCAACAGACGCAGAGAATGAAAGGTTTCAAGCATGCCTCTCTCTGCTTTTTTGTCAAGGGACACATCTGATCACCATGAGGATTTGGACTGGGCACTGTTGGAGGTAGAGAAAAAGCTCTGCAGACATTTCTCCAGAATTGTCACAAGAGGAAAGCGAGGCAGACCAGTGCCAATTCTTTTGACCCCGAAAATGCTCCATGCTTTAGAACTCCTTTTTCAGCAAAGAGAGGCCTGCGGAGTTCTTCAAGACAATATTTATGTTTGCAAGACCTGCAGCAATGTCGCATCTTCGTGGCTCAGACTGCATCCGTTGCTTTGCCAAGGCATGTGGTGCAAAGTGTCTGAAGGCCTTGTCGTCAACTAAACTGCGAAAACATGCAGCAACACTGTCAACAGTGCTAAACATGTCTGACACGGGCATGGATCAACTGGCCAACTTTCTTGGTCACGATATCAGGATCCACCACGAGTTCTATAGACTACCAGACAAGACACTGCAGCTGGCAAAGATCAGTAAAGTTCTACTGGCTCTTGAGAGTGGGAGATTGGCTGAGTTCCATGGAAAGAACCTAGATCAAATCACAATAGATCCAAATGGTATGTTTTGATTTTCATTATATTCAATTCATTATCTTTTCTTTTTTTATCTATAAGCTTGTTGTGTCTCCTGTAGAAAGTGTGCGTTCTGATGATGAAGATGGATGCAGACACGATCATTTATTTGCTGTTGATGGTATGTTTTAGAAATCGTTTGTAAAGAAAAACAGTACAATGGTAGTTTTAAGGTTCTTTTCCTACATGGACACTGAAGCTTCATACTAGAGTAGTATACATTGTAAAGCATAATCAGTGTAATATTGTAATGTAATAGTTCTATCAGTCTGTTTGAAGAATTTAGAAGTCTTGCATAACATGTAAGACTGATAAGCATGTTCCACTGATTTATTTTATGTATGTTTAATTTTTTCTAAGTATCTTGTGTATGTATTTTGTAGAACCATCAGCAGAGGAAACTGCTGCAGATGCTGTGGGGACTGAAAGCTCAACAGACAAGCAACACAAAGGGCCATTAGCAGAGCATGGAGCATCTTCTGGAGTCAGTCCTGTGGCACATTCTTACAAAGGTGTTTTTTTTTTCTTTCCAATACATATAACTTCAACTTGATCATTTATTTGGTACAGTATGTTTAGATTTAGCAACAAATGAAATGTATGTGTTTTCATAGAATCATTAGCAGAGGAAACTGCTGCAGATGTGGGGATTAAAAAGTCCTCGACAAACAAGCAACAGAAATGGCCATTAGCAGAGCATGGAGCATCTTCTAGAGTCAGTCCTGTGGCACAATCCTCCAAAGGTGATTTTTTAATCTATTATATGTCATAAAGATAGATGGATGTATATACAGACTCAGGGCAGGAATTGTACCTTCTTACAGGTAGAGCTGCACAGAAAAGAACACCCTGGCAGGCTGCGGAGGTTAGGGCAGTAGAGAGGCAAATGAGTCAGTTCATCCGGTCTTGTACTGTACCATCGAAGAGAGACTGTGAGAAATGTTTGAGAGCTGAACCTGAAGCTCTCTGTAACAGAACCTGGCAAAACTTGAATTTTTTTGTCCACAACTGGATTGTAGCCTTAAAAAAGAAAATGGAAGCTAAATAGTATGGCAAATACAAAGAAAATGGTTGAAGTACAGTAGTGTTCAGAAGAATAGTGGTGCTATGTGACTAAAAAGATTAATCCAGGTTTTGAGTATATTTCTTATTGTTACATGGGAAACAAGGTACAAGTAGATTCAGTAGATTCTCACAAATCCAACAAGACCAAGCATTCATGATATGCTCACTCTTAAGGCTATGAAATTGGGCTATTAGTAAAAAAAAAAAAAAAGTAGAAAAGGGGGTGTTCACAACAATACTAGCATCTGCTGTTGACGCTACAAACTCAAAACTATTATGTTCAAACTGCTTTTTTAGCAATCCTGTGAATCACTAAACTAGTATTTAGTTGTATAACCACAGTTTTTCATGATTTCACATCTGCGAGGCATTAATTTTGTTGGTTTGGAACCAAGATTTTGCTCGTTTACTAGTGCGTTTGGGATCGTTCTCTTGTTGAAACACCCATTTCAAGGGCATGCCCTCTTCAGCATAAGGCAACATGACCTCTTCAAGTATTTTGACATATCCAAACTGATCCATGATACCTGGTATGCGATATATAGGCCCAACACCACAGTAGGAGAAACATGCCCATATCATGATGCTTGCACCACCATGCTTCACTGTCTTCACTGTGAACTGTGGCTTGAATTCAGAGTTTGGGGGTCGTCTCACAAACTGTCTGCGGCCCTTGGACCCAAAAAGAACAATTTTACTCTCATCAGTCCACAAAATATTCCTCCATTTCTCTTTGGGCCAGTTGATGTGTTCTTTGGAAAATTGTAACCTCTTCTGCACATCTTTTATTTAACAGAGGGACCTTGCGGGGGATTCTTGCAAACAAATTAGCTTCACACAGGCATCTTCTAACTGTCACAGCACTTACAAGTAACTCCAGACTGTCTTTGATCATCCTGGAGCTGATCAATGGGTGAGCCTTTGCCATTCTGGTTATTCTTCTATCCATTTTGATGGTTGTTTTCCATTTTCTTCCACACGTCTCTGTTTTTTTTTGTCCATTTTAAAGCATTGAAGATCATTGTAGATGAACAGCCTATAATCTTTTGCACCTGCGTATAAGTTTTCCCCTCTCCAATCAGCTTTTTTATCAAACTACGCTGTTCTTCTGAACAATGTCTTGAACGTCCCATTTTCCTCACGAACTCACTGACTGAATGCTACACTACTATTATTGTGAACACCCCCTTTTCTACTTTTTTTTTTTTTTACTAATAGCCCAATTTCATAGCCTTAAGAGTGTGCATATCATGAATGCTTGGTCTTGTTGGATTTGTGAAAATGTACTGAATCTACTGGTACCTTGTTTCCCATGTAACAATAAGAAATATACTCAAAACCTGGATTAATCTTTTTAGTCACATATTATTATTCTGAACACTACTGCATTTTCTTTTTTCTGTCTGAATAACACCATCCACCCAGTTCCAGCATTGTGGGAACTGTATTATCTGTTCTGTAAAACTAAATCTGTTGTGAAATGGACTTGGGGTATATTGAAACATGTTAATGAGTACATTTTTCAATACACCTAAGTCCATTTCACAAGAGCTTTCTCCTTTTAAAATGGAAATTTATGAGGCCAATTGTTCAGTAAGGTAGATATTTCTTTAAAAGATACTTTTACTTTTTATTATCACACAGAGGTGGGTGAACTTGTCATTGCAGAATTGTTGATGCAATGTAATTTATTTTTCATTGACCTTGTGTCATTAAAGCATGTGGCGCTGGTTAAGCCAATTTGATTTCTAAGTTTATACTTGATAGTATTGTCACTGCAGAATTGTTGATGCAATGTAATTTATTTTTCATTGACCTTGCGTCATTAAAGCATGTGGTACTGGTTAAGCCAGTTTTCTAAGTTTATACTTGATAGTATTGTCATTGCAGAATTGTTTATGTGTTGCATATCGACTGAGTAGTGGCAAAGTCCTTTTATGGCTAACAAGACCAGACACTAAGTTTATGACGGTAGAGCAAAAACTTCACTTCCAGTGATCACTGGGACATAAAAACTGCATGTATAAAATCCCTGGTGAATTTTGGTTGTGGAAATGTGTGGTAGTTTTGTTCCAGTTTTCCTTGTTGTCTTTACCACCTTCTGGGGAGGCTGCAGTCCTGTATGCACAGCTAATAAACCACAATTGATGGTATTAGAAATGCTGCATGATATGAGGTGCTTTAGTAGGTGTGAAACTTGAGTTTTTAACTATGTAATAAGTTTCATCTAACTTCAAGTGCAATATGTTGGGCAAATAATTATAGTAAATTGTCCATTTCAATACAAACATACAATTTACATATAAATATATCCCCACAAGTGACATATAAATCTGTGTGAAGTATGCAAATTATGTCCCCTGTATGCAAATTATGTCCTCTGTTAACAGGTTGACTCATTTTACAGGAAGTCCCCATATTGCATGGTGGTATCATTACATTGACTTTTTAAAGGTTTGAAGGCGTGTTTAGGCTCACTAACCAATGGCTTCTTTACCAAATTTTTTTCACACTTAAAGGACCTCTAGAAAGGGTGGTCTCCACAAATGATGATTGCAAACTTGGTCCCCACAAATTATGGAAACAAGTATGTGTGTGTGTGTGTGTGTGTGTGTGTGTTGTGGGGGTGCACAGATTTGGATTCATAGTGTTGTCAGTGCTGTTTGACCACCTGACACAAGTGATGATAATGTTTTCAGACAAACTGTCAAGTTTAATACTTACTCTGTGAAAACATATCAGTGAATTATGTTAATACATATTAAATGAAATAGGTCTAATTAGTGAGCTGTGCCACGCTGGGTCAATCTGTTCATACAACAGCAGGTGCCGTGCAAATGTGTGAAGGCAAGTCAAAAGCTGTGAAATCACAGAATAAACACCTATTAATAAGGATCTCCAGCATCTTATGATGATTTGACTGTGGATGTGTGTTTGGTTAAATCTTATCTCCTTCAAAGCTATTGAATATGGGATTAGATTTGGCACGCATATGCCTTTTGATGAGAGGATTCTCATAGGGAGAGAGGGAGTGCTATTCTTTAATGTGATTGCCATTTTAATTAAATTTTAACTTTTTTTGTTTTCTGTATAGGCATAAGACAGACTGTAGTGGTCGTTTTGTACTTAGTACACGCACGCATACTATCTCCTCAAAAGCTATTGAAGATAATGGAACTCAATTTGCCAGGCACGCAAGTATTTTTGATAATATTTTGGGTAGGAAGTCATTCAAACTTTTGAGGCCTTTTTTTCACCACATCTGCATCACTGTGGAATCACCTTGGGTCCTGGATGGCAACCACCCAGGCAGACAACCAATCAATCCCCACATTTCGAAAATAACCACCTTTATTAAATGGCTGTGACGCTACACGTACTCTGATTTGCTGAGTACTGGTCGGATATTTTCCCATATCGGACCGGTTACCATGACAGTCGGTCTGCAATGACTATTTTCGTTACAAACCAGGAAGCTAAAAACACGATTAGAAAAAATCAAGTTGAACATGAATGTACTCCATAAATATCTAAACAGCATCGAAAAAAACACACACACAGATTGAAAGCTTACAGCTAACAACCAGACCATCTGTTAAGATAGTGGAGGTGAAGAAAGCGAATGAGCTCAACACCGTCGGCAGCATATTCGGGCAATACTGTAAGTTTAAGTATAATAAACAAATTATTAACCTTGCTTGCTCGGTCTGTATGGGATTATCATACCTCTGTGTTTTTCACACGGACCTCACTGGCACTGGGTTCGTACTGTCAACACCTCGATCTGATATTTCCCATTACAGACCTCTCGCTCAGTTAATAATCCTTTAATCCCTTTGGTTGTCAGGCGTGGCACAAACCGAGTGGACACAAATGCAAACTCTCACAGCAAATGCAGTTACAATTAGGTTTAATAGAAGAAACAGGCAGGGATTCAGTACATCTGTGGTCCAGCAGCAATGTGAAGGTACAGACAGGCAGGAGACTGAGGCTCGGTCCAATAAACAGGCTGAGGTCAAAATACATGGCATGGTGGCATTCAGAGGCAAATACCGGCAGGCTGATCACAAGGCAAAACAAGACAAGGTGTGAGGGCTGGAAAGTGAATAACATTCAACAATCTGGTGGGGGACTGTGAGAGTTTAAATAGTGGCAGGTTAATTAGGGTGTGGAATGAGGAACAGGTGTGCAGAAGGTTCTGGAAGGGGCGTGTCAGACAAACACAAAGGCAGGTGCAAGATAGTGCAGTGAGATGGAAAGCAAAGCAAACTGGAGCAAGATAAGTAAGTGATGTAAAAACCAATGATGAAAAACATGACATGCTCAAGACAAATAAGAAGTCACGTGAACAAAAAAAGACATAAAAGAAAGATAAGCAAATAAAAGACAATGATCCAAAACCAAAACAGAACTGATACTGGCTAATGAATAAATATAAATCCAATAAATGATAATAAGATGGCAGTGGTGTCAAAAGTACACACATTTGTTACTTAAGTAGAAGTATAGATACTGCAGTTTAAAAACACTCTGGTAAAAGTTGAAGTATCAACTTGACCTCTTTACTCAAGTAAAAGTGAAAAAGTATGTGCTCCAAAACCTACTTAAAGTATAAAAGTATAAAGTAACCTTTAAAAAAAAAAAAAAAAAAAAAAGGTAGATGCCACTATATGAATTGAAAGCTTAATTTAAAATCTGATTCGTTCTACATGTGGCCCAAGACCCAAAACCCAAAATTACCCCCCAACACCACCTGCACAAAAATGTTTCAATTCTAGAAGCTCTGAAATGCAATCTGGGACTATTCCAGACAATAAACTGGAGTGAGTGCAGCATCCATTTAGTGAGAAAAAAAAAAAACAACAAAAAAAAACCAACACAACTTTTCCTTATTCAAATTCATTCCAGTAGTATTCTGCTCTTACTAGGATGCAGCAGTTTTCTAGTTTGGCAGATAGTTCTGGAGGAAATCACTGAAGAAATTAACACACTGAAAATATGGTTTGACCGAAACAAACTGTCATTAAATAAGACAGGGATGAAGTGGAGGTGTAAGAGTCACTAGGTGTTCACAGGAAACATTTATTTATGTATGTATTTATTTATGTATGTTCATTGTTAGTTGCTTTTATATTTTCTGTTGTGTTTCTATTGAGGTTCTTTTTGCCTCTTTCTCTAAAATTGTATATAATAATCATTAGATTATTGATATATAAACAAAAATAAATTTAAGAAATATTACAATTTGAAAACAAATGCACCCGAACGTGATGACGGCTGCAATTGCTTAATGCTAACTTTTAACATTGAAAACGCCATAGACATGCTAACGCGTTAGCGTCGCTCCCGTTTTTAAGTTATAAAATACATCAGCTGTTTCAGAAGACCATAACAGGTCGGTTTAACGTAGAAAAGGTAAATAATACTCACAGAAGTATGCTCTTTAGGATTTTAGCGGGGGAAAATTAAGCGAAAGAAAGAAAGAATAAACGAAGCAATAGGTCGAAGCATTCAATCTGCGAACCACTGCTTCGATTGGTTCACGGTTCAAAGCAAAGCCGTGCTGCAGAAAAGTTGATTACAGGCGCACATGACGTGAAATATATATATATATATAAATATTAAACTGAAGCCAAGAGTAACGAATAACTGTTTGTTTTAAAATGTAAGGAATAGAAAGTACAGATACGTGTGTGAAAATGTAATGAGTAGAAGTCAGAAGTAGGCAGAAAAATAAGTAAAGGAGTAAAGTACAGATACCTAAAAAGTGTACTTAAGTACAGTAACGAAGTATTTGTACTTCGTTACTTGACACCTCTGTAAGATGGCAATACAAACTATAGACTGAACCAAAATAAAACATAGAGAACAAAACCAGTGACAAGAATTACCCGGGATGAGATGAACAAAACCAAACTAAGACTTAAGTGACCTGAGTGCAAACAAAAAAGATAATTCAGCAAATGAAGACAACATGACACACCAAACAACTAAGACAGAACTAAACACATGGCTAAAGTATAAATTTAAATGCAATGAAGTACAACACAAAGTAAATTCTAAACAGAGAATGCAATAAATACCTAAAGGAACATAATCATATTACAACACATAGAAGGTAAATGAAAGAAATCCAATGATGACATGAGCATGACCATAATGACATGACAAGACATGAATAAAACCACAGAAGGCTCAGAGCATGGAAGGAGATATGAATCCATACTATTGACAGACGGCCCTAAAGGGCCGGTTCATGACACTGGTCTTCTCCATGACACTGGTCTTCTCCATGACACTGGTCTTCTCCATGACACTGGTCTTCTCCAGCCACTGCCTTCCTCAACACTGAGGCACCTGCTTGCTGGATCACACGTAGAGAAATGCACCACATGGCCAAAATGTCAAAGCTGTCTCTCCCTCAGAATGCAAGTGATGCTCCCCATTTTAGTCTCCATAAATGAATGCTCATTTGGCACAAAGTAATTCCAGCTGTAGAGACAGAGAGAGTGAGAGAGTATACGAGGTCTCTTAGATAATAAACCGACCCTTTTATTTTTTTTTTTAACTATATGGATTTGAATGACATGCGATTACACCAATCATGCTTGAACCCTCGTGCGCATGCGTGAGTTTTTTCACGAGTGTCGGTGACGTCATTTCCCTGTGGGCAGGCCTTGAGTGAGATGTGGTCCCGCCCTCTCGGCTGAATTCCTTTGTTTCACACGCTGCTCGAGACGGCGCGCGTTGCTTTATCAAAGTTTTTTCTGGACCTGTGAGGAATATCCGAGTGGACACTATTCGAGAAATTAAGCTGGTTTTCTGTGAAAAGTTTAACGGCTGATGAGAGATTATGGGGTGTTTCTGTTGGTGTAAGGACTTCCCACGCAGCGGGACGTCCTGCAGCGCTTCCAGGCGCTGTCGTTGGCCTGTTTCGAGCTGAAAACATCCTAATTTAAGGCTTAATTCACCCAGGACATCGTGAGAGAACAGAGAAGATTCAGAAGAGGCCGGCATGAGGAATTTATGCGGACATTCCACTGTTTAAGGACATTTTTTTAATGAAAGACGTACGCGCAAATTCGCCGAGTCGTTTCCGTGACGACTCGGCAAATCTGTGTGCGCCGCGACAGGAAAAACACCTCCGTGTTGAAAACCATTTGTAGAATTCAGGCGGCTTTTAATGGCTTTCAACAAGTGAGTAACTGAGAAATTGTTTAACAGCTTGGGCATGTTCCAACTTGCCCGTTAAGATTTCCAACGGAGGTGTTTTTCCTGTCGCGACCCCCTGCGGTCGGGTCCAGCCCGACATGCGACTCTGCCCGCACGTTCTTTCATTACAAAATGACCGTTAACAATGGAATGTCCGAATAAACTCCTCATGCCGACTTCTTCTGAAAGTTCTCTGTTCTCTGACGACTTACTGCGTCAACAGAGCCTGAAATGTGGAAGTTTTCAACTTGAAACGGCGAGACGCTGCCGCCTCAAAGTGCAGATCGCCGTCAGGCGCCGTGGACCGTCCTTAAAGCGACACTACCAGACCAAAATCTCTCATCAGCCGTTAAAATTTTTACAGAAAACCAGCTGAATTTATTGAATGGTGTCCACTCAGTTGTGCCTTACAGTTTTGAAAAAATTTTTATCAAACAAAGCAACAGTCTCTGAGCCATTCCTAAACAATGAAAAAAATCGACGAGCGGGTGGACGACTCCTCACTCAAAGACTGCCCACAGGCGAATGACGTAACCGACAGGCGTGAAAAAACTCTCGCATGCCCACGAGGGTTCAAGCATGTCTGATGTAATCACACGTGATTCAAATCCATATGGTTTTTGAAAAAATAATAAGGTCGGATACTTTTCTAATAGACCTCGTATAACAGAGGACACAATCTTATCACATGACCCTTACTATATTCATACTAATTACAACCCCTGCCATAATAAGCACCCTTCCCTGTTATGCTTGGCTTTTCTAGCTGATAATGTGATGTTACAAAGTGAGATTTGATCATATTCTGCTGTGAGACATAGAGCAAGATATTTCCGTTGCAGTTCAGTCAGATGAAAATGATGCTGAGGAACACTTCATACATGTTACATAAGAGAAAATAATAACACTGTTTTGAGACTGGAGAAGAAGATATATTGGAATCTCATTCATGAATCCAGGAAAAAAATTACCACATGGGATGCATGTACACATCTCATTGAATGACTCATTCACATTAAATGAATAATTTCCGCTCGAGCAGAGTGACTCAGTGAGATGCTCTCTTGCCATAATACTCACCCAGCAAAGTTTGCTGATTGTTTTGTTTGGGTGTTCGGAATCATAATTATAGATTAAAACCTGAATTAATAAGCACTGACATTTTCATACAAACAAATGTCAGCTGTGCAGCTCCATCAGTGATTTGACCTCTGACCACGACATGGCAGATTTTAAATTGACACACTCTGGGGTCTGTTAGTTCAAACTCAAGATTTTATGACAAACTCATAAGGAACCCTGAACTGTATATATTCAGGAAGGCTTTTCAAATCCTGGTTTAAACAACAAACATTTGTTTTTCTTATCAAAAGTTAAGAAACAAAGGATTAAGCCACGTGGCAGCTTTTAGCAAATTGGAGTCTGTTAGTCACAAAGAGAAAGGCAGTGCTTGCAAGGGAGAACAAGAGAAACGAGAGAGAAGAAGGGCAATACACAAATGTTCTGAACTTTTAAAGTGAACTCCACGTCATAAAACTCCACCCACTTGGTGTATACTATATTCAGTCAGAGAAAAACTTTATGTGCAGAGAGAGACAAATGAGTTAAACAATTACAAACATTAACTATGTTGTCACACTTTGGTCGAGGTACTTTGAATATACTGTAAGATTATTAAAGTTCCCCAACTACAACATAAACAAACCATTGATTAAACCAAAATATTTCACCATCAAAGTATTAATAATTCAAGAATCACATTTAACAAAACAAGTTACAACAGGAACATGTCAGGTTAAATCGAATATATGCAAAGTGTTCTGCTTGATTAAACACAAGAAAAATAATAGAACTTTCAGGGGAGGCAATGGTCTAGTGGTTAAAGTATTGGGATTGAGATCTGAGGATCCTCGGTTCAAATTTCAGCCTGACTGGAAAATCACTAAGTACCCTTGAGCAAGATCCTTAATCCCCTAGTTGCTCTTGGTGTGTAGTGGGCGCCTTGCATGGCAGCAGCCTCACATTGGGGTGAATGTGAGGCATTGACGTGTAAAGCACTTTGAGCGTCTGATACAGATGGAAAAGTGCTATATAAATGCAGTCCATTTACCATTTACCATAACTTTCATACGTAGATAAAATAATGTTCTTTGTAAACCAAAGTGGTTTTGACTTTCGAACTGTCAAGGTTCTGAGTTTATTGTCCTGTTATATTTGAGGATATATTCTGGCTGGTCTGGGAAACTTCTCATTTTGACGCTTGGTTATTAATATGTCCTATAACTTACATTGCCCTCAATTTCTCCGATGAGTATGTCTCCTGAAATACTCCCTTCAGCTCCACATACCAACAGTCTTTTCAGTTGAAACGTCAGCCCTTTTGGAGAATTAATGCACTTTTTAAAATTAATTCTAAATGAGGGCATCTTCGCTCCATTCCTTTGGTCCTCCAATGGAGAGAATAAGAAATGCCTGAAGCACTGCAATATCAATCCAAGCCAACTTGAATCCTTAGCACTCAGCAGACCAACCTGACAAGCTCCCTGCATCGAGGCAACTGAACAAATCAACAACATCTTTCTTCAAAGGATGACCATAAGTCCTGCCCAACAATACCAGCAGGCAGCCGGTATCACCACAGCATCAGGATATGTTTGCCCCACCTGTGGGGGAGTGTGTGGCTCCCAAATCAGCCTTCACAGACATATGAAGTGGCACCAACACCAAAGGCATTAATCTACTTCCAAAATCGATAAGCCATGCTAGGCAGAGGATTAATTCTGGTATTATCCATTCTGACTTCATTGATTCAAAACAGGATTCACCAAGATTATTTTATTCCAGTGGTAACTGTTGCTTGACTTGCTATGTAGACATGCTGCTGTTCTGAGGGTAATATAATTCACAAACCCACTGTGTTTTTTTCATTGCCATGGTTCATACTGATTCACCTCTTTGTTTGTGCTGATGTTCAAATTTTTCCTGATGAAAAGGACAAAGCTGTATTTTGAATACTATGTTCTGGAGGATCACAATACACACACACACTCATTTTCACTGCTTATCCAAAATTGGGTCACACGGGGCTGACGTCTGTCACAGCAGTCATAGAGCAAGAGACAGGGTACACAGTGGACAGGATGCCAGTCTGTTACAGGGCCACATATAGAATAACAAACACATTCACACACCTCCAAACAACTTATCGTTTGCAATTCACCTAACCTGCATGTCTTTGGATGTGGGAGGAAGGTGCTGTTGTCTGATGAAGCCATTATATTGTTGAAAGGCTTTAACCACACGCCTCTCTGCATGGAGTGGGCTAAAAACAATGAAGCCTTCCACAAGAAGGGCCAGAGCCACCTCTATTTCCTGAGAAGGCTCTGGGGCCTCATATGCAAAGACTTGTGTGGCTCTCCTACTGAAACATGATGCAAGCCAAAACCCAGAAACTGGCGTAAGCACAAAAAAAATTCAGATGTATCAAAATGAGCATGCACATGGATCCCAGCAAATCTCAGTCAATGTGGAATTGAGCACACATTCACACACACAATGCCACTCCCTTTCCACGCCACTATTTAAATATGAAAATTCATGTAAATTGGCCTTGGGAGCTGGAAATCCCCACTCCATCAGATCAGTCAATGCAAACACAGAGAAGAATATATACCGAGTGTGTACAAGACACTACTGGACAAAATGTGGAGACACACAGGGACAGTTTATATGGTACCAATGGAATAAACAGGAAATGGGAAAAATGTTCGTGGAGCATGTATGTGTGAGGCTGCTGTGAGCCGAGAGCAGTGCACAAACCTAAGGTTGACAGTATGTAACATTCACAACTTTATACATGTGTTTATTGGCAAATACTGAACACAGGGACAACAGGCAGCCTGTTAAGAATCTGCAGTTGTAGTATCACCATGAAGAAAAAGAAAACACATTAATCATAACAAAAATAAACATTTGATTGCACACATGCCCAAAATGTGCCTGCGTTGGTTTTTGTTCAGAACAATTACACAAATAAACTATTTACCCATGCAGCATCCATTGCACACTGTACCAGCCTGTTCCCAACCCAACTCAATGCATTTGCACATCACATATGATTTGGTCATTGATGGAATGAAATTGATTAACATAAACAAATTCATCATGTTATGAAGACTTTATAGCAATATTTGTGCAGTCAGTAACTCCGATTACATTAGGGAAACTGGCTCTTGCTGCAAATTGCACTTTAATGTTGGATTGTGATGTACCTGGTTGACATTCAGAGGATTGCATTCCACACAGCTGGTAAAAATTGACTGGCACACTCATGAGCGATCGGCCAGCTCCCACTGGAATGCCCATGTTGCCAGGAAGCCAAGCGTGGTCAGCACCTGTGTGAGCACAGACAAACTGGCTCCTTGCCATATTGCACTCTGGGCTGACCGCAGTTCTGGTAATCGAAATCGGCTTATGAGCCACTTGTCATCATTTGCAAGTAAATCCTTGTGTTCACTGAATACTTGCTCACCTCAGATTGCACCATTTGCAAGGTCCTCTAACAACCCTAATGCAGCCCTTGTTAATGCCATTTTCATGCATCACTTTGCACATGCTTTTATGTTCACCCATATAATTGCAAACAGGTGGATGTGTTAATTGTTCATAATTTCAATTTATTTTATTTTCAATTTATTTTCATTTATATAGCACCAAATCACAACAGAGCTGCCTCAAGGTGCTTCACACAAGTGAGGTCTAACCTTACTAACCCCCAGAGCAGCAGTGGTAAGGAAAAAAGTCCCTCTGAGGAACAAACCTCAAGCAGACCAGACTCAAAGGTGTGACCCTCTGCTTGAGCCATGCTACAAACATAAATTACAGAAACAATTCACAAAACGAATATACAGGAAATGCTGTTGGTGCACAGGACAGGAGGGTCTCCAGCACAACTACCACACCCATCTCTGGATGAAGCTGCACCTTAAACAGAGAGAAAAAAAAACAGAATCAAGCATCAGAAAGACAAGAATTACAGTATAATTTATCAGCATTAAACAACAAGAAAAACAGGAAATACTAAGGTGATCGCCGGCCACTAGCCCTAAGCTTCCCAGAAGAACCAGAATTTAGGTAAAGTTGAGGCCACGGCACTCTCCGTTTCCTAATAAAATGAATTAAAAGAGTAGAAAGCATAGAGCTATACTATGCCAGTATGCTATTCATGCCAAAGGGAAAATAAGTGTGTCTTAAGTTTGGATTCGAAAGTCTCCACAGAATCTGACTGTTTTATTGATGCAGTGAGATCACAGAACAGGGGCACGGTAAGAGAAAGCCCTATGACCCGCAGACTTTTTATTCACTCTAGGGACACAAAATGTCCCTAGGATATGTCTCTGGTATACGCATCGGATGACTTCATGTTTTCACACGATTAATGGTTCCCAGCATCATGTCAACAAGTCAGCAGTTAATAGGTGTAAAATCATACATACACCAGCCAGGGTTTTTTCATCACGTTCATTTCACTTTTGATACATCTGAACGTTAGTGTGGAGATGGACGTACGCCACATTTTTGTGCATATTCATGCTCTGTACATGAGGCCCCAGGTCCTTTAGCACCTGCCAGACCATGCTGAGGATGTTTGATGAGCGTGTGCTATCATGTTTGCTGTTGTGTGCTAAAACAGCAGACTGGGAGTAGTAGACACCAACAGAATCAATAAACTGAACAGAAAGGCTCATGATGTCATTGGCGTGAAGCTGGTCCACTGTGCTGGACAAGAGGATGTTGTCCAAGTTATGTACTATATTAGACAGTAGTTCCCACCACTTATATAACATCCTGGTGGAACACAGGAGCACTTTCAGTTACAGACTCAGTCCACCCAAATGCACCACTGAGCGCAACAGGAAATCATTGCTGCCTGTGGCCATTAAACTGTACAACTCCTCCCTCTGAATGTCAGACAGACTGATTCCACAGACTAGACTCATTTTCATTTCAACATTCTGTTTATATCGTATATTCACACTGTTGTGCATTTACAATGGTTGTGTACTAGTGTGTATTTAAAATTCTATTTCTATTCTATTTTCTTTCCTACTTGCTAATTTGCACTGAGCATATGGAACAAATGCAGGTTTACCCTGGAATTAATAAAGTATTCAGATTCTGAATCTGATTCACAGCAATATGGGACTGCCTTGTATCCTGGATGGCAACTGTGCAGGCAGACAACTGGTTCATTCCTAACTCTTACAAATAACCATCTATCTGCCACAGCCACGTGAAAAGTGTACATCCCCTTGCCCTTCTCCAGCCACTGGCATCCTCAACAACCTGTGTGCACTTACAGTTGTGTACAAAAGTTTACATACCCTGGCAGAATATTACATTTTTGGGCCATTTTTTCAGAGAATATGAATGATAACATGAAAACTTTTTTTGTGGTTAGCGGTTGGGTGAAGCCATTCATTGTCAAACAACAGTTTACTCTTTTTTAAATCACAATATCATCAATGACAACTTGGAGTATTTTGTGGTAATTGTGGATGAGGCTCTTTATTTCCTCTGATGGTAAAGCTGCCCATCCCTCTTGTCAAAAGGCCTCCAGTTATTGTAAATTCCTGTGCTATCTTGCATGAACTGCACGTTTGAGATCTCCCCAGAGCGGTTCAATAATACTGAGGTCAGGAGACTGAGATGGCAACTCCAGAACCTTCACTTTATTCTGCTATAGACATGACAGGTCCACTTGGCCTTGCGTTTTGGATCATTGTCATGTTGGAATGTCCAAATACGGCCACGCACAGCTTCTGGGCTGGTGAGTTCAAATTTTACTCCAGTATATTCTGATAACATGCTGCATTCATCCTGCCATCACTTTTGGCCAAGTTTCCTGTGTCTTTGTAGAGCACACATCCCCAAAATATCAGCAATTCACTTCCATGTTTCACATTAGGAAGGGTGTACCTTTCATCTTAGGCCTTGTTGATGCCTCTACAAATGTAAAGTTTATGTTTGTGGCCAAAAAGTTTAATTTTTCTCTAATTACTCCAAAGGACATCATTCTTTGTGTTGTTTGAAGTATTGTAAGTGGGATACTTTTGTGGCATTTGCATAGTAATGGCTCCTGTATAATGAATCCTGTATTTCAGCTGAAGTTATTTGTGGGTTTTGTCTTTGCATCCCAAACAGTTTTCCTGGCCGTTGTTGCTGAATTTTTTGTTGGTCTACCTGACTGTGGTTTGGTTCCAACATAATCCCTCATTTTCCACTTCTTAATTAGAGTTTGAACACTGCTGATTGGCATTCTCAGTTCTTTGGATATATATTGATATCCCATCCTGTTTTAGACAGTTCAATTACCTTTTCTTTGACAATTGTTTTGCTTTCCCTATGACTCAGAAACAACAGTGCAGCACTGGAAGAAAGATGCAAGGGTCTGTCAGGAGCCCAGGAACTCACTGACCTTTTATACACACACACAGACTGATTAAGAGCAAACAGATCACAGGTGAGGATGGTTACCTTTTGCAGCCATTCAAAACCGTTTGTTTCAACTTGTGTGCATGTCATCAGGCCAAAATCACCAGGGTCTGCAAACTTTTGATCAGGGTCATTTGGTTAGTTTCTGTTGTCATTATGATTTAAAAAGAGTAAAGACAGTTCTTTGACAATAAAATGGCTTCACACAACCACTAACTGTGAGTTCTGAAAAAAATGTGTGTTTTTATGTTATTCATATTTTCTGAAAAATGCCCTCCAAAAATAAACAAAAAATTCTGCCAGGGTATGTAAACTTTTGAGCACAACTGCATGTGGTGGATTATGCATGGAAGAATGTGTCACATGGCCAAAATGTTGAAGCTGACGCTCCCTCATAATGCAATTGATCGTAATTATTTTACTCTCCCTACATTTCCAAACTAATAGTGTTTAAGGGGACAACTTTAAATTGTCTTTTCTGTTGCTTTTACACCATTCCAACTCTACAAAACTGATATTTTTTGCAAGACTTGGTGGTTTTTATTAATAGAAATAACAAACCATACACATAATTTTTTTTTCAGTGCAGGAAGGTAGACAATGAGCTACAACCTTATTTTTTATCCATATGAACCGTCCTCTGAGCTGGAAAAACAATATTAATCTGAACGAGCAGGCAGCAGAGAAATGGAAGCATAGGGACCGTCTACAAAGTGCAAAAACAAGACACTAGAAAAATATTCAATAAATTCAGGTGTGGTTTCACCAAATTCATTGAACACATCCGTGGTCTCCTGCTGGTTACACTACAGCACTCAGTTTGGAAAATATTTCATTGTGAAAAACTTTAAAATTATTTATTGTTTAAATTTTCAGTAGTGTCAATGTTATATGTTGTAGTGACACAAAATTTACAACAGTGGTCTCCTGCTAATGCAAAAATTGAATTTTAGTGAATTAGTGAGTTTTATTGCTCATTTTATGACTTATTTTAATGATAAAAAAAAAATCACAAAATTCAATTTTTGCACATTTTTCCAAACTGAGTGGTGTAGTATATCCAGCAAGACACCACTGTGTTCAGTGAATTTGGTGACACCACACCTGAATTTATTGAATATTTTTCTGGTGTCTCTTTTTGTTTTTGCACTTTGTAGTCGATCCCTAAGCTTCCGTTTCTCTGCTCCTTCAGGTCAGTATTATTTTTCCAGCTCAGAGGGCTGTTCATATGAATAACAAATAAGGTTGAAGCTCATTGTCTACCTTCCTGAGGTCAGAAACTAATGTTGTTTGTTTTTCTACAATGTTTCTCTTAAGATTTATTGAGCCTTTTCCCGGAGGGGGAGGTTTCTGTCCTTTGACAGGTGGACCGTCCCAGTCAAACTCTTCACCTGACACTGTCCCCAGAGTGGGACACACCCAGAAGGACCGGTCTCTTGACTCCAGAAGCGAGAGTTACTCGGTTCACCTCCTCAGGCTGTAGTGACCCCTGCAAAAAAAAAAAAAAAAAAATAATAATAATAATAATAATAATTTTTGCAATGATCGGGTTTGCGATCAAGATTTCCTGCAGTAACTGACCCATAAACTGAAATCCATAAACTACTTAAACTGAAAAAACTCATGTTTTTTTTTTTTTTCATGCTCCTGTGACAAAATGAGTCTAATTTTAATGACAGAGCTTTTTTAACTCACTATTACTAATTTTATACTGCACTAGCACTGGTGCAAGTAACTTTATCCAAGTTTTATCAACTATAAGCACCAGTACAATGAACCAATAAAGGAATAAATGAGGGAAAAAAACAATTTTCATTGTGTTGTCTTCGTCTTCCCTGTGTTTTATGGCTCTCACACATGGAGCGAGTTGCTGTGCTCTATTTGTTGTGGAAAGCTGACAAACGTCGCCAGCGGCATCGTCCCTTGGTTCGCAACATTCTCATGACACATTCCCAATTCGGGGACTTTCATTATTTGCTGCAACAGCTGCAGCAAATAAACTACAGCTGCAGGAGCTGCAGTTTGAGGACCTCCTGTCCCGTTCGCGCGCGCACATGTAAACCTACAGAGCCCTCGAAGTGTCATCGCAAAATGTTTTGCATGTGGAGAGAATGTGCGAACAATTTATTATATTGTGTGCTCATTTTACTATATTGTGCGCACGTTTTATTAGGAATGGATGTGGTGAGGGTATATCATTATGGTTTGGGCGCACAAGGACATATAGAGAACTCTGGCTACCCAGCATGGCATCATCTGGAGTTTAAGCACATTAAAAAGGATGCTGAGGGTGAAGCGTCTCCCCATCGTGAGGATGACATTTTAGGTCATATCATCATATCATATCATCATGCACGAAAGGAAAATGTGCACGTTTTATTATAATTTGAGGGCTCAATTAAAGGAAAATGTGCACACGAATTATCACGGCCATTAAAACGTGCGCACAAATTATCATGGCCAGAAAAAAAATCACTTTAAGTAACCTCTCCCGGGTTTCGTATGTTCGTGCGCACACATGAAAAAAAAAAATAAAAAACTGTCTGCCGCTGCTGCTGCAGCTCTACCCTCAAACTCTCCCCAGAGAGGAAGAGTCCAACACATCAGAGGAGGAGTTTTAAGGTTGACTTTTGGTTGTGAAAGTAACTTTTTTTGGTGCAAGTAATTTTATGTTTCTATCACCAGTGCAAGTAGGTTAAAAATGTATTTCAACCCCTGATATATATATATATATACACACACTCAACAAAAATATAAACGCAACACTTTTGGTTTTGCTCCCATTTTGTATGAGATGAACTCAAAGATCTAAAACTTTTTCCACATACACAATATCACCATTTCCCTCAAATATTGTTCACAAACCAGTCTAAATCTGTGATAGTGAGCACTTCTCCTTTGCTGAGATAATCCATCCCACCTCACAGGTGTGCCATATCAAGATGCTGATTAGACACCATGATTAGTGCACAGGTGTGCCTTAGACTGCCCACAATAAAAGGCCACTCTGAAAGGTGCAGTTTTATCACACAGCACAATGACACAGATGTTGCAAGATTTGAGGGAGCGTGCAATTGGCATGCTGACAGCAGGAATGTCAACCAGAGCTGTTGCTCGTGTATTGAATGTTCATTTCTCTACCATAAGCCGTCTCCAAAGGTGTTTCAGAGAATTTGGCAGTACATCCAACCAGCCTCACAACCGCAGACCACGTGTAACCACACCAGCCCAGGACCTCCACATCCAGCACGTTCACCTCCAAGATCGTCTGAGACCAGCCACTTGGACAGCTGCTGAAACAATCGGTTTGCATAACCAAAGAATTTCTGCACAAACTGTCAGAAACCGTCTCAGGGAAGCTCATCTGCATGCTCGTCGTCCTCATCGGGGTCTCGACCTGACTCCAGTTCGTCGTTGTAACCGACTTGAGTGGGCAAATGTTCACATTCGCTGGCGTTTGGCACGTTGGAGAGGTGTTCTCTTCATGGATGAATCCCAGTTCACACTGTTCAGGGCAGATGGCAGACAGCGTGTGTGGCGTCGTGTGGGTGAGCGGTTTTCTGATGTCAATGTTGTGGATCGAGTGGCCCATGGTGGCGGTGGGGTTATGGTATGGGCAGGCGTCTGTTATGGACAAAGAACATAGGTGCATTTTATTGATGGCATTTTGAATGCACAGAGATACCGTGACGAGATCCTGAGGCCCATTGTTGTGCCATACATTCAAGAACATCACCTCATGTTGCAGCAGGATAATGCACGGCCCCATCTTGCAAGGATCTGTACACAATTCTTGGAAGCTGAAAATGTCCCAGTTCTTGCATGGCCGGCATACTCACCGGACATGTCACCCATTGAGCATGTTTGGGATGCTCTGGACCGGCGTATACGACAGCGTGTACCAGTTCCTGCCAATATCCAGCAACTTCGCACAGCCATTGAAGAGGAGTGGACCAACATTCCACAGTCCACAATTGAAAACCTGATCAACTCTATGCGAAGGAGATGTGTTGCACTGCATGAGGCAAATGGTGGTCACACCAGATACTGACTGGTATCCCCCCCAATAAAACAAAACTGCACCTTTCAGAGTGGCCTTTTATTGTGGGCAGTCTAAGGCACACCTGTGCACTAATCATGGTGTCTAATCAGCATCTTGATATGGCACACCTGTGAGGTGGGATGGATTATCTCAACAAAGGAGAAGTGCTCACTATCACAGATTTAGACTGGTTTGTGAACAATATTTGAGGGAAATGGTGATATTGTGTATGTGGAAAAAGTTTTAGATCTTTGAGTTCATCTCATACAAAATGGGAGCAAAACCAAAAGTGTTGTTTATATTTTTGTTGAGTGTATATATATATATATATATATATATATATATATATATATATATATACATTTTGTGAGATCCGCGGTCACGTTTTGATAGATATTTTTTCAGTATTCACGTTTTGCAGTTAACAGTTTGCGGATAATTCACAATTTGCAGCTTATCCATGTTTTCAGGGTTAACACATGCTCATACTATAATGAAAATTTTGTTCATTGTGAAGGCCTGCAGTTTATATTAATACTCACATTACCTGGCACTGAGACTGTGTAGCTCCATCAGGGGTCATGGGAGATGAAGAGAACCTAAAACTCTCTATTTCATTTTGCACACAAACATCGCCAGTAACATTCACCCACTTCTGAACAGCACCTGCAGATGGCTCCTTGCACATACCATCCCATCCTAGTTTATGCATGTGTTACAGGTCCTAGTTTATAAGAGCCTGTTCGTAGGTGCATGCGTATACCTGAGAAAACAGGACAAACAGTGAGGCAGGCAGACAAATGTCTTTCTTGTTCAGTTTTCTTCAGTTCTGATTTATTAAAGATTTTCGTTAACATGCAGCATCACTGTCTTATACATTTTCTTGTGTTCAGATAATTTCACAATGTGGGTTGGTCTTATTTGTTTTCAACATGACAAAATTATAAAATATGTCTAATGGTAAAATAAAAAAAAAAAACCTTTAAATAAATAAAAAGCAGACTGGCCCTTTTTTACATATCGCCTACAAATGATGTCTTAACCAAATTACATTACGTATAACTTGTGTGTTGGTTTTACAAATAAATTGTCATTTATTTAATTTGGAAAAAAGGCATTTGCAAAACTGAAAATTCTGTTTGTGAAGTGTGACTCAATATTTGTGGATCACCAATCACACACATCCATCGCTTTGCTCACTTACACAATATTGAGAGATTCTGAGCACAAAACTGCATTTGAGATTCACAAATATGTCGGTCACTCTTCACACTCACAACAGACTTCTTTGCATTTTGATTGGGGGGGGGTGGTGGTGTTGTTGAGAGGAGACTCATTTTCCATAATGCCTTTTGGTGCGTGTCTCGGTCAATGCTCAAACCTTTAGTATTAAAGCATTACTTTAAAAGATACTGCAGTGTTTTCACTTTGTAAAAATGACAGAGTTGCCATTAATGTCCATAAACTGTCCAGAAGATCTCTTCTACCACCGTCTGTGTTGTTGTGTGTGAATAGCAAATGACACTTCTTTGCAGCAGCAGGCAGGGTGCACAAAGCCAAAAGCTCTGGCTCATTGTTTATTTTGGGTTTACTCAGAAGCCCCTGGGGTGCTTAAACTTGAAACTGACTTATCAGTAGCTGATGGTGCACTGAGTCAATACTAAAAGTTAGTGGTTAGCAGTAAATTCTGCTATTGTTTTTAGTGGTTTATCGGTTTAATGTTATAAAAGTTACATTTTCAGTTCATGGATTAGCAGTTACTGTAGCTAAATTTTTGGTTAGCTGTGCCCACCACGAGTAATATATGAATAAAGTTGTGGTTTACACTGTTGCCTCCAAACAAGCAGGTTGTGGGATCCCTTCCCACCTGCTCCTTTTGGTGTGCAATTTGCATGACCTCCCAGTGTTTGCTTGGGTTCCTTCCGGGTACTCTGGCATCCTCCCACTTACAAAGACATACATGTTCGTTGTATTGATGACTCTAAATTGACTGCATGTGTGACTGTGAATGATTTTGTCCATCTATATGTGGCCCTACGATAGACTAGCAATGATACGATAGACATGCATACCTCAGACAGTACATTATAATTCTTTTAAGTAGGTACTGTCATAAGAATGACTTTTATTTTTAATGATGGACATTCATCTCTAAAATCAGCACTGTACAATACTTAATGTCACACAGTCATACCACTTTACTCACATTCAGACTGAAACATTTTACATCCTTAGTTTAACACCAGTTCTCTCAGCTGGAATCCTAAAAGCCCCCCGTGCTTTAAGTGCACATTGTAGTTTAGAATAAACCAAACAGTCCTTGAAATCAAATGATTGTGTTCATAATCGCACATTTCCTGCCTCAAGAAGCATTTATTGAGATAACATAAAATAAGTACTTCACTGACACTGTATTTTGTTTTCAATGAGGTAATAAGTCCATCTGCATTACAAAATTGTGATCTTCACGATTACAACCTGAACCTCTCCACCAGTGGGGTGTGAAGCACAATCACAGACAAACAGATTATTTTTTTCTTAATTCTCATTCCAGTCACCAAACATCACAATAAAACAAACCATTATTCCATTTCACTAAAAATGGTCTTTTATCCACATTATGAGTTACACATTCACATTCAGTGAGCCACACAACACATTAATACATATTAATATTGCAGGCTGCACTACAAACAGTCCACTGTTACAAACACAAACCATTTATGAACTTACTCATGATCTGACTACAGGCATGATGGGAGCATGTGAGTCCATGCAAAGGTTCCTTGACACATGGTAAATAGGTGACATGATGGTGAATAACTGCATTTGAATGTGATTGTTGTACCTATCAGAACACAACACATCAGATCTGAAAATGAAGTACTTTTTACAGTTGCCTATGGAAATTTTGCTGCCTCCACTGACTGACTCCATGAATTATATGCTTGCATTGCTAATCATAATAAATAAATAATTAAAAAACATCCATATATAGGAAAAAAATGTACCCTTTGTGAAGGTTGTTGGGTTTGCACCCTGTTTTTAAAGAAATGAGAGGCACAAACACTGAAAAGAAACCAGTCAGAGAGAGACAAATATATATTTTTTGCTCTGCGCAGAGGAGGAGAACAATGAAGCAGCTTGTAAGTGCTCAGCTACAAAGCTCTCCTAAAATCTCCTCCTCTGGCCCAGCCTTTTATTTAGTTCATCAACATGAGAAAAAACAAACAAGGACAGTCGGGAGAGGTTACACATGAGTCATGTCTGCAAGAGGGTGATAGCAAAGCGAGGTAACAGCTGAAACCTTCCATTCCTGCAACATGAGCCTTGTGGCTCCCACAGCAGGATAAGGCAAAATGAAAAATAGTTTGCTCAATCATGAAGAATGCAGACAACAAGTCTTTCTTTCTAAAACCTCCTCTTCTCACAAAGAGGAAAAATAATAAGCATAAACTATAAGAAAATAAATAATAATAATATAAGCATAAACTAAAGAAAATAAATGATAATAAGAGCATGAACTATATAAAATCCTTGACATAATCCTCCCTGTTTATCGTTTATTTACATAAGTTTGTCATGTCCAAAACACACTTCAATAGAAAATTTGTCCACTTTAACCACTTGTCTTATTACATTTTCAGCTAAAGCGTCATAGGCTAAGAGTGTGTTAACTCATCACGCCAACAGTTCAAGCTTAAACTGGAGTTGTGAGCTTTTCAATATCATCATAATTCTCAACACAGTCATTATAGTTTTCTCCACTAAGGTCTGACTGTTTCAATGCTTGATATTTTGGCATAGTTTGTTGGAAAGCCAGATTACACTGTACAAATGTATTTGACACCATTTTGCCAACCATTGTTTTGATACAAGGGATCACACAGCACATGCAAAGTCCAATCAGAATTAGGACTATAATAACTGGTGTCACCATTTTCAATAGTAACTGCCACCATGGTCCTGAAGTCAACCAGGACCAGGGATTCCACCGGTTCACGGCTAGGGTGTCTTTATGCATTGCATCACAAAGTTTATTCAGCTCTTCCAAGGCGTCCTGCACATCCACTGAATGAATGGAGTCTGGGATGAAAGTACAGCATGTTGTGTTCAGCAGAACACAAACTCCTCCCTGTGAACCAGTAAGCAAGTCTAAAACCATGCGATTTTGCATCACCATGGTACGTAAAGCATCTATTTCAGTATTTTGAGCTGCTACTATTTTCTCAGTTACATTCATGAACAGACCCAATCGATAATTCAGAGTTTCAATCATTAATGAATTTTTTACCACTCCTATCCAGGAGAACAATGAGTGTGCTATTTTATCTCCTACAGACCACAATTTTTGGTCCTTTGGTACATCCGAGCCCCACATGTGATCATGTGGTAACACATCTGGGTATATCGATCTCCTCCGTCTGGTGCTGCCATTCTTCTCTGTGGAGGTCCTTGGCACTACCACATATGTATGGTCAGTCACCTGGGTAGGTGCACACACACCACCCCAATTTGGTGGGAGACTCATGTACAGTCTGGAACCACAATGCCAATAGATGTCATCATACACCGGAGTACCATTTACAGGTGGTAGCAAAAACTTACTAACATAAGCACATGATTCATCCATACCCCATGGACAGGAGCCTGTATAATTACATCCCCGTCCAATGTGATGAAGATAAGTACCATCCACATATTATGTTTTGGTTAGGCTTAAATTATTTGATAAAACATACGTTTGGGTACACAGACGTTTCTTAATTTTACCTACAGTTTTATTCCCTGTCCCGTAAAAACAAATCGGGAATGGCCGTTGTGATGACAATTTAACGTGATTATATTTTTGCGTTTCCCTTCAGTCTAGTCAATGGAGCAGCACTTGGGCACGCTTGTACATCCTCTGTTGAAATCCCTATCATATAAGTGGTTGCACTGAGGCAAGTGGTATTATGTCTTGTCAGATTTGCTGAGAACTGTTGCCCCCGAAATACAGTTTGATTATGCATCCGTATGATAAGACATTCAGTCACCCTAGCAGGGTACGGTTTAGTCGTCAGAGCTGGGTGTGTTGAGGATATAGGCATTTGCGAACAAACATAACAATTAGTAACGTAATTCCATAGCCAATAAATGAACATATCTGTACCACGTATGGTATATATGAGGGTGTCCATCTGTCTCATTCACATTATGAATAAACCTCTTCTGACGTTGCTTGCGTTGTTCTCTGGCTCAGTCCACAGTGAGCTGCAATTCTTGGGTCAACCACCAGGCCAGGAATCCGAGGAGCACGAAACACACTAAGATCACAACGCAACCGGCTGCCCTACCAACAGTCCGGCAGCAGCGGCGCTGAGCACGCCGCTCCGGGGTCTGCTGTAGTTCAGTCATGATTGCTAGGATACAGTGTTGTTAACCAACCTCACCTAATAGTGCAATGATCTCCCTGCTTCACTGGCGTTGAGACAATCTATTGCTAATTAAATAGACTCCCTTTGTAGCCAGACTTCCCCTTACACTGTGGAGGCAGCCAACACACGCTGTATCTTACAGTGACTTAGATGTATCCACGTTGATCTCTCCGCTATCGTTACTGCAGTTGGTGTTGTTAACAGCACTTGGTATGGACCTTCCCAACGAGGACTGGACCAGTTCTTCCTCTTAATCACTCTGATGAACACCCAGTCTCCTGGCTGGACTACTGGAAGGCCGTCCTGTGGAAGATCAAAATTATTCGGCAGTAAATGTGTTTAAGTTATCTCTTTCTGTTATCGATTTCATAAAATCTGTTAATGTTTGTTCCTCATCTGCTGTTTTAGTAATCCAAGCTCTGCAATAATTACAGATACCTAAAAAAGTCATCATTTCCTTTTTCTGCTTCAGGTTTTAATGGATATTGTTTGATCCGTGATCTCCAATCAGATCGTGGCTTAATTTTGACTGGCGGAATATTTTTCAACAGTCCTACATCTGTGGGTGCTTTCACCCAGAGATGAGGAGGCAGTTTGGCCAATAAAGTCTCATCTTCCTGTGTCAACAACACAGATGTTGTTAAATTTCAATCGTCCAGATCTACTTCATGTATCACCGGTGTTGTCCAAGCACTTACAAACATGTATTTCCGATACAAGCCTGTGGATGGACTGAAATCTCACACCGACACTGCATCTGCTTCGTGCCAATCAGTTGCTTCCTCAGCTATTTTAACAATTCCTCCAAGGTCCTTCCAGGACTGAGTGTCTGCCCTTGTCAGTGAAATATGCGGCACAGCCTCAGGTTTTCCTCTGTACCATTTGTCTGCACTTTGGGTCAGCACTACACTACACACAGAGGTGGTTTTTCTGTCTGTGTATAGGTGTGCTACTGTCTGTAATTCTGATGGAATTTTCAGAAATCCTGCTCCATACCTTTCATCCTTTTGTGGAGTGAATAGCATAGTTATGTGTAGATCTTTTGGTGACATCATTACTACATGTTCTCTGTTTTCACAGGTCATCAGACCTTCCTCCAATAATTGTTCATTTCGTCTCAACTCCGACAGATCCAAAGAGTACTGCCAGGCCTGGGCCAAATTTGTATATACAGTAGCAGGCTGTCTCACAGCTCTCATACCACCTACTGTTGGCATGACTCCTATAGATAAGGCAGTCATCAAATCTCGTCCCAGTAAATTTACTGGACAATGGGGCGAATAAACCACAGAGACACAAGCAGTTTGGTTCGTTTCAGGATCTTCAAAATTGACAAACTTCAATATTTTCTCTGAATTCACCTGTCCATTTGCAGATTTTACCCAAACGACTTCTTTTGCAAATTTAGTTCCGGGAGGTCTGTCTGTTATCACTGTCCTACATGCTCCTGTGTCATAGAGAAAATCCATGTCCTGTCCATTTACCTTTAGAGTCACCACAGGTCTTTCTTTCAGGAGTGGTAATGACCATGCTCCATGAATATCCACTGTGATTGTTATCTGTTTTTCTGGTAACTCATTAATGTTGTCACTTATTGGTGTGTTTGTTGTTACGTCCAGTATCTTAATCATATCATCTGAGTCAGTGGTCTCATTGTGCTTTCTGATCCATGCACTAATTTCTGGCTTCAAACCATTCAGGAGGGCTTGTTTCAGCTGATTTTGATATGCTCCCGCTTGATCATCATTATGCGGTATACCGCTGTTTGCATGGAAAACTGTCCCTAAACGCTGATTATAATCATCCACATCCTCATCTGCCTTTTGTTTACATGCCTTTATTTTACCATAGTCCGCTTTCTGTTTAAACTTGTTTTTAACTCTGGTCATTAAATCGGTTATTTGAGCCTGTAACGCCACTGCCGAATCTTCCTCATTCCCGTATGGCAGGACCATGCCGTCTGCAGCACGTCCTGTAAATGTCCCTCTCACGGCCGTCTCATTATCTTCAGGTTTTACAAACATTACTTTCCTCTCTGACTTTCCTTTCTCGCCTTTCTTCCTCTTTATGGCCTCTACTCTCATCCGTGCTTCACTGAGCCATACTTTTACACTTTCTCTCTCTCCTTCTTTTCTACTTTCCTGTTACCCTTTTTATTTGCTGCTGCTGCTGTAAGCTTTAACACCAAACCTTCACAATCTGGCATGACCAATTTACCTGAAAAGCCATATTTCTTTTTTCATTTAATTATGTACTTCAGATTTTCCGGATTGCGTTTGTGCATGTATTTTTCGTCACCCTGAAATAGGGGCTTATTTTCTGTGCATGCATTTCCCATATTGTTCACCTATTCCCCTTCACTCTGCAAAGTTCAGGTCAAGCTTCTACCCCGTGGGCCGGACCTTCCTTGGAATCCCCCTCTTTGCAGACTCGTCGGGAATATGTGAGTGTGGTGCGTATGGACTTAAAATGACCTACTTTGCAGACAACGGCTCCACTTTTATCCCCTGATAAATGGGATATCAAGCTGTCCGTGCTTCAGTCACTCACAGTCTCATTCTTTTATCATTACTAAGGAATACTCAGTCAAACAATACCACACATACAGTCCGACACTGTCACACACACACACACACACACACACACACACACACACACACACACACACACACACACACACACACACACACACACTCCCGCAACCGCTCCAACTCTCACACACATACAAAATAAATTACAGATTACATCAATGATTGCAATTACAGACAAGCCCTCATCTAAAAAAAAAAAAATAATAAAAAAATAATAATAATACATAAATAACACAACAAAATCCTTACAACAAAACAACAAAAACAGAATTTTCTCTCATTCATACCACAAACACAGTTTCACTTTTGAAATAATCAATTAATTCGCGTCTCTCTAACTGCTTCTCCTGAAATTTATTCTTACTCCTCCTGTATTTCTCAGCCGGATGGGGACTCTAACCCCTCCTCCACCTGTGCCGGCAGAACCGGAGACTCTAACTCCCTCCCCCGCACTTTATTCCGGATGGGGACTCTAACCCCTCCGCCACCTGTGCCGGTAGGACCGGAGACTCTAACTCCCTCCCCCGCACTTTATTCTGGATGGGGACTCTAACCCCTCCTCAACATATTTTCCTCACAGGCAGGCAGTAATTACTTACGTTAATTTGTTGCGCCCCTCATTTGGTTCGGAGGCGTCGTCAATCTACTGCGGCGAGCAGAGGTGGACGTCTATAGTCACCGGCCCGACGGAGAATTCACTCCTCAGGACTTTCCTTCGATCCCTCTAGTGGAATCGGCTGTGCACGGTCTGCGGCATGTCTCCCTCCGTTCGCTCGAGAAGATCTGTCGACGCCCCACGTTGGGCGCCAAGAAAAAACTGTTGGGTTTGCACCCTGTTTTTAAAGAAATGAGAGGCAAACACTGAAAAGAAACCAGTCAGAGAGAGACAAATATATATTTTTTGCTCTGCGCAGAGGAGGAGAACAATGAAGCAGCTTGTAAGTGCTCAGCTACAAAGCTCTCCTAAAATCTCCTCCTCTGGCCCAGCCTTTTATTTAGTTCATAAACATGAGAAAAAACAAACAAGGACAGTCGGGAGAGGTTACACATGAGTCATGTCTGCAAGAGGGTGATAGCAAAGCGAGGTAACAGCTGAAACCTTCCATTCCTGCAACATGAGCCTTGTGGCTCCCACAGCAGGATAAGGCAAAATGAAAAATAGTTTGCTCAATCATGAAGAATGCAGACAACAAGTCTTTCTTTCTAAAACCTCCTCTTCTCACAAAGAGGAAAAATAATAAGCATAAACTATAAGAAAATAAATAATAATAATATAAGCATAAACTAAAGAAAATAAATGATAATAAGAGCATGAACTATATAAAATCCTTGACAAAGGTAAAATCAATAAACACTTTCGTTCATCACCTACTTATGGTGGAGCAGTCAGAGCTGTAAAACATATAGGCCAGGTGTTCTCCAAGAGCAGGATTATAAAGATCTGGTATAATAATACATTTGTCTGATTTGAATGTGATGATGATGTTGACATCAAGGACCACATCAGGTACAGAGACAGCACCATATTCAGTGTTGAGAGGGTTCAACATTTTGAGAACAAAAAAATTGCTTGTGATTGTCTCAGGTAGTGAAAGTACAAATCCTATCAAGGCATTTCTGTTTAGGTGTTTAGGGGTCATATGTAATGTACACAAAGTGTTTGGTCACATTGTTTTGTGTTTAGTTATTAATTTATTTGGTTTTGGTTTTAAACATTCATCCTTTAAAATGTACTGTCTTATTTTAGTGCAGCAAATAACTGAAACAATACTTCACATGGTGATGCGAGCACCAAATCCAGCACCCCTATGTGACCGCTGGCCACGTAGGGGTCAATTAAAGAAATACACAGGGTTTAAAATATAAAAATGCTCCAATCATATTGAAAACTATACCACATTATTTGTCTGATCATAAAGATTCCAAAAAGATACAGTTTGGACTATCTATGACTGAATGTTATGGAGTTATGGGGTAAAAACCTTAAGAATGGTGGCAAAGTTCAATTTCAGTTGGTACAGGGGTCAAAAGTTATAGTTGCTACAATTTTAGAAAAAAAAATGTGCAAATTGTTGATTGAGCTACTTGGATTAATAAATTGAATAGTTTTGACTGTGTTGAATGCTTGGTCTCTAAAGAAAAGGTCAAATAACATTTTTCAAAATAATACTATCTAAGGTGTACTTTTGTCATATTTGGTGCTTGTATCACCATTTGCAGGATTCCTCTGTAAATATTCTGTTATCTGCTGCACGATTTAGAGGAACTGCAAAAACACATTACTTGAAATAAATCTCAAAATGTTAACTGCCAAAGAAGTGTCATGCAACCCATGGGCATTATGTGGCAGTGCAGTGCTGTGGTTTCACTTTTGGACTGCGTGTACATGCACCACCTTTGTCTTCTTAGAACTGAAGAAGACTGAGCAAGAAAGCCACTCATCTGGCTGCCTTACTGTTCGTCCCATTTTTTTTTTTAGGTCTGTGACATGTTAAGTGCACAAAACACCTTATGAACGATTTGGAGACTAATATTATTTATTTTATTTAACCTTTATTTAACCAGGGTAGTCCCATTGAGATTGAGACCTCTTTTGCAAGGAAGACCAGGCCAATTATCACACTCACTCACTCATCTTCAATCACTCAGTCCAATTAAGGGTCATGGGGAGCTGGAGCCTATCCCAGCAGTCATAGAGTGCGAGACACATGCTAGACAGTACACCAGTCTGTCGCAGGGCCCCTTATAGACAAACAAACACATTCACACCCGCACATACACCTACGGACAATTTCAAGTTTCCAGTCCACCGAACCGACGTGTTAGAGGTGGGCAATACCGGGAATTTTGGTATTGATTCGATAACAAATAAATACAGGCCCAGTATCACCAATATTGATACCGATACCGATACGTTTTCATATTTAAGCTTCAGAGATCTAAAGGATCCAAAAGACCTAGGACAGAATTTCACCAAACATTGTGCATGACAACGAAATACTTTATTATCACAATCAACATTTTTGTTTAAAACAATATCACTCAACACAACTTAAAACAAAATCTCCTGAGGTAGAGGGCTGACAAACCACAATACAAGGGTGTGCTGCTCTGTGTTGTGTGACAGCGCAGCACTGTTCTTACAGACAGAGAGTAGACTTTGATGAATCCCCCTTTTGATGAATCCCCCTTTTCTACTTTTTTTTGTTTTGTTTTTTACCAGTAGCCCAATTTCATAGCCTTAAGAGTGTGCATATCATGAATGCTTGGTCTTGTTGGATTTCTGAGAATCTACTGAATCTACTGGTACCTTGTTTCCCTTGTAACAATAAGAAATATACTCAAAACCTGGATAAATCTTTTTAGTCACACAGTACTGTTATTCTGAACACTACTGTAAATTGTGTTTGTGGTTCACAAAACACATGTGAAAATCAAGGACAATTTGTAGATCACACTGTGCATTTGCAGGGGACAAATGAGACAAATTTAACTTCAATAATAAGTGTCTTTTCACTTAAAAAAGGAAAGCTTTGCATGTACATGCTGTCTTTAAAGCAATTTAATTTCAATTTATTTTCATTTATATAGTGCCAAATCAACAACAACAACAAAGAATGCCTCAAAGTTTTTCACACAAGTAAGGTTTAACATTACCAACCCTCAGAGCAAGCACACCGGCAACAATGGTAAGGAAAAACTCCCTCTGATGATTTGAGGAAGAAGCCTCAATTAGACCAGACTCAAACAGACAACCCTCTGATTGGGCTATGCTACTGACACAATTTACAAAAAAATTTAGAAAACAAATATACAGAGAATTTTGCCGGTGCACAGGATGGGAGAGTTGCAGAAGTAGACACCACTCCCATCTCTGGATGGAGCTGCACCTCAAACAGAGAGAAAAAACAGAATCAGGCATTGGAAAGGCAATGGAACAAAATGACACATTTTGGAAAATCGGTCCACAACTGTCAGCACTATTTTACCCTGGAGCCTCTTTGTGGAAGATTTGTGCATAGCAAACACTTGGCAAGTGTTAACATAGCTAGCAATATCTGTTAGCATGTGTGGCCACCAAACCCTCTGTTGAATAACAAAATTTACCTCCTTATCTTTTTACCCCTGGATGGCATGAAAAATTGCTGTCGTGTGCCCACTTGATCATGTCTCCTCTGAGGGACTGAAGAACCATTAGTTTTCTTGGAGGACACTCCAGGGGTATGGGAAGACCCTCAGAGGCCGCCTTGACCTTGGTTCCAGTATCGCAGGTGAGTCCGGACATAAAACAAGAAGCTGGCAGAACAGTGGTGGGACTAGAGCTCAGATTCTCCAGACTGAATTTTTGGGATAAGGCATCCAGTTTTCCGTTTGTTGAGACGAGTTGGTAGGACAAGATGAAAAAAGGATGGCCCATCTGGTCTGTCTGGCATTAAGCATTTTGGCCTGGTGAAGATACTGTAGGTTTTTATGATCTGTCCAAACAAGGAACAGGATCTGTGCCCCCTCCAGCCAGTGACACCACCCCTCCATGACCACTTCAACTGCCAACAGTTCACAGTCACGAATATCATGGTTTCGCTCGGCAGGGAGCAGTTTCTTAGATAGGAAGGCAGAAGGGTGCAATTTGCTATCTGTTGGACAAATTTGGGACAGGACGGCCCCAACACCAATGTCATGACCATACACCTCAACCAGGAACTGGCAAGCAGGATCTGGGAGGAGTAGCACAAGGACAGCTGTAAAGCAATCCTTTAGCACCTGAAATGTGTTGCCGCACTCTAGAGACCAGACAAAAGTCAAGCAGGTGGAGGTGAGGTTGTGTAAAGGTGCGACGACAGAACTAAGTTTCTGATGAAGTTTCTGTAAAAGTTGGCAAACCCCAGAAATCTTTGGACTTCTTTGCGAGTGTGGGGCATGGCCCAATCTCCATCTGCCGCGATCTTAACGGGATCCATTTTTATCTCCCCCTCAGGGAGCACAAATCTCAGGAAAGACACTGTGGACCTGTGAAACTCACATGCCTCAGCCTCGACATACAGTTGGTTTTGAAGCAACCATTGAAGTAAGCCTCTGACAGGTTGTGGCTGTGATTCCTCATCGGGGAGAAAATCAGAATATCATCCAAATAAATAAAGAAAAACTTATTAAGAAAATCAGGGAGAACATCATCAACCAAATTTTAGATAACAGCAGGTGCAAAAGGCATAACCAGATATTCATAGTGCCCTGTGGGTGTGTTAAAGGCTGTCTTCCACTTGTCCCCCTCTCTGATTGTTACCAAGTGATACATGTTGCACTAACTTAGTAAAAACTTTGGCACCGTCCAAACTCTCAAATGCAGTAGTCATGAGTGGAAGAGGGTACCAATTCTTAACTGGAATATCATTAAGACCCTGGTAGTCAATTCATGGACGAACTGTCTTGTGTTATTTCTCAACAAAGAAAAACACCACTCCGGCAGGGGACGAAGACGGGCAGGTGAGTCCGGCAGCGAGGGACTCCTTGATGTACTCCTGCATAGCATGACGTTCTGGTGCTGACAATGAATACAATTTACCCCTGGGAGGGCTGGTTCCAGGGAATAAGTCAATAGTGCAGTCGTAGCTGCAGTCTGGAGGCAAGGACTTGGCTCTGGTTTTATTAAAAAGTGAGCGAGGTCGTGGTAGCATTCAGGAATGCTGGTAAGGTTCTATGAAGTGATAACAGGCTGAACCGGGTCTCTAATAAGACAGGTATTATAACAGTGTGGATCCCATGAATTAATCTGACCACTCGTCCAGTCAAAATTTGGATTATGCTGTTTAACCAGGGGTGCCCTAAAATGGCCGGGTGAGTCATACTATCAAAGATATGAAAACTGATACTTTCAGAGTGATCATTAGCTAATGTGAGTTTAACCAATTGTGTTTGATGGGAAATGTGACCAAGCAGACTGCCGTCTACGGCATTAACCACCAGAGGGTGACAGAGATGGTGGAATTTAAGGTGCAGAGTCCTGGGAAGAGAAGAATACAGAAGATTAGCATTACATCCTGAATCTACAAATACAGGAATTGTCACAGAGGAATGATCAGATGTTAGCTTAGCTTTGATTGTATTTTGAGACTCAGAGGGGAAAATAGTATTTTGACTTGCCCAGACTGACGGCTTATTTTGCATAGGAGGACCCCTGACCTGGCAATTTGAAATTAAATGTCCCATTTGCCCGCAGTAGAGGCAGCGTTCTTCTTCTTGACGTCAACGACACTCTTTTGCGGAAAGGCATGTTCGTCACAGCTGCATGGGTTCGCTGGAGTCCACTCGGAGTGTGCTGGAACCGATGTTGCAGACTGAATGGTACCCCGCTAAAAATTGGTCCGCACTGCCTCACTGCGCATGCGCCATTTGGGACCACAGCAGCTCGTTTGAGACTAAGTCTCTACACCCAAAGCGATCAAAGGGAATAATGTGATAATTAACCATCAGATGACAAGGTTAAACCTTTTAAATCATTCTAAAGTCAGTTTTAAGCAGAAATGAGGCCGTTTTAAGCAGAAACAAGGTGATAATCAATGAGTCGCTACTGACGCTTTGAAATGATGGAGGCGCAGTGAATGCAGCAGCAGCTCCTCCACCTTTTATTATGAAATAATGCTGAATTTATGTGGAAATGATTGTTTTACAAAAGCTTCAGATATCTGTCGCTGAGATAGATGATGAGTGGAGTGTAGTTTTAAGCAGAAACAAGGTGATAATCGGTGAATTGTGGCTGACACACAGAAATGACACATGAGCAGTGAAGGCATGGCAGACTGATTTTTAAGGGGGACCGGTCGGTTGGCAACACCAATTTGGGCTGTACCGGCGGGGCGGAGACTGCGTGAAGATAATCCGCTGCTCCAAGCATGGGTCTCCCTCCAGGGACGGTCTGTTATCTGCCGATCCACATGGATGGTGTAGTGTCAAAATTATTAATTTAACCCTCTGGGGTCTGAGGGCATTTTTTGGACAGTTCACTCGCCTGGCATAAATGTTTTATATTGCTGTTAAAAGCTCACCCACAATCAAGTTTTATGTCTTTTTTTTTCAGGACAACCTGTACTTTCAGAATATATATTCTATAGTGATGTTTTATTTTTTTTATTATTTTTATATTATTATTATTTTATTTGATTATTATTATTATTTATATTATTTTATTTTATTTATTTTTTTTTGCCAGCTTGCACTCGACCGAGACGGACGCACTTTTCTCTTCTCCCTCCCTCCTTATCTTTCCTGCTTTTGTGGCGTGTTGTCTGTGAGGCTGCAGCGTTGCTCTTCTGGAAACGACAAAAATGGATCTGTTAAAGTGGTCTCTGAACGCAATTGACACTATTTTTTCTACAAGATCTTCGGGAGTGGAGGACCTGACCTGTCCTGCTGGGACGCATGTGATGGGTTACGTGATGGACTCGTGGAGGAGATGGCAGGTCATGTGCCTTTACATGCTTTCTGTGGAGGACGTTGAAGATGTGTACATATTTGGCTTGGTGGTGACCGGCTTTCTGATGTGTGGAGCGGGGCACTTGCTGGTTTACCGGAAAATCAAGAAAGTGGAAGCAGCTTTGATTGGTCGTTCCAAGCTGCCCTATATGATTGATTCGATTGGGAAGGCAGTGGCTGCGCAGTCGGCGGGGGTTAACCGCGCATTGGATGACATTTCTGGGAAGATTGCAGCCCTGGAAACCCGCTTTGACCGTCTGTGAAGACCACATTCTACATTCAGATGCATTGGGAGCCACTCTGTTCTCAGAACTGTGGAATCTTTCAGGCGTCTGTTAATCTGGCTATTCATTTGGCTTCCCCAAATACAGCTGCACTTCAAGGTCGCTGTGATAAGATACCTCCTCAGAAGAACAACACTCTTATGCCTCGCTCCCTGGTCTTCCCCCCTCCCCTCAGCTTCTCCAGCCCTGATGTGAACTGTGGACTGTCCAGGACTTTCTCAGCCTGCGCAGGGCTGTTCCCTCCCCCCCCAGACTGTCGAACAAGGCCGTCGACGGCGCCGAAACTGGCTGCCTTCCGGAGTGTTCTGATAAACTGGTCCTTTCAAATCTCGGTTGTCGTCCTGTGTCCTTGTTTTGTCTCTGTGATTATTGTTTTTTTTGTGCTGATGGGATTTTTTTTTCATAGCCGCTGCATTACACAGCGGCAATGAGGGGTTTTTTTTCTTCTCCTTTTCCCTCGTGTTTTGCTTCATATATATGTTTATGTACCGGGCCGGCCTATGTGTTGTGTGTTATGTGTGTTGTTTGTTATGGGTTGGTGTTGGTTTGCTCAGCCCTGCTGTTGACCAAGGCAGGGATGTACATCTGGAGCTGGTCCCCGGGCGCCTAATGGCGACCTCTGCTCCTACTGGCAAATAGGATGGGTTAAATGCAGTAGCCACATTTCATTGTGCAGGAAAGTTCTTCTGTTCTGTGCATATGACAATAACATTTCCTTGATCCTTGATTTATAAGTGTAATAAAGGTTTACAATCACAGCAAACTATAATAAACAACTATTTTGACACTTTATAAAGGTAATTTTGTTGTGTGGGCCGCTGAAGAGGAGGTACTACTGACCCACCACCAGAGGGCGCCCTGCCTGAAGTGCGGGCTTCAGGCACGAGAGGGCGCAGTCACCTCACGGGAGCAGCCGGGAGTGACAGCTGTCTCTCATCACCACCTGACAGCTGTCACTCATCACCACCTCATCATCATCTCCATAAAAGCCGGGCAGTAACTCCACCTCCCTGCCGAGATATCTTCAAGCCAAGAAGGTAAACTGCTCAGCCGTTTTTTGAGTCGTGCTCATACAGTTTTTGCTTCTGTATCGATTGCAGTCATATCTGTGAGTGCTTGCAGCTGGAGGCTGGGTTTGTGGTTCGTGGAGAGCTGACGTCTTCGCTCCCCACGCCAAACTTCGATAAGTAAACTCACTAATACTGCACATGCCGAGTTTCTGGATTGGAGGTGGAGGTTTTCCCTCTGTGTGAAACTAAAGACTGTTTTTGCTGACTGTTTGCTGGGTGTGTGCTCACACCCACCCTTGATTGTTTCTGCTTCCTGCCAGCAGTACCAGATCTGACAGCTGGAGACGGTGACCACCTGGGGACTCGGGACTTGGCGGCTCCAGTATTCTCTGGGTTCGGTGGCAGTGGAAATCGTGTGGGTTCCAGCTCCTCTCTGGACAGACGTCTTCTATCCTCGAGCCTGCCCACACGTCACCTTTGTAGATTGACTACATACAAAATTCTGTAATCGTCTGTATTTCGTTGTGCACATTCACAACAGTAAAGTGTCCTATTTTCGGCTCATTCATTGTCCATTCATTTACGCCCCCTGTTGTGGGTCCGTGTCATTACACTTTCAGGATATCGCGGCCAACGTCATGGATCCCGAGGGGCGTCAACCATCTGTTGGACAACCAATGGGAGAGCAGGGTGCACAGGCGTCTGCAGGAGGCGTGATTGGTGAGTTGCAGCAAATCCTCACCGCCTTTACTGCACGGTTGGATCTGATGACCGAGCAGAAAGTCATCCTCAACCGCTCTCACCTCGCAGGTGGAAGCGCACGCTCAGGGCGCTGCTGCAGCTCCTCCTCCTGCTGACCCAGTGCTGAATATGGTGCTTCCACTGGTCATTCAACGACCCCCCCCCCACCATCCCCTGAAGCATACATAAGTCCCCCAGAGCCGTACGGAGGTTGTGTGGAGACGTGCGCTGACTTCTTGATGCAGTCTTCGCTCATCTTTGCACAGCATCCTGTGATGTACGTGTCAGACTCCAGTAGGGTGGCTTATGTGATTAATTTGCTTCGAGGTGAGGCACGCGCTTGGGCTACGGCGCTTTGGGAGCAGAATTCACGGCTCCTTACCTCTTATACTGGGTTTGTGAGGGAGTTCAGAATGGTTTTTGATCACCCTAACAGAGGCGAGATCGCTTCAACCGTGCTGCTGTCTATGAGACAGGGGCATCGGAGTGCAGCTGAATATGCAGTCGACTTCCGCATCGCGGCTGCGAGGTCCGGCTGGAATACGACTGCGCTCCACGCCACCTTCATAAACGGACTATCATCGGTCCTGAAGGAGCACCTGGTGGCTAAGGATGAGCCGCGAGATTTGGACGGGCTTACTGATCTAGTTATATGATTAGACAATCGGTTAGAAGAACGCCGTCGGGAGCGAGACGAAGGACGTGGCCGGGCACGCGCCGTCCCTCTCCCTTCCGGGTCCGAAAAGGTTCCGCCCTCCCCACGCTCCACAGCCTCAGTGCTCCGTGTGGCAACAGCTCCCCCTGCTGACGATGCTATGGACACGAGAAGGGCCAAGTTAAGATCATCTAACAGACAGAGGAGACTGGCCCGCGGGGAGTGCTTTTTCTGCGGCTCAAGTGAGCATCTGCAGAGAGACTGCCCCAAGTGGTTAAACACAAACGCCCGCCCTTAAAAACTGGGTTAAGGGTGGGCCAAGACATTCACGTGGGACATACATGTATTTCTACACGTCTCCCAGTTACAATCCTGAGCGGGGATTTAACCCTTCAAGCCCCAGCACTGGTGGACACGGGGTCAGAAAGGAATCTGCTGGACAGCAGATGGGCAAGGGAGGTAGGGCTCCCTCTGGTGGCGCTTCCTTCGCCATTGAAGGTGCGGGCGCTAGATGGCCCCCTTCTCCCTTTAATCACACACAAGACACAACCAGTAACTCTGGTGGTGTCTGGGAATCATCGGGAGGAGACTGATTTTTTTGTTACTCCTTCTACCTCCCGCGTGATTTTGGGCTTCCCGTGGATGGTAAAACACAATCCCCGGATTGATTGGCCGTCTGGGGATGTGGCTCAGTGGAGTGAAACCTGCCACCGGGAGTGTTTAGGATTCTCGGTTCTCCCCGGTTTAATTACTAATGAGTAGGTTAAAGTCCCCCCCAAGCTGACGGTGGTGCCGATCAAGTACCACGATCTTGCTAACGTTTTCAGCAAAGATCTGGCACTCACCCTTCCCCCGCACCGTCCGTACGATTGTGCCATTGATTTGATCCCGGGCGTTGAGTACCCGTCCAGCAGGCTGTACAACCTCTCACGTCCTGAGCGCGAATCAATGGAGACCTACATCCGGGACTCGTTAGCTGCCAGGCTGATCCGGAACTCCACCTCCCCGATGGGTGCTGGTTTCTTTTTTGTGGGCAAGAAAGACGGCGTACTCCGTCCATGCATTGATTACAGAGGGCTGAACGAGATTACGGTTCGCAACCGATACCCTTTGCCCCTGTTGGATTCAGTGTTCACGCCCCTGCATGGAGCCCAAATTTTCACCAAATTAGATCTTAGGAATGCGTATCACCTGGTTCGGATCCGGAAAGGAGACGAGTGGAAGACGCATTTAACACCCCGTTAGGTCACTTTGAGTACCTGGTCATGCCGTTCGGCCTCACTAACGCCCCCGCGATGTTCCAAGCTTTGGTAAATGATGTCTTGCGGGACTTCCTGCACCGATTTGTCTTTGTCGAATCTGGACGATATCCTCATCTTTTCCCTGGATCCTGAGACCCATGTCCAGCATGTACGTCAGGTCCTGCAGCGGTTGTTGGAGAACCGGCTGTGTGTGAAGGGCGAGAAGTGTGAGTTCCACCGCACTTCTTTGTCCTTCCTGGGGTTCATCATCTCCTCCAACTCCGTTGCCCCTGATCCGGCCAAGGATGCAGCGGTGAGAGATTGGCCCCATCCCACAAGCTGTAGGAAACTGCAACAGTTCCTCGGCTTTGCAAATTTCTACAGGAGGTTCATTAAGGGCTACAGTCAGGTTAGTAGTCCCCTGACAGCCCTGATCTCCCCAAAAGTCCCCTTCACCTGGTCAGATCGGTGCAAAGCCACGTTTAGGGAGTTGAAACGTCAGATTTCGACTGCACCAGTTCTGGTGCAGCCCGATCCTTGCCGCCAGTTTGTGGTTGAAGTGGATCCCTCTGACTCAGGGATAGGAGCTGTGCTGTCCCAGAGCGGGGAGTCCGATAAGGTTCTTCACCCTTGTGCCTACTTTTCTCGCAGGTTGACCCCGGCTGAACGGAACTATGACGTGGGCAATCGAGAACTTCTTGTGGTGAAAGAGGCTCTTGAGGAGTGGAGACACCTGTTGGAGGGAGCTTCGGAGCCATTCACGGTTTTCACAGACCATCGGAACCTGGAGTATATCAGGACCGGCAAGCGGCTGAACCCCAGGCAAGCCCACTGATCACTGTTCTTCGGGCGTTTTGACTTCCGGATCACCTATCGCCCCGGGACCAAGAACCAGAGATCGGGTGCCTTGTCCCGGGTACACAAAGATGAAGTCAGAACAGGGCTGTCAGATCCACCGGAGCCCATCATTCCTGAGTCCAGTATCGTGGCCACCCTCACCTGGGATGTGGAGAAGACCGTCCGGGAGGCCCTGGCACGGAGCCCGGACCCAGGAACCGGTCCGAAGAACTGTTTGTACGTCCCACCAGAGGCCAGAGCTGCTGTCTTGGACTTCTGTCATGGTTCCAAGTTCTCCTGTCACCCAGGGGTGCGAAGAACCGTGGCAGTGGTCCGGCAGCGCTTCTGGTGAGCGTCTATGGAAGCCGACATCCGGGAATATATCCAGGCCTGTACCACCTGTGCCAGGGGCAAGGTGGACCACACTAAGACTCAAGGACTCCTTCAACCGCTTCCGGTGCCTCGTCGTCTCTGGTCCCACATCGGCCTGGATTTTGTCACGGGCCTCCCACCGTCCCAGGGCATGATGACTGTCCTCACGATAGTGGACCGATTCTCAAAGGTGGCCCACTTCGTGGCCCTCCCGAAGCTCCCAACGGCCCAGGAGACCGCAGACCTCCTGGTCCACCACGTCGTCCGTCTGCATGGGATACCAACTGACGTTGTCTCGGATCGTGGTCCTCAGTTCTCCTCACAGGTCTGGAGGAGTTTCTGCAGAGAACTGGGGGCCACCGTGAGCCTCTCGTCCGGGTATCAACCACAGACGAATGGACAGGCAGAGCGGGCCAACCAGGAACTTGAACAGACCCTTTGCTGTGTGACATCCACGCACCCGACGGCCTGGAGCACCCATCTGGCCTGGATTGAGTACACTCATAACAGCCAGGTGTCTTCTGCCACCGGCCTCTCCCCGTTTGAGGTATGTCTGGGGTACCAGCCCCCATTGTTTCCCGTGGTGGAGGCAGAGGTCGGTGTGCCCTCAGTCCAGGCCCACCTGCGAAGATGCCATTGGGTGTGGCGCACCACCCGTTCTGCCTTTTTGAAGGCCCGGACGAGGTCTAAGGCCCATGCAGACCGCCGGCATTCCCCAGCCCCTGCATACCAGCCCGGGCAGGAGGTGTGGTTATCTACAAAGGACATCCCTCTCCAGGTGGACTCCCTGAAACTGAAGGACAGGTACATTGGCCCCTTCAAGATCCTCAAAGTCCTCAGTCCGGAGAAGCTGGGAGTTGGAGCTTCACTGCGGATCCACCGGTATTCCACGTCTCCAGACTCAAACCACACCACACCTCACCCCTCTGTGCTCCCGGACCGGCGCCGCCTCCTGCCCGGATCATCGACGGGGAGCCGGCTTGGATGGTCCGCCGGCTCCTGGATGTCCATCGGATGGGCCGGGGGTTCCAGTACTTGGTGGACTGGGAGGGGTATGGACCTGAGGAACGCTCCTGGGTGAAGAGGAGCTTCATCCTGGACCCGGCCCTCCTGGCTGACTTCTACTCTCGACACCCCGACAAGCCTGGACGGGCGCCAGGAGGCGCCCATTGAGGGGGGGACCCTGTTTTTTGGGCCGCTGAAGAGGAGGTACTGCTGGCCCACCACCAGAGGGTGCCCTGCCTGAAGTGCGGGCTTCAGGCATGAGAGGGCGCAGCCGCCTCACGGGAGCAGCCGGGAGTGACAGCTGTCTCTCATCACCACCTGACAGCTGTCACTCATCACCACCTCATCATCATCTCCATAAAAGCCGGGCAGCAACTCCGCCTCCCTGCCGAGATATCTTCAAGCCAAGAAGGTAAACTGCTCAGCCGTTTTTTGAGTCGTGCTCATACAGTTTTTGCTTCTGTATCATTTTCAGTCATTTCTGTGAGTGCTTGCAGCTGGAGGCTGGGTTTGTGGTTCGTGGAGAGCTGACGTCTTCGCTCCCCACGCCAAACTTCGATAAGTAAACTCACTAATACTGCACGTGCCAAGTTTCTGGATTGGAGGTGGAGGTTTTCCCTCCGTGTGAAACTAAAGACTGTTTTTGCTGACTGTTTGCTGGGTGTGTGCTCACACCCACCCTTGATTGTTTCTGCTTCCTGCCAGCAGTACCAGATCCGACAGCTGAGACGGTGACCACCTGGGGACTCGGGACTTGGCGGCTCCAGTATTCTCCGGGGTCAGTGGCGGTGGAAATCGTGTGGGTTCCGGCTCCTCTCTGGACAGACGTCTTCTATCCTCGAGCCTGCCCACACGTCACCTTTGTAGATTGACTACATACAAAATTCTGTAATCGTCTATATTTTGTTCACATTCACAACACTAAAGTGTTCTATTTTCAGCTCATTCATTGTCCATTCATTTACGCCCCCTGTTGTGGGTCCATGTCATTACACTTTCCCAACAAATTTGGGGTCTTGTAGAACAGACTGTACAAAATAAATGTTCTAACAATAAACACAAATGCACATTTTGAACAATATATACAAAATGGTCTATGTGTTTTGTTTTACTTTATGCCACATCTCAAAGCAATTTCTGTCTGCTATTACACAAAGGCTTATAACAGAAACTTTTTTTCTTTCCTGGAGTTTGACTCTCTCTTGGAATGTGTTCCTGCACTGTGAACAACCTTTCTTCACAGTTTGAGGCCCTGTTAACACCCCTCCCCCCTTATTTCATTTATATGCGTACATGGCACTTTACGAATGAGAGCCAGAGAGGGTTATTCAACAATATTTCTGGCCAAGTAGTGAGTCATTTCTGCCAGTGACACTCTTTGTTAGACCATGTGAGGTTGTATGAGGCCTTCTTACACTGATCACCTTCATTCATATGCGCAACGCTGCGCTTTTACGCATGGCGCCAGCAAACAGGGGCTCTTCCAGCAGCATTCACATGCCAGAGAGTCACACATTCTTTCTACAAATGATCTTTGGGATACCCTGTGAGACTGCCCTGCCCTACGATTGGATATTGAAAAAAACATGTGATGGTGAACCAATTCCAATTGGACACTCACATTACGCACATCATCACACAGCTTCTATGAGGAGTACAAAGATGGTGAACAGCTGGCTCGAAAGTCCACAGAGTTAACTTTTCAGCAACAAAAGTAAGTTTCTATCTCATATACACGTAGCCTAACTAAAACTTTTGCACTTAACTCTGTACTGAAGGCCCCATGTAACCTAATGACCTAAGCAGCTGCATGAATAACCACATTGTTTCTGCCTGATCTTCCATTCCATCTCCTGTACAGCAGAAACTTATAACATTCATTTTCAGTGAGTGCTTTCATGGGAAATTCAAAGTTTCATATTTTGGTAAATGTGTACGTGCAGCAACCCCACCTTTCTATGAATGTACAAAAGAGCTCCTCAGAAATGTTGTGCATACACACATCTTCAAAATCCTGCTGTTCAGATTTTTGACAATTGTGTGTGTCTTTGAGGCCTTGAATTAAAATCCTGTTATTTTAAGATGCCAATTTCTTGACTTTATTTCCACAAACAGCCTCAGACACTTAAAATAATGGCCAGCGCGATAAGCACATCCAGTTTCTCAGGGAGGTCAATTGCAATCAGCTGGTCATAATCAGCTTGACATAATTGGCGAGTCCTTGAAAGTAAGAATCAGTCAGTGCGGCCGGATTCCACTCGTTGATAGCCAGGATACAAAAGTCTATGGCGAAATCTGACACCTTCCGAGCACGCTGCATGAGGGCTCAAGGTTCCTTTCAACCAGGTGATGTATGTTGAAAGCCCTGCTGTAATGCAGTGGTGAAGAGCCCGAGACAGTGACAGGACTCAGATTGCCTGCTCCTTTCTGCCGTGGCCCAGGATGCCACCTGCCCCGTGAGGTGAGATGAGCGATTTGTCTTGTCTGACGGAAACATAGATGATATCAGTTCAAAGTGTAACTCACTGTCAGGTTCACCCTGTAATAGAAACCACGGGCAACCTGATATCAAAGAAACACACCAGAAGTCACTGTTTATGTTTTGCTTGCGAGCAGAGTGTTGGCTCGCAAGGAGAGAGAGTATACCGCTCAAGCAACAGATTCATTCCATCTCTTCTTCCCTCTCTCTGCTGAGTGACACTCTACCTCGCTTTTTATTAATTCAAGAAAACAAGGATGCCATCACCATGGTTTCAAAGCAGAAACGTTCAGCAGTCTCTCCCGGGGAACAAGGACAGTTTCAATCTTAAGTTGAGTGTCAACATCAGCAAAATATGATGACAAATACCATGTGCAAATGTGTGGCAACAGCTTATTTTTCGACTTGCTCTGACTAAACAGATCAAAACTCATATATCCTCATGTATCGGAAGACTGTGTATTGAAAAACACAAACTTTGCATTAATCACGCCATGAGAGATTTCTTGTTGCTCTGACTAAGCGAGACAAGGATCTCAGATATCTTATGTATCTGAACAATGCATATGGAAAACAGGGTTACTTCTACTTCAATTTAAAGAAAACAATTCCATTAGATACTTAAGTGATAACAAAATAAGGCATATTCACAATTTTTCTAACACTCACATTGGATGATAAAAGGTGTGACATCACCGGCTTCTCAGGAGAAATGCTCTGGGTGAGAGAGTTGATTGCAAAAATCAAGGTTCAAAACAAATGCCACTGGGGCTGCTGATGGGCAGTGGGGAGGGCTTGCTGATCGAGTCTTTGTAACAACTGTCTGACTTGGGAGCTCAAGAAGGACATCATGGTGTCTTGATGTGAAGCCAACTCACTGAGTCTGGTGCACAGTTTGGACAGCATCTCCTGCTGTTGTGCCAGCTGTTCACCATGTGCATACAGTCAAGTGATAGATGTCCATTCTATGGCAGATCGTCCTATCAGACTCTGGAACCAAAGGAGGCTGGACACAAATGCTTGACTCTGACTAAGGTGTTTGGCATGCAAATGGGTTTAATCTGGTCACAGGCAGGATTTGGTACACAAGAAGGCAGTCAAGGATCAGCAACAGTAACAAATACATAAGGCAGGGCGTGGTCCAAAAAACAGGGACGTGGTTAAAAACATGGCAGGCAATCAGAACAAGGATAAGGACAAGAAACTTGGAAGGAAGGCTGGAAGTGAAGGTGGTTAGGCACAACGATCTGGTGTTGAAGAACAGAAACAGCAAGACTTAAATAGAGGGAGTGATCACAGTAAATCAGACACAGGTGCAGGAGACCAGCAGAGAGAGGACGTGGCAAACAATGGGGGACAGACACACCCCAAACCAAAGCCCACACCAAAAGGCAAGAGCGTGCAACCAAAGAAACACAAACCAGAAAACCCCAGAACAAAAACCACACAAGAACTGAATACAAAATAAAATAGATCATAACAACAAATTAAAAACCCCAACCATGACAGACAGTGATTCAACACAAATGCAGATCGGCATGCTTTCAATTTTAGGTTCAAATTTCAGAAGAAAAAGTTTAATTAAGCAATTGCTTCCAAAGTGTCTGGGAGGAATAATGCGGTTGCTTGCTTCAGCTGGCTGGTTCGCTGATTTCTCTGCTCAAAACAGGCTGATCATGCTGCCTTCTGCACAGAAGATGAGAGGACACAGTCTATGGACATGAGCAGCGCTTCTTGCTGAAATGTTGTTGACATGACAAATACGCACGTGTGTACAACCATACTGTGCAGAGTCATACCTTGTATTATGCATATAGTTCTTTGTAATGAACCGTGCATATTGTGACATGCCTAGCCAATGGGGAAACAATTTCACTGCTTTTATGAGGATATTTTAGCATTATATTTTTGTCATCGGGCAGGCAGTCTGTGAAATCTGTTTTTCCAGCACCTCTACTTCCCACGGCTATGCTGTTGTGTTTTTTAGTGTAATAGTGCAGGGGAATGATCATCCTGCTGCCCAGCACACAGGCAGATGGGATGCAAAGCTGGGTCAATGTGTTTCACAGCTTTACAATAACCTGAGAACAAGATTTCAATTGGGATTCAAAGACAAACCCATGATATTTTAGAAGACTAGAACTAAGTAAACGTAAAGCATTTTAGGTTCCTTATACAGCTGGCAGCTCCTCTCTTGTGAACAGAATGCAGCATTTTACATTTTCTATGAAGAAGAGCTTTTTTCACAACAAAAACACACCACAACTACAGACCAGATGTTGAGGAAAAGAAACAAGATGAGGCACCCTGACAGCCCTGGACTCAGTCGACGAGGCACAGACAGGGATGAGCGTGCACAATGACACAAAGGCTGCTTCACATCTGTGATCAGAAGTACAACCAGACAGTGGGGTGAAAGTGTAATAACACAGTTCAACAGTTCCAACACCTCAGAGTCTCAATCACATCCATCCACAACAGGACACAGAGGAAAGAGTTCGTCTCCACCTCTGCAGGAAAAGACATGACAGGCGAGTTCTATGGATGAGTGAGCAGTGTGTGGACGTGACCCTGTACACACAGGAGACGACACAGTACAACCAAGAGCTGCAGGTACTAGCGTGCTATTTATCCAGAGTGCTGCTGGGGAGGCTTTACATTCAGTATCCTAGCAACCACATCCAGCATCATCAAGGAGGGACATTAGAGAATAATAACGGCAAAGAACCAGGCAGAAAAACATGAAGCTCTGTGAAAGAGATGACTGATCAAGAAAGTAAGTCTAAAAATTTCCACTTTGATAAACTCCATCTGTTTTAAATTTAAGGTTTCTGATTAATTATTTAAATGTAAAATGAATGTTGTGACAGTTCAAGAAAAAATTTAAACCATTTATAGTCAACATATATATGCAGTCAAGCAGGCACAATACAAATTAAAATATCTGAATATGACACTGAAGTATTTCTGCTACACAAACATCAAATGGTTCAATATGTCCAAACTGATTATTACATTTTATGTAACTAATATTTTCTGGTGGAGTTTTCATGATTATAACAGGAAATGTCCAAGGAATTTGCTCACTACCACCCCAAAAAGGCAAAGTTCAGTTGATTAATTACTGTGTGTGTGTGTGTGTGTGTGTGTGTGTGTGTGTGTGTGTGTGTGTGTGTGTGTGTGTGTGTGTGTGTGTGTGTGTGTGTGTGTGTCTGTCTGTCTTTTAGATGCTAGTAATATTATACAAATAGTGACTGGTTTGGAGGACAGCATAATGGAATGTCACCCCGAGGGATCACTGTTGCCCAAGGCCGAAGGCCGCGGGCAACAATTATCCCGAGACTTGACATATTCCATTATGCTGGCAGATAAACCAGTCACCATTTGTTTTATTATACATCTGTGTAGTTATTAAATTTATCTTTACAATTGTGTGAAAATTTGCTAAGTCATTTTTTATTCTTTTTATTTTTGGTTCATGGTATTGTGTTTCAGCCTCTGGCCAGACTTGGAGCGCACTGATGCATAGAACTGTCCCAGTTCATGGTCGAGTGTGGCAGTGGGAAGCTTGTTGAACTCCTCGGGTGAAACACCATGCAAATCTTTCCCGTTGTCCTTCGCTAAAATCTCCTTGAACAGTGCGGAACTTTTCTTGAGACTTTTCGTGGTACTCTCAGTGTCTTTCTTGGATAGAAGAGTGTTTATCCCATCAGTATCCACAGGCGCGAACATTCTGCTCTCCACCATGATTGTCTGCAATGCATCACCCCTGCGTATGCGCGAATCATTGTTACCCCGTTATGACAAAATCGGTCCGCAATCACTTATAATGTTCCCCGAAATGGTGCAGAATCAGTCAATAATGTGGCTTTTGTTAACTTTGGATGATTTATTGTGAAAAGTATTACAATTATTACATGCAAATCAGCCAATCAGAACAAAGGATTTCAGTCAGATGTATAATAATTTAAAATACCCCCCCCCCCCCCCCACCCTTTAAGAAAAAAAGTGATGTGTATGTCGTGGTTGTATGTGGTGGTTGGTTTATTTGTTTATGTAAACATGGTGTCAACAGTGTTGGGCATGGTACTTAAAAAAAAAAAAAGTAGTTACTTATAATTACTAGTTACTGCTCCCAAAAAGTATCTGAGTTACTGAGTTACACCATTACAAAAGTAATTATTTAATAGGGAAAATAACTGCTGCATTGCTTTTAAAAAAAATCAAATATGTCAGTGAATTTTGACACCCCCCCCCCCCCCAAATGGAACTTTAAATTCAACTGAGCCAATTCAAACATTTATAATAAAACTGAATACTAAATGTGTTTAATTAATTTCATGTACACTTGATAGAAGAAAGTATTAATAGAAAACATTGCACACTAATCTACACAATTTTAATGTTGCTGTGGAACAACTTACTTTTTTATATATTAAAATATGCCATTAAATTTGGATCCCCCCCCCACTGCACACACACACAAGGACTTTAAAGAAATTTAAATTCAACTGCACGTTAAATTATTTAGAATACAACTGAATCTTAAATATGTTGAATGAATTAAATGAACACTGAATAGAACAAATTAATACTAAACATTCTACACTCATCTACGCTATTTTAATGTTGCTGGGACAGTGTGAGACAAGACACCTATCAAATTTAATATATTATTGTAGATATCATCATTAGATTAGATTAGATAGAACTTTAGTAATCTCTTGGGAAGACTCAGGGAAACTGAGGTTCCAACAGCATTGGATTACAGTACACAGGGTAAGAGCACACAGAGTATCAAAAGTAAAAGAAACAATTTATGAAATGTAAATATGAATTTAAGTACCAGAAATACTGCTTGCTACTAATACAGTGGGGGGTATAGTTCCGCTAATTATCAAAGCTAATGTTTTCATTATTGGATTAGCTTTTCAGATAACTTTGAAAAGCATCATCGGACCAATTATCTTCCGATAAATTTTGGTCCAGTAATTTTTAGATCACTAATATGTTTTTGCAGGTGAAGGAATTCAAGCATTAATAACTAAAAATCTTTGTTGTCTGATATCAAAGATTTCAGTACTTACCTGTTAAAGCTGTTGTAGTAAAAAAAAAAAACACTCGATTCTCTCTAAACAATGAACAACTGGTTTCAGAAGAAACCACGCTATCTTCTGCAGTTATAAAAGTGCTGGTCACAATATAATTCCCCTTGACACCATAACAGCTCACCGGCAATATCACCCAAGTCATCCAGAGGCATACAGTTTTAAATTATGGTGAAAATTTTAACAAAACTAATTTTGGACATGTTATTTAAATTAAAGTCACTTCTGAAGTTTTATAAAATGAAAATATCAGCTATATGTTTTAGTTTTAAAGTACTGCACTAATTTTGAAGGTTTTAGTGTGGACATGCTGTGTGCAGGTGGTGCATTATGGGTAATCCCGGGACAGTCACGACAGGAGAAATACATTTGAGACACTCTGATTAGGCTCCACATGGACAACAGCATTAAACTCTTTATATATTGTTCCTAAAACTCTCATGAATATATTCTCTGGGTTTATAGACATTGTTACTTGTTACTGTGTTTGTTTTAAATGTCAGAAGAAGCTCGGGTTGCTTATTGAATATTTTCCTGTTTGCTCTACGGTCTCTACTGCCATCTACTGGCCAGTAGTGTTTATGACAGTATTCGCCCTCAGTATTGAGATATCCCATAAATTATAATTCTTTACACGCCTGATACTTGTTGCAGCCTGTTGATGCTGCTAAAGAAAAAATATACAATTTGTTTGTATGGATTCTGTTGTTTAAACCACAGAACTCTCGGGCGCTAAGAAAAAACCTGTATGCAAAGGATTATGGGTAAGGGTATGAGCGTCTGGGTGCTAGTCGATGGCAGTGTTCTATACGTTTTGACCCCAGTTACATCAGACGGGTGTCAAATCACAACTTGACTTAGTTATGGCTTTCACAAATTGTTTTTTTTTTTTTTTTTAACATATAATTAAAATGGCATATTTTACAAAAGCACATATAAATACCAACACACACATCACGTCACATTAACATGTTGGTTTTTACATAGAATGAATGAGTCAACCAATCAGTGTTAGTGGAGGCTCATTTTCCCATAATCCCTTTGGCATCTGTCTGTGTTTGTTACAAAACTTCAGAATTAGTGCATTATTTAAAATTAAAAGATTATATTTTAACTTTGTACAAAGGACAGAAGTGACATTAATGGAGTTATTCTATCAATTAATTTATTTCTAAACCAAGCCATAAGTCAGCACTGCTTTATTTTCCAAGACCTTCACCTCACGGCGACACTGTTATTGAGTAGAGAGTTGAGCTTTGCTGCTTCTCTCAACTACTTCACTGCTGGAAGCTATGTAGTAAACAGGAGCTTCCGGCAGGATGCACAAAGACAGAAGTGTTGATTCATTGTTTGGGTCTGTGGTTACCTTTGATACTAACAAAAGTGGTTGTGGTGTTAAAAATCAAAATCAGCTTGTTAGTAGTTGCAAGTGTACCAAAGACAATATTGAAAGTTATCAGTGAACTGTAGCTTCTGATAAATGTTTGGGTGGTTTATCGGTTTAGCTTTGTAAAAGATAATTTTTCAGTTAGCTGATTATATGTTATCGAAGCTAACTTTTTGGTTAGCTGTGCCCACCACTGTAGAAATATAAGAACAAAGTCCTCTGCACATCTGTAGCGTGCAGCCCCTGTGTGCAAGCATGCATGGGATCCAACAGCAGGCAGCACCACAGCCAGTGGTCCGATATGGACAGCAGCCATGGACATATAAAACATGGACATCATTCTCTTTTTATATTATGTCCTATATGATTTCATGTCAGTAAAGGTAATATTTATTTATTCACAATAGCTTTTGTATCGCTACAACAGCACAATCCAACAAAAAATACAAACTCCCTCAGTTGTTGAGAAATAAATACCAAGTAAGCAAATAAATAAATAAAGGTCCAAGTTTAACTCTCACTGGGCTGCAACAGAGTGCAGACAACATTCATGAGGGACTTTGTAGGTTTTGCAAAATGTGTGGGTGTTTGTGTTCTCCTCACGAGTCACAGGGCATCACTCGTGTCAGTTGAATTTTGAATTGTTCAAATTTGCAAAGTGATAAATTCTCTCTAAATTGTCAAAGAGTAACTAGGTAACTAAACTAGCAGCTGCTACACTGAAGCCAGGTGTCCACATGAAGACCCAGAGACTATGGCAAGGGTGAAGAGTCAACAGGGATGATTACTTGCAGAAGTTCTAGCTGCCACAGGTGAACCCAGTAATCACCTCCACTACCAAGACAATAAGGGAAGGGAAAGAGAGAGAGAGAGAGAGAAAGAAAGAAAACTGTAGCAGCACAGCAAAACACAACGCTGTGTGCCTCCCATCATCTGGTGTTACAGTTCTGACATATGACTGGGGTTTCATCTGGAGTCCGTTGATTGTTATATTGTTCACCCAAGAAGAGCAGTTTTTTTTTTTTCTTCTGTGCTTCACCCCCCATATCAAGTCCACTGGTTCTGTTGATTTGAAATGCATCTTAATTTCCTCAATTTCCTCTTCCATGATGGGACACGTCTTCCTTCAGGCCATCTCTGTTAACCCATTCAGCTGTGGAGTTCTGCTGAAAAATAAATAAGCAAATTGAGTGTCGGCTGAAGGATGGCAGGGCCGGAATGCTGGCTGACGTTTATCAGGCTGGTTATCCTGTTAAACATTAACACTGAAGTGAAATGCACCCTGTCATGGGAACATATTTTTGAAGATCATCAACCTAAACCAATGTTTTAGGTAAGTGATGCTGTGCTCAAGAAAGAGCAAATTATATTCAAGGCACATTTATTTTTGATTTGATAAATATTCAATAAAAGACATTTTCAGGTAAAATGTTTTGTTTGTTTTATTGTACACATACCTGCAAGTAGCTGATTGAATTTAATTTTGCACTTACATCATTAACACACATAAAATCCTCATTTACATACTGCCGTGTCTGTCACATTATGGCATGTTGCCACCACCAGCTGTCTTGTGTGCAGTTACTCCTAGTTAATCACCTACAAAGCCTTCACCGACCCAGCATGCAAATGTTTGGAAAGTCCTCGCAATTTAACACTCATTATAGGGCATCTTAGTAAATTAGGACACTGGAGTTTGACAAATCGACAAACATACCGAGGAAAAATCTATTTTGTACTGATTGTCGTGTCTTACTTCGAGTTCTTCATCCATGTCTCCTCTTTCTGATGAGCTTTCTCCCTTATTTCTGATCTATATTTATTCTAGCTTTTCCACACTGGGTGACTACCCATAGTTCTCTTTTCCTCTGCCAGCTCTAGAATAATTAAATAAAATATTTACACACCTGATATTATGGTTTGTGATACTTTGGCTGATCACAGGTGGTTATCCTCATCATTCAAACCCCATATCACTGAAAATGTTTCTCATTTTCTACAAAGTAAATGACTCCCATGTTGTCATGGTGTCTGTGATAATTGGCAGTTTGTTTCAGAATGAATAAGCGTCAGAGTGAGCAGTGGGAGGAAGAATCCGTCTCAGACACACCAGGAGGGTGATGGGCACAGAAATGATTACAAAACACAGTTATTACTGCTTTTTAAAAGATGATATGGCTCAGGTGAACATGGAGATTTGCTAAAAACTCACAAATCCATGACTAGGTTTATACCTCCATGAAAAAAAGGGGTTTTGCCAAATATGCTGATCTTCAACAAAAAGTCATAATTATATTGTCACGCAGTGGAATTTAGTGTTTGACTGGAATGCACTGTCAAATCAGAATGGATGTTTATACTGTATAAGTGGCATGTTCATGGAAAATAGGCTGGAGGTGAACAAAAGGCTTTGGGAAAATGAGGCCTTTCCAACATAAAGGAAGGAAGGAAAAGAATATAACTAAAAATTGACAATAAAGGTAATAACGGTAGTGGCTCACTCTCTAACAATAATGTGGGCTCCGTATACACTCGGTTTGATATTTATCAGGTTTTCATAATTTTAATGCTTTTATGATGCGTTAAATGTGCTAAAAACATTCGCAAAGTGCTGCATATATGGGTGATTCTTTAACTACGGGCACTATAGGCCTTGTAAATGTAATTTCCACCACACCATTGCCTTACAATATAAAGCGCCTTGGGGCAACTGTTTGTTGTGATTTGGCGCTATATACATGTGCTCTGATGTCACTGTTTATCTCCATAGAAACTACCCAAACAATCTTTCATACAAACTGTTTAGGGACATTACAGTGTTGTGGTGGAAATTACGGCAATAGTGTGGGACAACTACATTTTGTTTAAAAAAAAATCACAACAGTTGTATGACATTGAATACCCCAATTATGTTTTGATTATTTTACTGATATTTTATTCAGAGATATTTTAAAACATTAGAAAAAATGTTTCTTTACCATTCATTTTTATCATTGAAGATCAAAAGTCTGGGTGTGGGACAAGCACAAAACAGCAATATTTGCATATAATGATGCTGAAAAAAGGTGAAAAAGTCATCATAGACTACTAGAACAAATTTCTTAACACACTTTCATTGTAAAGATAACTATAAAAGTGTGAAATTTCCCCTTTTTTCTGTTTTTCATACAGTATGATCAAAGGACATAATAAGTACCCGTAGTCTAAGAATAACCCATATGTATGTCAACATTGTGCTGTAGTCTTGTGTTGTCTTGTGGTACAATATTAAAGATTTTTGGAAAATTTGAAATAGTGTTTTAATGCTTGGAATTTCAGTGGTATGTGTACTATTGTTGTACAGGTCTGGCAGGGAGACAAGGCTGTGCTAAAGTTATACTAAGGGGGCACTATGGTTGTTTTAACATGCTTCATATTTTATAAGTCTGGCATGTGACATCATTAAATCACATACTTGCCCACATTCACGGACAACTGTGATCTTCACATGCTGGGATGCAAATCTGTGAAAGAATCAGGATGTAGTCAAACTGGTCCAGTTTTGAATGTTATTACGCCAATGTCAAGGCCACACATAAAAACATATTACAGTGCATCCGGTAAGTATTAACAGCACTTCACTTTTTCCACATTTTATGTTACAGCCTTATGTCAAAACTGCTAAAATTCATTTTTTTTCTTAAACTTTTGCACACAGTACCCAATAATGACAATGTCAAAAAAGTTTGTTTATTTTATTTATTTATTTATTTTTGCAAATGCATTTAAAAATAAAACAAAAAACTAAGAATTCACATGTACATGAGTACATTGCCTTCATCATCTGGAAGTGGAAGAGGTTGGGATCCACCAGGACTGTTCCTAGAGGTGGCCGCCTGTCTGTATTGAGTGACTGGGGAAGAAGGGCATTAGTTATGGAGGTGACCAAGAACCAGATGGTCACTCTATCAGAGCTCCAGCATTCATCTGTGTAGAGAGGAGCATCTTCCAAAAGGACAACCATCTGTGCAGCAATCCACCAATCATGCCTGGATGGTAGAGTGGCCAGATGGAAGCCACTCCTTAGCAAAAGGCACGTGACAGACAACCTGGAGTTTAGTTAGGATTATTACTATGCAGGATTTAGGGAAAGATGAATACAGCAATATACAGAGACATCCTGCATGAAAACCTGTTACAGAGCACTCTTGACCTCAGACTGGGGTGATGGTTCATCTTCAGGTCAACACTGTGAATGTCCTTGAGTGACCCAGCCAGAGGCCACAAATGAATCCGATTGAACATCTAATAATGGAGTAATGGACAAAACTACCAAAAGATAGGTGCACCAAGCTTGTGGCTTCATATTCAAGAAGACTTGAGGCTATAACTGCTGCCAAAGGTGCATCAACAAAGTATTGAGCAAAATGTGTGAATATCTATTATGTACATGTGATTTCTTAGTTTTTGTTTTATTTTTAATGAATATTCAAAAATCACCCCCAAAAAACTTTTTTTCATCAGGGGAAAGAAAAAAAATGTCAATTTTGGCATAAGACTGTAACATAACAAAATGTGGAAAACATTAGCTGTGAATACTTTCCAGATGCACCATAATATGTGGTTCTGGATGAAAAAAAAAAAAAAGTTTTGTGTTATCATTCATATTCTCTGAAAATTGTCCAAAAAAAAATCTAATCTTCCACCAGGGTATGTAAACTTTTGAGCACAAATGTATCACCAACCTAAGCATTGAAGCCCTACAACATAAAATCAATTTTGTTTATTGCCCCCAAAAAACAAATAAATAAAAATCAGGTTATATCAGTTCTTGTTTATCATGAATTTATTCTCTACAATGGGTCCACACCTCCAGTAAGGGGACCCTCTTTTAGTTTGGGGACCACTTGTCGTGACTTTCTGTTATTCACCTAGTTTTGTGATAAAGCTGACAGGATTGCTCAGCTGACCAGTCAGATCCCTTCCCACTCTCAATGTCCAGTCACACAGGAGACAAGTGAACTCAGTTTGGCACCTTGTCACAGAGTCTCCCCCACAGTCTGGAGCTGCTGGTGATAGTGTAGGTGGATGAAGTGTGCATGTGTGATTACCTTCAGAGGCTCATATGCACTTGGATGAACAAGCAGTGCTGGGTGTGTGTGTGTGTGTGTGTGTGTGTGTGTGTGTGTGTGTGTGTGTGTGTGTGTGTGTGTGTGTGTGTGTGTGTGTGTGTGTGTGTGTGTGTGTGTGTGTGTGTGTGTGTGTGTGTGTGTGTGTTTGTTCTCACACAGACAACTCAGGGCAATTTTGAGCAAATGTGTGAATGTGATTTTTTTGCTCCAGTGGCAATTTCTCAGCTTGCCATCTGATGGCCAGTGGATGTTTCTCGAGATACCTGTGAATTGGCAATGAAATGCTTTGAAATAAGCGAGGCATCTTTCCACACCAGTCTGTCTTCCCTTCCATCTGGTTTGTGAGCTCATGCAGGCTTTATTTGTTAACATGGACCAAGAGGTACAGGGCGAGTGGTGTGCTAGCGTTGTAGTATGTTGCAGTGTTGCCCTTCAAATGTCTTGTATCAAATTGTTTTTGACACAACAACAAATCAGATGCACTGAAAAAATGATAAGTCCATCAACAGAAAATGGTTTGCAAAAAAAAAGCTCAGAAAAGATTTCACAGAAACAAAACAAAGTGAGCTTGACAAATTTAAATCATAACTGTCAAAGTCAACATGTTCTCCACCAGAAACTAAGAATGGTGGAAGTTATGCAGTCACTTATCTATTCATGTGTTTTAGACAAGATTCCTTCAAGTTAAGAAATTAAGCTTTACTTTGGGAGGTGGATCCCCAAAAATCCCAAGGTGGCATTTTGTAAACTTGTTCTTACAACTTAACCCCTTAACGCCTGAATTTATATAGCTGTATATATATATATATAATGTTTTGTGTGTATTTTTGCCTTTAAGTAGATGGTAAATAATGTTGAGATTATTAATTTCACTTTTGCACAAAAAATAAATAGTAATTTTGGTATTTTGGTAATAATTTATGTTATAATGTTATAATAATAATACTGGTATGTTGCAAATATGTGACAACAGGCATACTGGTCAATCTGGTATGTTGCATATTTGAGTCAAATATTGTAGCATATATGCAAAAACAGGCGTTAAGGGGTTAATTATTGTGTGGACTAAATGATTCCTGTGTTACACGTACCTTGTAGAATGGAACAAACAAATGTGTAAAAATATGTACAGTATACATACCATACATATATACG